>NC_083891.1:61019786-61322276 GCF_032452875.1 Bos javanicus | reverse complement strand
AAATGTATTTAGTTATGGCCTCTACACTAACTGTTAGCAAAATGATCATTTTTCCCTTTTGAGATTTTTGGCTCTTAATTCTTTAAAAGAATTTCTGAGGAGGTGAGACAAGCCCTGGTTCTCAGCTACCTGAGAAATCCTGGAGCTTGCTGGCCACTCAACCACTTTGTGTCAATCAATCTACATCCACTTCCATGTCAACAAAATTGTTTATTGTGAGGGACAGTATTTGTTGTCCCTTCGACCCTTTTCCTTTAGGTTCACCTGTCTTGGCCAAATCAGAATTTAACTTACATCATTTAAGAGTGCATACATGTTTGGTTAAACCCATGAGGTTCATTCACTTTGAAATCCAGATGGAAAATGACCAGGGGATTAAATTCTGGCTCTGATGGTTTCACCTTTAAAGATGGTTTCTGGGGCCTGTTTCCATGGAAACCTATTTAGAGCCCTCCAACTCTCCTTCCATGGTCCTTCTCTGTGGCCATCCTCAAGTTCTTCCTGAAATGCAGTGGCACTTAGGCCCCATGCAGAGAAAGCTGGAAACCCATGGTATGAAGCCAGACCTCCCTGGCGGGCCTCAGGGAACAAGACGATCAGACCTTTGAATGATTCTAATTTTTAAGCAAAATGTTATCTTATGAAAGGTTTACACTGTCAAAAGTGATGAATATGGAATATCAAATTCTGTGCTGCTATCCTGCCAAGATCATTGTAATGGAGTCAGTTTGCAGTACACTCCAACTGGCGAGCTCCTCCAAGCTGCTTTAGAAGTAACCATGAAGAGCACGGACATTTTTAATATAAAACTTGTCTTTGGTTATTGTTGTTGTTGTTATTGTTCAAATTGAGATTTGCAGAGTATTCTAAAAATGTATATATAAAAAAGGTCATAGAGGCTAATTTCAGGCTGGTTTCCTTTTGCTGTGGGATTCCATTATCTGGTTTTAATGATAAGTGTTGCTGGTTGCCTGACCCCAGAACTGTACAGTATTGTGGCTGCACTCTCTCAAAGAGATCAGACCTTTGAATGATTCTAATTTTTAAGCAAAATGTTATCGCTAAGAGTAGTTGAAGTTGCATTTTTCTTGTTGTTAAAAACGTTAGAAGCAATGAATGTATATAAAAGCCTGGGCTAGTCATTTTTTTTCCTCCTCCCTTTTTGCATTTTCTCAGTTATCTTGCATTTGGACAGCATAGACTGAATTCCTACCTATTTGGTGGGGAGGAGGGATTCACACCAGAATTGCCCTCAGCATGGTACGCAGGCCACCCAGGTCAGGGTTCAACAGAACACGTGCACTCCCGAAATGGAGTTCCAGGGCTCTAAAAAAAAAAAAAAACCACAAGGACCAAAGCACTCAAGAACCTCCTGGGTCCTCCCAAGCCCTTGCTGCACAGACAGCCCGAAAGAGGGATCAAATGACAAACCGCATCTTCTGCAGCAAACAGCTCATCTCAGATTTTACAGTGGCTGAAAAGTCTTATGGGCTTGAGATTTGGATTAAAGTCACATTCTGAAAGAAGGAAGCACTTTGCTATGGTTCAAGCCAAAACCCAACATCCTCTGCCCCAGCCCACTTATCTCTGCCTACTCAGATATGACCTTCCATTTGGATGTGACTTCTGTTTCATTAGTACATGTTTATGCTTACCATTTAAAGAGCTAGCCCTAGCCCAGTGTGGGAAGTTAGGAAGCGGCTGTAAATCAAGAGAAGCTCTAATAAGTAGGGTTAGCCTTAAGTACGTAGGGCAGTCCCATACATGTCTGCTTTTTCACACCGAGGGTCTGTGGGTGAATTGCAAATTGTATTGCAATTAAACTTATGCTAAAGCGAGAGATTTATAATGTGAACTTAAATTCTAATTTCAATTATACTTTAAAGGCAGCGGCTGTTTTATACTTCCTTATCACTTATAGTTAGTAATGTACACCTCTTCTATCAGAAAAAAACAGGAAGGGCTTGAAATATAAGCCATTCTAAGGAAATTAGGGAGTCAGTTGAAATTCTATTCTGATCTTATTCTGTGGTGTCTTTTGCAGCCCAGACAACTGTGGCTACACACTTCTTAAGAAATACAATTGTACATTGTCAGGCTTATGAACATTCTAATCAGATCTTTATTGTTACTCAATTTGAATCTTCCCAGGGATTTTTTTTGTAATTATTATGAGACAAAGGACATTTGTTGCAGGGGTGGGAGGAAGAATTTTCAAATGAGCAAAACATTCTCAAGATTGGATCAGGGTGTGGAGTCTTTCAGAACAGCCAGGACTGTAGGATATGAAATAGAACCAAGTGAGAACTTCACAAGGATCAGTGTGATGCCTCTGGGAAAGACTTTATGCAACAAACAAGAAACACTTTTAAGTTCTGTGGTATATTTAGCTTCTAGAGACAACAGAACCACTCAGAGTCCAGCTCTATGATGATGCAGATGAACCAAAATTCTAAACATCTGCCATCAATGGTATTAATTTCAAGCCTGGATATGTCTAATGGCTATTTAAACAGTAAATTTGCAATTTTTAACCAATGGGATGGTTAATGAAAACCTTCTGGTTGGTAGGGACATGTATTTCTAAATGCTTTATTGCGCACAATACAGGGGGTAGGGGCGGGGAAGTGAGACTGAATTGGGTAAGTAATAATAATACAAGCCCCTTATCCTTTACCCAAAGAATCATTCAGCTCCATGTCTGTGCTCATAAGACTAGCAGTAGACAGCCATGAAATACACATCTCCCAGGGCAGAAAGAAAACCACATGGAGTATGAATGGTATTGCCCCAATTCATCATAACTACCCCAGGAAAATGACTGAAAGCCAGTGCATATCCTATTGATGACAAGGTTGTTTTGGGTCCCAAGGTAAGCTCAGCAGACAAAAACACTTGTGGAAGATGGAAAGGCTTAATCAAAAGATCCAGGCCTGTTACTAAATATGACTATAGTGTATCAGTAACTCCGTATTCCTAAACCTTTTAGGGAATCTGCAGTAGGCCTTCCAGCCAGCTCACTTCATTGTTTTTGCCTCTGGGGTAGTGTTTGAAGGTGTGATACCCGATCACATTTCTTTGGCGGAAGCCTGTTTTTATTATACTATCTTCTTAAGTTTTCAACCAAGTTTTGCTTTTGTTTTGAATTACTGAGATCATTTTCAATAAAATAAATGTGTAAAAAGTGGTTTTGTATTGGAAGCTTTTGTTATCAAGATGTTCACACTTCTCCCTTCCATGGGCTGTTTGTAAGATGGATATTTCTTAGGGGTGGCTGACATCCTGCAACACTGTACACGCACAAAAATACGTGCTAAGTGAGCTTTAGACAGTTACGATAAAGTGAGTCTCTAGTCGGCCAGTGTTAAATATCACGAGGTTTCCTTTGTGTTGTTGGGGAGAGCCATGCTACCACTCAACTCTCCTTGTCTGTTCAGTTAATGTTGTGAAGAAAAGTAAAGTACCGTGTAAGGTGTTGGTTGTGCCCTGGAATTGTTTGTAATGTGGTGATGTGATTTTGCTCCATCGTTCAAAGCACTTCTTAACGAGCCAGCAGAGCCACTGGGAACCTAAAGCCCTGGGGGCTCAGTCTATGGATCTGTCCTTCTGGAGAAGCCACCTTAGAAGGAGGCTTTATTTCTTGGTTACTCACCCTCCTGCTGTGACCCAAGGTGGACCAGCCTTGAGTTCTACTTCTGGAGGAAGCCATTGTGCCTGCTGGCTGTGTTCCTTCACACCAAGTGAGGATCCCAGCCTCTGTGTTGCGTAAGATTGTATGGAAAGGGGAGAAAGAATCTAAAAGTTACAGTTTGAAGTGAGTGTTTTAAGATAACCAAAGCAGTCACTTGCTTTGGAACATAAAGACCTTAAATAGCTGGGCACCTGTTGTTGTTCAGCTGCTGGACTGCAGCACACCAAGCTTCCCTGTCCTCCACTATCTCCCTGAGTTTGCTCAGACTCATGTCCATTGAGCCAGTGATACCATCCAACCATCTCACCCTCTGTCGTCCCCTTCTCCTCCTGCTCTCAATCTTTCCCAGCATCAGGGTCTTTTCCAGTGAGTCAGCTCTTTGCATCAGGTGGTCTAAGTATTGGCGCTTGAGCTTCAGCATCAGTCCAGTGAGTATTCAGGACTGATTTTCTTCAGGATGGACTGGTTGGGTCTCGTAGACCAAGGGACTCTCGAGTCTTCTCCAGCATTACCATTCGAAATTACTAATTCTTTGGCGCTCAGTCTTCTTTATGGTCCAAGTCTCACATCAGGGCGGCTGTGTTTCCCTGTGGTACTGCTACCCTAGACAGGCCTCAGTCCTCCAAGGCTCTTCCCTCCAACTCAGCTGGTCGGGCCCTGATGGCAGCATCCAGCTGTCGAGTCTCTGCTGGCTGCCCACCCGGGTTCTCAGGACCTTGGAAGGTGGGTGTTGGCTTCTATTTTATAGGCAAAAACTGAGACTCATAGACAATATACCCAAGTCCTCAAACCTCGTGAACTGCAGAGGCAGGGTTTGAGCCGCAGCCTGGCTCCTCCCGGGCCTTGCTTCCCCAGCAGTGTCCTTCAGTCGTCCGCACACGGGAGCCTTGGGGCACAGCCTTTGTGAGGGGTAGGCCAGCTTGGGGTGATGGGAAGAATCCACATTCTTGGGCATCCTGGGGTGCTCTCTGTCCTAGACAGCCCTGAGGTCAGGCCAGTTCTCCTCTCCCACTGTCCCTACACGATCATCTGCAGCAGCTCATAAAACAGAGGCACACACAGCCGTCCCTTCTGGAGTCTGGCTGTGAGGCTTTGCGCCCTGTGCCAGCGGCCTCGCCATGACTGCAGGGAGCATCATCTCTTCCCAACTCCGTGTCAGTGAAGTCAAGTTGGTAGCTTGAAATTGGCCCCGGTGGAAGGATTTACACCATAGAAATGAGCACAGGTTGCAAAGCAGAGCTTTCTGTCCCTCTTGCGTGCTTGCTTCTTCCTTTTTTCCCAGAGAGCCAGTTTACCTGCACGCCCCTAGGCATTGTCCTGGGGTATTAAAACCACTCGGTTACCAAAAGATACGATAGGAAATCCTTGGGCTGTACTGGACACTAATGCCTGGGGAGCTAATCCTTTTGCAAATCGCTTTTCCAATCCGTTGCTTTCAACATAGGTGAAAGAGCACCTACTGAGACAGATGGCAGGTGTAGTTCTGTTTGTGTGTGGTTTTTTTAAATGTGATTTCAGAATATAACTCAGAAATCTGGAGCTGAGTAACATTACTATAACAAAACTCCTTCCGCTGCCTCATTCTCAGTATTCGAACGGCATTCCTCGACACTTACATCCATAAAAACAAAGAATGGGCTTGAAAAACAAAGAAGAGGCTTACTAGCTCTTTCTATTAACAGGTAGTTTCTGTTTATAGATACATGTCCTTCTTGGTGGGGAGGGGGAGGATGGAGGGGGAGGATGACAAACCAGCCCTGTTTATTCCATTATCATTTCTAGTCAGGGACTTCCCCAGTGGTCCCTGGGCTCAGACTCCGAGCTCCCAACGCTGGGGGCCTGAGTTCAGTCTCTAGTCAGGGAAGTAGATTCCACTTGCCACGACTGAACGATTCTACATTCTGCAACTAAAGCTCTGATGGAAGCGCCCGAGCGCCACAACTGAGACCCGGCACAGCCAGATACATAAATATCACCCGAAACCAAAACCCACGTGTATTCAGTATTCCAATAAAAGTAAAAATTTATATTTAATAATGGTTTATCAAAATGTGTAATATATTTGTATATTTTTCTCGGTGGGGTAATAATATTGTATGGGCTTCCTTCATAACTCAGTTGGTAAAGAATCCGCCTGCAATGCAGGAGGCCCCGGTCCGATTCCTGGGTTGGGAAGATCCACTGGAGAAGGGATAGGCTACCCACTCCAGAAGTCTTCAACCTGGGAACAAAAATACAAAGCCTTATGGGCTTCCCTGGTGGCTCAGATAGTAAAGAATCTGCCTGCAATGTAGGAGACCAGGGTTCGATCCCTGGGTCAGGAAGATACTCTGGCGAAGGGAATAGCAACCCACTCCAGTATTCTTGCCTGGAGAATCCCATGGACAGAGGAGCCTGGCGGGCTACAGTCCGTGGGTTCATAAAGAGTTGGACACCACTGAGCAACTAACATGGTCACAAAAACTCATAGACTTATTATGTTGTTGAAAGTTATGAGAGGTTAACCAACTTTAAACTTTCCATTGGAAGACATACCATATTAGGATAAAATGGAGGATTAGAGAGATGAATTTGAGAGAAGAAAAGGAACAATGTAAGATTTCCTGGTGTCAAAAAATAACTTGTTCCTGTTTTTTTCATGTAGTTGATGCTGAGTATCAGGTTATTATCGTATGTAGATTCCACTGTCTAGGATTAAAAATCGAGGCAACAGAGGTATCGTACAATGTCATTTGCTGAAATGCCTTCTCAGATAAACGCATCATCAGTGTGTATCAACATTCCGTTTCAAACTGGCCTCAATTCAGGGTTCTTTCTGGGAAGAGACGTTCAGAGATGAAGGGATGGTGCCACAACCAAAGGCCGGCCCGGGTCTGATGGGCGTATTTTAAGAGAGCTGAGCAAGGACCCTGACCGCTCAGGTTTCCTTAATCCCATTCAAGTCCATCCGGAAATTACTCGAGCATTTTATCAAGAATCATAAGTACTTCACAGAAGGGGTTATAAATTACCTCACACAAAAAAGCTCTGCCGTAAGTAGTTTGGGGACAGTTTTCTTTCTCCTACTACTCACAACGAATCTGAAAGAAAATCCTTTGCAACTATTTATATTTAACATTTAAAAGTTAAATGTCAGTTGACCATGTTGAAGGGTGGTGCGTGCCTTCTCACGCTTCTTTCAAGGGCACATCTGCAGCTCTTGGAAGACCCCTGCCCTGTCTGCCCCTCTAAACTCTCCCTGTGGGGTGGTTATTTTGTTTTTGGCTGCACTGCAGGGCTTATGGGATTTTAGTTTCCCAACCAGGGGTGGAACCCAGGCCCCCTTGACAATGAGAGCAGAGTCCTGACACTGAACTGCCAGGGAATTTCAGGAACAAAACAATTAGTAAATAAAAACAAAGCCTTAGGATTACAAAAACTCAGTTAAATGCACAAGCACACTGCTGTTACAGAGAAGTGTGGAGGCTAGTCAGTTATAAATGTACTGTTTTCTTTCCATACTTATGTCTTAAAATCCCTTAATTCTGTTTCTTTTGCATTAAAAAACCCCCACAAAACTACCGCTGATTGCCCTTTTTACCCTGCTCGTCAATTTTCTGCCTGTGTGTCCTTGGCTGTGGCTCTCGTATCATGTTGGATCTATGCTGATGAAGTGCTGAGCCCATGTCTGCAAGGAAAGGCAGGCTTCCCTGGTGGCGCCAATGCGGGGGACATGGGTTCAATCCCTGGTCCAGGAGGCTCCCACATGCCTCGGGGCAGCTAAGCGCAGGAGCCAAAACTCCTGAAGCCTGGGCGCTCTAGACCCTGTGCTGCGAAACGGAGAGAAGCCACCGCAACGAGAAGCCCGCACGCCGCAGCTAGAGAAAGCCCACACAGCAACACAGACCCAGCGCAGCCACACGAACAAACCAAAACCTTCCAGCAGGAAAGGCTCTCAGGGTGTGACCTTTCCTTTTGTCTTTCCTCACCTCCGAGAGCCCTCTGACTGGTCTCCTACAGTCCCCCACAGACTCAGAATAAGAATCTCAGAGCAACTGTCGAAAACTCTGGAGAGCCTGAAATCTCCCCTACTTGCGAGTTACTATGTCAGCCTGCCACCATCTCACGGATGCTGGTGAGAACGTGAAGTTCCTGGGTCAGCAACAAGGACAGCATGTCACTCACAGCCACGGCGGTAGCCACAGTATCGGCACTTCTGAGATGGCTATCCAACCCCTGCCCCACCAAATGACAAGCAGGGACAGAAGACATCTGCACGCAAAGGGGCGTGATCTAGGAGAGGAGCTCTGCGTTTAGGAGCCTGCTGCTGCTGCTAGGTCGCTTCAGTCGTGTCCGACTCTGTGCAACCCCATAGACGGCAGCCCACCAGGCTGCCCCATCCCTGGGATTCTCCAGGCAAGAACACTGGAGTGGGTTGCCATTTCCTTCTCCAATGCATGAGAGTGAAAAGTGAAAGTGAAGTCGCTCAGTCGTGTCTGACTCTTAGTGACCCCATGGACTGCAGCCTACCAGGCTCCTCTGCCCATGGGATTTTCCAGGCAAGAGTGCTGGAGTGGGTGCCATTGCCTTCTCCCATAAGCTTTGCTGCTGCTGCTGCTGCTAAGTCGCTTCAGTCGTGTCCGACTCTGTGCGACCCCATAGACTGCAGCCCACCAGGCTCCTCTGCCCATGGGATTTTCCAGGCAAGAGTACTGGAGTGGGGTGCCATTGCCTTCTCGAGTTTAGGAGCTTAGGAAGCACTTATCTTTGACGGTGACCAGTCGGCACATCAGCCCTTCACCGTGGAAGAAGACACCAGGTCTCTCCTCTAAGGCTACAAAGCTTTGCTCTGGAAGACACTTAATCTCTGCCTTCCAACATCCTTGGAGAGGTGGTCTGGACCAAAGAGCAGTCCGCGCCTCGCGTGCAGCATCAACAGAAACATGACAGGCCCGTGGTGAACTGTCTCCTAAGAGTGACCCCGACAAGCCCACCCCTGCTGCAGGTCAGGCCTAAGTGCAAAGACTGCAAAATGAACCCCTGTGGGCGTCGCTCCTTGAGGCTGAATGTTCTAGCCACAGTTCTCAGCCCTACTCCGTCCTAATTCCCCCCACTGGACACACCCCGTGTACCAACATCTCTTTAAAAGGATTACAGAAAATACGATCATGGTTCCTTAGCTAAGAGCTGACTCAGTGCTGCTGATCCTCAAAGATAAAATACCCTCCTTTTTTTGATAGTCCTCAGTCTTGAGGGGCAGAGGGGCAGGAAAAGCAAGGGAATACTGTTTTGGATAAAGAGATTAATTGTCATCTCAGGAGGGGAACTTGGTTTTTGGGGGGTCTCAGTTTCAACACCTTTGGCCGGTCACTCCTGCTCAGCGCTCTTTGCACGGGGTGATGAGCAGATCCAACAGCTCAATGAATGTTTATTGCGCTCGACTCCTAGGACAGCGTGGGACCGAGCCAGTCGTCGTCCCAGGAGCTCTCTACCTAGTGTCTAAGGCCATGCAGGGCCCTGTGGGGCCCCTGGGCACGTGGTCTTACTGTGTCCCCCATTTCTTTGATTATGGGAAACCGTCTTCATTCAGCGTCCCTGACCAACCCTGAGTTTCAATGGGCAGACAGGCAGTTGCTAATTAGGGAAGGGAGGGGATGCAAGACCAGGGAGAAACAGTCAAGAGCACCTTTGGGGCTAGGTCCTGTTTCCCCATCAACGGATACACACAAGAATACCTCTGAGCTATTTGACAGACACTGAAACCCCTCCAGGTGGGAGGAGTTAACCATTTATGATGGTATGCTGCCCACAAGCATGTAGACCCCAGACCACTTAGACCTGAAGGTTGACGATGCTGACTCGTACTTACCTCACCACCAACTCATCAGAAGACTGTCCACGAGCCGACCACACCATCTTTGAATAATTACTAGAAAACTTCTCATTATCTCCCCCAAGTTGGGACAGTTTTGAGGGCATTAGGCTGCTGAGGCCCCCTTGAATAAAGCTATTTTTTCCCACTTCACCCAAAACGGGGTCTCTGAGATTTGATTTGGCACCAGCGTACAGAGAAGCTGAGCTTTTGACATCATGTCTTGCTTATTTGATTTTCTTTTCTTTTTTTTTTTCTAATTTTATTTTATTTTTAAACTTTACATAATTGTATTAGTTTTGCCAAATATCAAAATGAATCCGCCACAGGTATACATGTGTTCCCCATCCCGAACCCTCCTCCCTCCTCCCTCCCCATACCATCCCTCTGGGCCGTCCCAGTGCACCAGCCCCAAGCATCCAGCATCGTGCATCGAACCTGGACTGGCAACTCGTTTCCTACATGATATTTTACATGTTTCATTGCCATTCTCC
This sequence comes from Bos javanicus, assembly GCF_032452875.1. NCBI lineage: Eukaryota > Metazoa > Chordata > Mammalia > Artiodactyla > Bovidae > Bos > Bos javanicus. Next base: position 61,312,240 of record NC_083891.1, on the reverse strand, counting down.
CAAATCTTCCCACCCTCTCCCTCTCCCACAGAGTCCATAAGACTGTTCTATACATCAGCGTCTCTTTTGCTGTCTCGTACACAGGGTTATTGTTACCATCTTTCTAAATTCCATATATATGCGTTAGTATACTGTATTGGTATTTTTCCTTCTGGCTTACTTCACTCTGTATAATAGGCTCCAGTTTCATCCACCTCATTAGAACTGATTCAAATGTATTCTTTTTAATGGCTGAGTAATACTCCATTGTGTATATGTACCACTGCTTTCTTATCCATTCATCTGCTGATGGACATCTAGGTTGCTTCCATGTCCTGGCTATTATAAACAGTGCTGCGATGAACATTGGGGTACACGTGTCTCTTTCCCTTCTGGTTTCCTCAGTGTGTATGCCCAGCAGTGGGATTGCTGGGTCATAAGGCAGTTCTATTTCCAGTTTTTTAAGGAATCTCCACACTGTTCTCCATAGTGGCTGTACTAGTTTGCATTCCCACCAACAGTGTAAGAGGGTTCCCTTTTCTCCACACCCTCTCCAGCATTTATTATTTGTAGACTTTTGGATCGCAGCCATTCTGACTGGTGTGAAATGGTACCTCATAGTGGTTTTGATTTGCATTTCTCTGATAATGAGTGATGTTGAGCATCTTTTCATGTGTTTGTTAGCCATCTGTATGTCTTCTTTGGAGAAATGTCTATTTAGTTCTTTGGCCCATTTTTTGATTGGGTCGTTTATTTTTCTGGAGTTGAGCTGTAGGAGTTGCTTGTATATTTTTGAGATTAGTTGTTTGTCGGTTGCTTCATTTGCTATTATTTTCTCCCATTCTGAAAGCTGTCTTTTCACCTTGCTAATAGTTTCCTTTGATGTGCAGAAGCTTTTAAGGTTAATTAGGTCCCATTTGTTTATTTTTGCTTCTATTTCCAATATTCTGGGAGGTGGGTCATAGAGGATCCTGCTGTGATGTATGTCGGAGAGTGTTTTGCCTATGTTCTCCTCTAGGAGTTTTATAGTTTCTGGTCTTACGTTTAGATCTTTAATCCATTTTGAGCTTATTCAATGTTTACTGACAAAGATTTAGTAAACATTGAATAAGCTCTTTGTTTTCTGAGGTCATCTTACATCAATCAGGCCAACTTGCTATTTACATCAGTACGCGCTCTTCAGAAATGGGTTGGTTTCGGACTTCCCTCGGAGAAGGCAGTGGCACCCCACTCCAGTACTCTTGCCTGGAGAATCCCATGGACGGAGGAGCCTGGTGGGCTACAGTCCATGGGGTCGCTAAGAGTCGGATATGACTGAGTGACTTCACTTTCACTTTTCACTTCCATGCATTGGAGAAGGAAATGGCACCCCACTCCAGTGTTCTTGCCTGGAGAATCCCAGGGACGGGGGAGCCTGGCGGGCTGCCGTCTATGGGGTCGCACAGAGTCGGACACGACTGAAGCGACTTAGCAGCAGCAGCAGTAGCAGCAGGACTTCCCTGGTGGTCCAGTGGTTAAGAATCTGCCTGCCAGTGCAAGGGATATGGGTTTGGTTCATGGTCCAGGAAGATACCACCTGCCCCAGAGCAACTAAGGCCATGCACCACAGCTGTGGAGTCTGTGCCCCAGAGCCTGGAGCGGCAGCTACTGAGCCCACGTGCCCCGCCCAGAGCCCAAGCTCTGCAATCAGAGTGGCCCCTACTCACTGCAACTAGAGAAAGCCTGAACACGGCAATGAAAACCCAGTGAAGCCAAAATATGAATTAATTAATTAAAAAAAAAATTTTAAGGGTTCTTTAGGGACAATTTCCTACAGACAAAACTCATAAACATCTCTTCCTAGCCAAGCCTTGGAACGTTCTGTCAGAAAAAAACTGGCTTAGATGCTTTGTAGCTATGGATTTTTCTCTGCCTTTTCTGTTTTTTCCAAACTTTTGAGCCCACTTCATCTCAGGGCCCAGCAAGTTAGGCTGGGGAAGCTGCGCAGCCTGGGAGGAGAGCTCAACAGCGAGGGGCTGGCGGCCCCGAGCTCACACCCAAGGGGAACCCCGTGTCCACGTGGAACTCCTCAGCCAGGGGACCCAGGAAAGAAAAGGAGGAATCAAGTATTTATAGGAAAATTATTCCTCACAAGCAATCATTTGTTCTAAAAGCTTTTAGAAATATAATTATTTTTCTCCTCTGGGTTTCTCTGTTTTTAATATGGAACACTTTCAAGTCCCCTGGTTGAGTTTCCAGGAAGCAATAATCCATTTTGCCTTGGGTGGAGTTTAGGAAAGAAACTAGGTCTCAGAAGTGAACTCGTTTCCACTGAAATCGCCACATGGAACTCCTGCTGCTTCTCTAGCGTGCTTGCATAACAGGGGGGCCCACCCCCAGGGCAGGGTGGACCAGTTGTCCCCTGGCCGTCTGATCCAGGAGTTCTGTCTCCTCCGAAGCATGGCTGGACTCCTGCCCTCTCTCAGCCTCACCTAAGCTGTGTCCGAGGGGAAACCTCTGGAGCAACGCCCTCTAATAGAAATAGAACGTGAACCTTGTTTGTGCTTTTTCATACTACAGGATTCATTTTAGAAATTAAAACCAGTACATGGAGTTCATTTTAATAATGAATAAACAATTTAAATAACACTTTTAACCCAATATATCATATCAACATACAATCAGTATGAAGATGAATAAGGTTGTTTCCACCTTTTTTTTCTTAATATATATATTTATTGAAGTATAGTTGACACAGCGTTTCAGGAGCACAGTAATGTGATTCAGCTATGTATATGCACATATATTATTTTTCAGATTATTTTCCATTATAGGTTATTACAAGATATTGACTGTAGTTTCCTGTGCTATACAGTAAATCTTCGTTGCTTGTTGCATATCTATTTTTTAAAATTAGAAATCTAGAATTCTATTCATACTAAGTCAAACAAGTGGAATTAAAATGTCATAAATTTTTTAGCTAGGCAAAAATTCATACATTTTCTAAAATACATATATTATACAAACTGCCCATCAGGCTCCTCTGTCCACGGGATTCTCCAGGCAAGAATACTGGAGTGGGTTGCCGTTCCCTCCTCCAGGGGATCTTCCCAACCCAGGGACAGAACCCAGGTTCCCCACATTACAGGTGGATTCTCAGATGAGACACCAGGGAAGCCCCACACAAAAGCTTTTCTACTGCACTTGATAAAGGCTTGAGAAAGAACATAAAAAAAAAGAGAGAGAGAGAAGAGATGGAGAAGCTGGAAAACATAAACTAAATGAAATTCCACTCTTTTTTATCTCAAATCTTTGAAATCAGCATGGAATTGACAGTGGGAGAGCATCTCAATTCCAGAGCCAGGTTTCAGGGGCTCACGTGCCATGAGGGGCTGGTGTCGCCCACGTTGCACGGCCGCACTCTAGACTCTGTGCAGACGTTTACTGCTCACACGTGAACAATATGCCTGTAAAACGCCTTCCTCTGCCTGCCCCAGTCCTCCTGCACGCTAAGTCACTTCAGTTGTGTCTGACTCTGTGCGACCCTATGGGCGGTAGACCAGCAGGCTCCTCTGTCCATGGACCCCACTCCCCCACCCCTGTGCTAATTAAGTCGGGAAGGCTGGAAACCATCTTTCTCTCCTACTGCCTCTGTTAGGGGACCCACTGACCGAAACTGACCAGGCACGATAGTGACCACTTCGTGAGTTGTCTTACAACCCGAAGTCCTGGTAAGAACTTGGAACTGACAGACCACCACCAACCAGAAGGACTGGGAAAGGCGGAAAGAAGAGAGGAGAGCCCAGTGCCTAGTCCTACCAACCCCCAGAACCCTTCTTGCTGCAGTCTGTCCTGGCTGAGTGATGCGTGCGCCAACAGGAAGGGCTGGGAAAGGCGGAAAGCAGAGAGCAGAGCCCAGTGCCTAGTCCTACCAACCCCCAGAACCCTTCTCGCTGCAATCTGACAGACTACCACCAACCAGAAGGGCTGGGAAAGGCGGAAAGAAGAGAGGAGAGCCCAGTGCCTAGTCCTACCAACCCCCAGAACCCTTCTCGCTGTAGTCTGTCCCGGCTGAGTGATGCGTGCACCAACAGGAAGGACCCTGAGTTGGAACGATTGACCGGAGACCTCCTGGAAAGTGACCACATCACCATAAAGCCTGACACTGTGAGCCACATGGCAGGGCAGCTGTCCTGGGGTCCCTGGCCCCGCTGCCTTCCACCCGGTTTCCTTCCCGATTCAGTCTCTTACTCGGTCAGCGCACTTGCTTCCTCGGACAAGTCATTTCTCAGTGTTAGATAAGAGCCCACTCTCTGGAGAGGGTCCCCCTTCCTGCAAAACTTCAACCCCTTTGTTTCAGACTTACCCAAAAGAATTCTTACTTTTGAAATATTTGCTCTTAGGTCATATGGGAAACTAGATTGCTATATGTTCAATCAAAATATTGTAAACCCTCATGGCGGCCTTTGGACACTTGCTATCAGAAGATCTGGATTCAAATTCCGGCTGGCGAAAGGTACGAGCTTGGGGAAAGCATTCCACCTTTTTAAATAAGGTTTCTCATCGGTTCCATGGGCTGTAGTCCCTGCATGTCCTACCGGCCATCTGGGGCAGTGGTGTGAAGATCAAAATGGTGAATGTGAAGGTGTTTGGAAGTGCCATCCAAAATAGAAAATCACACTATTTATTATTTCAAAGCATTAAAGACTGTGCAGCCACAGAAAACCACAATCCACAATATTTACAAAGACAGCAGAAGGATTTATATGAGGAAACTGAATCAAAGAAATAAATTCCTATAATTACCCACAATATTAATCATTTTCTTAATTATTTCCAACCTTGACTTTTCATCTGTATTTACTGAGAGAGACAGAAAAAGAGAGAAAATGATAAATAATCCCCAGGATAACTGCGGACCTTGGAGCCAGGTACACACCCTGAGAATCCACCTGGGTAATCCCCAACTATCAACTTCATAACCATCTTGACAGTGACTCCACAGAGAACATTGCACGTGGGCCTTATCTTCAAAGACCCCCAATTTGAGATGTCTGTGGAGAGTTCCTGCAGTCTCTCTACCCCATAACCACCTGGATAGTCTTGCCCTGATAGCTTTTAGATTAGTAACATTAGCTTCTAACATTTCCTGCGACACCACTTAAACATTACCTTCTCATTGTTTTCTTTAAAATGAGATTAGTGTGCAGGGGACAAGGGAAATATGTTGTCTTCACTCCTAAATGGTTCTCTCCCAAGTGTTACTTAAAAACAAAATTTCAATTTTGGACCTTTCCCATTTGCCTTCACTAATTACTTCCTTTATGTCTCATGCAGTGGTACCACAGCTAATTCAGAATTTAGTCATTATGTCATCACATTCAATCCCTGCCCATGGGGAAGCCAGGCACACACATTCCACAGAGAGAAACCAAGAAGGGTTGGGCTTCATGAGGCCACAGCTGTCACTCTGATCCGTTAACATGTGACCAAATTCATCCCTGTCTGGGAGCATAGAGCGTGCTCTCATTCTGAAATCCAAACCTGCCAGTTGTGTGTAAATGAGACCACCCCAATGGGAGGGACTTCCCTGGTCCAGTGGTTAAGAAGCTGCCTCCCAGGACTTCCCTGGTGATCCAGGGGCTAGGACCCCGAGCTCCCAACACAAGGGGCCTGGGTTCAACCCCTGATCAGGGAGCTGGATCACACGTGCTCCAACTAAGAGTTTGCATGCCTCAACTAAAGATCTCGCATACCAAAAAGAGGGAGACTTTCCTGGTGGCTCAGTAGTAGAAGCATCTGCCTGCTAATACAGGAGACACGGGTTCCATCCCTGCTCCCGGAGGATCCCACACTACTGCAGAGCAACTAAGCCCGAGCAGCACCACGGTGGAGCCTGTGCCCTGGAGCCTGGGAGCCACAACTACGGAAGCCCACGCGTGCCCTGCAACAGGAGAACCCACCTCAGTGAGAAGCCCACATTCGACAGTGAAGAATCACCGCTCGCCGCAACTAGAGAAAAGCCCCCGCAGCAACAGAGACCCAGAACCCAGCACAGCCAAATACATAATGAAAAATAAGTATTTTAAGAAAAGAGTTGACCTTAAACACAAAAACACGAATCTGCCTTCCAATGTGTGAGATGAGGGTTCCATACCTGGTTGGGGAACTAAGATCCCACGTGCTGTGGGGCAGCGAAGCCCCTGTGCCCACCTAGAGATCCTGTGCCCCGCAGTGAAGAGCCAGCCAAACAAAACAAGCAAACGAACGCCAGCCCAGTGAGAACAAGCAAAGGCTGTTTGTTCAGACCTTGCTATAAACAGCAAGGGAGCCAGTCACCCTCCCTTGCCTCTGGCAGAGACTCAAAGGCAGGCAGAGGAGTGGGAAGGCTTCCCAGGTGGTGGAGTGATGAAGAAGACACCGGCCAAGGAAAGAGACACGGGAGATGTGGGTTCGATTCCTGGGTTGGGAAGATGCCCCGGAGGAGGAGATGGCAACCAGAATTCTTGCCTGGAGAATCCCACAGACAGAGGAGCCTGGATGGCTAGAGTGCATGGGGTTGCACAGAGTCGGACACAAGAGAGCAACTGAGCATGAATGGGAAGGCTCTCCAGTGGAGAAAAGCAGGCGCTTACCCCAACTGGAGGCTGCCGACCCGGAAGCTAAAGGACAGCCAGCCGGAGGTGGCAGCCTGTGCGACTGGCTGGGGGGCAAGTCAGGCTTCCTCTGCTTGGTCCTGAGTCGGAAGTGAGGGCAAACATCAGGCAAGCTGCCAGTTACCAAATCCTGGTCAATTAGGGCTGACTGCTTCAGAGGCTATCGCTTGGCATCTTGGACGGTTACTGGAGACCAGGTCTGATGTCCTGCAGTCTGATTTACAGAGAGCAGGCTGTCTACTTGGGCTGCGGCTGTAGGTGGTGGGCGGGTTCCTGGGCTGGTTGCTGTGGGTGGTGGGTCAGAGCTCTGTTTTCCAAATAAGGCCTGGCCCCGCCCCTTTGAGTGCCTGGGCTGGTTGCTGTGGGTGGTGGTCACAGCTCTGTTTTCCATATAAGGCCTGGCCCCGCCCCTTTGAGTGTGCAGTCTCCCAGGTGCAAAACAAAGCTGTCAGAACGGCCGAAGGGATCGAAGGGAGTGATCAGGAAGCTGTGGAATGAAGTCATCAGGGTTATGCCATATCTTGGCAACCACCCAGCGTTTTGTTAATGGCATCCTCCAAGTCCTTCTCGCCCCCGTCACAGCCACACGGCTTGGTGACATTCTTCAGTCGCCACTGTGACATTACTGGAGTGAGTGCCTTGGGTTCACCTCCAGCCCTTACAACGCCCTTCAGGATCATGGCTGTGGGAGCTGGGATGCAGGACTTCAGTCACACGTCTGTGGGTTCCCAAAGTCTTCTGGGACAATGGACTCAGGAGCATCTCTGATAATATGACTTTTTAAAACACATGATAAAGCCATCTACCATGTATTTGACTTCTGCTTTGTTAAGTGCTTCAGATACATGGTCTCATTTAAATGTCACAGCAGCCCGATGGGGTGGGGACCGTGACTGCTGCGTCTTACAGGTTCCACTGAGCTAAAGTCAAGGTGTCGTCTGAGCCACCTTCCTTCTGGAGGCCCCGGGGGAGGCTCCACTCGCCTGCCTTCTCTGGATTCCAGAGGCCGCCCCCAGCCTTGACTCGGGGCCCCCTCTATGCATCGCTCCAACCTCTGCTTCCCCCAGCCCCTCTCACTCTCACTCTGACCTGCGTTCTCCTCATTAGCACCCCTGTGACACTGGGCCCGCCCAGACCACACGGGGCGCTCCTCATCTCAGGAGCCTTAACTGAGTCACATCTGCCAACTTCCCTAGCGGCCCAGGGGGTGAGAGCCCGCCTGCCGGTGGAGGGGACCCAGGCTCCATCCCCGGTCCAGGAGGATTCCACATGGGGTGGGACGGCTGGGCCGAGCATCAGCACCGCGGAGCCTCCCTCCGGGGCCCGTGCCCCGCCATGAGCAAAGTCAGCCCGGTGAGGCGCCTGCTCACCACACCAAGAGAAAGCCCTCAGGCAGCCACGAGACCCAGGGCAGCCACACAGCTCAGTGTATAGAATCACACCTGCGAAGTCCATTTTACCACGTAAGGTGACATATTCACATGTTCCAGAGATGCGGACGTGGATGTTTCAGGGGCAACGGGGTCATCATCCAGCCTACCACAGTAGAAACCGAGGCTCAAAGAGGTTGGTTTATTGTCACAGAGCCTCTCGGCTCACGGCAGTGCAGCTCAGGTTTGCGTTTTCCAGCGACATCAGACTTCCTCTATGAGTTCACCAGCAATGCCTCTGAGGCCAAACTCAGTGCAGGGTCACGTGTGCAAAGTGTAACCTTCACTTTTGCCCTTCCTGGTATCTTGGTTCCCAAGACCATTACCCACACAGCTGTCTCCCAGTAACATGCACACCTTGATGGGGAAGACCTGCAGTCGGGGCACCAGCCCCATAGGGTCCAGGTCTGGGGTCTGCCCCAGCCCAGAGCCCACCTACGTGTCTGCAGCCACAGCCTGGCAGCTCTCCGGTTTCAGGTCGTCCTCCCCACGCCCCTCTTCCCCGCTCAGGAGCCCTTAAGATCCCCCGGCTCTTCCTCAGAGCACACAGGGGCGCTGCCTTTCCTCCAGCTCCTCCTTATAACCCCTCGGAATTTGGAAGCATGTCTGGTTTAACAGACGGTCATCTCCAAGGAGCGTGGAGCCACCAGCCCCTGGATGGTCAGAGTGCTGAGGAAAGAGGACCCGTTCCGGAAACCGGTACCACAGACACATCTCCAGGCTGAGTCTGGGCAGGAGACAGGCTCAGCTCCAGGAGAGGAGGATGCTCTTGGCATCGCCACTGAGGCCTTGCCTTCTGCTCCACTTTAACCCTCCCTCTTGACCATAAGGGAGGGCTTCCCAGGTGGCTCAGCTGGTAAAGAATTCACCTGCAATGCGGGAGACCTGAGCTCAATCCCTGGGTTGGGAAGATCCCCTGGAGAAGGGAAAGGCTACCCACTCCAGTATTCTGGCCTGGAGAATCCTATGGACTATACAGTCCATGGGGTTGCAAAGAGTCGGACAAGACTGAGTGTGTTAACTTTCACTTGATGATAAAAAATCTAGGGGAGCCCTTGCTCAGCCATACCAGGCAGAATTCCCAGAGGCCAGAACATTACTGCCAAGCTTGCAAATTCTCCAACCTTCCAGGCTCCAGTCCTCTGTTGCCTCACCCTGCAGTATTCCATGGATGAAGTGCTTCATCTGTTTTTTCATGACTTGGTCTCTTGTTTCAAACCCCACTAGTTGGTTTGCTATAATGCAATGCACTTTCTTATCATGTAATTCTTCCCCAGTGGCTCAGTGGTAAAGAATCTGCCTGCCAATGCAGGAGACCCAAGAGACACAGGTTCGATCCTTGAGTCAGGAAAATCTCCTGGAGGAGGAAATGGCAACCCACTCCAGGATTTTTGCCAGAAGAATCCCATGGACGGAGGACCTGGTGGGTTCCAGTCCAAGGGGTCTCAAAGAGTTGGTCACGACTGAGCACAAACAGGTCATGTAATTCACCCAAGATCCTCCAGGGGGATCTTCCCAACCCAGGGATGGAACCCAGGTGTCCTGCATTGCAGGCGGATTCTCTACTGTCTGAGCCACCACGGAAGCCCAGGAATACTGGGACAGAACTTCTCCCACTGCCCCAGTAACTCAGTGTCTGTTCAATAGAATGACATGCCCAGGGCACGTCAGCCTTTTATGGTGTCTCCTCCAGCAAGTCAAGGCCCAAGAGTTAGAGAGACACACATCTCTTGTGCCAAGAGAAGAGGCTTTGCTACTTTCTTTGGTGTTTCCTTTTTGCAAGAGGATGGGCAAGGGCTTGGTGGAACACAAGGAGAGGTATTCATTCTGAAGAAGAAGTTAATAAGAAGCACAGCGAGCCTAGATTCTTTCTTTTATCTTCTCTCTCTACCGTGGTTTGGTTAACTGTTGAAATAATTGCAGATCAATCTCACTTAATTAATAACTTAAAACAATGGTCCAGAATTCTCTTTGATCTCCATGGGGACAAATTCCTTGTATCCAGGGGAGCCTAGCAGCAAAGGGGGCTCTCAGAGGAAGTTTCTGGGCCCCCCCTCTGGGTGGGGAGGCCTTTTTTAAGAGTCCCCAAGTCCTGAATTCCCCATCCCTAGGGCTCTGTGGAGCTTTGTTTTCATTTCTGTACCTGAGCCAGGCTTCAGCCCTACCACCCAAGATGAATCCTGGCCCCTCGTCGCACCCGGCACTGCATAAATCCTGGACACGGCTGAGTGAGAGAGACATTTACTGTCTGTTGTGGCTCTAAGTGAAGCTAAGCGTCTTCAAAGAACATTCGGGACACACACGAGCGGTAAGTCTCTAGCAGTCTTCCCATCCTGATTCTGACCAATGATGCTAACCGACGGTCGATGTTAGAACGATGGGTCCTGTGACTGCCAGGCCTTCTCATCTAATTGATGCCAGTTTCCAAGTGTCCTAAGGGGCATAGCAACATTACTAGCACAGTCCAGGAGAGGGAATAAATAAAGCAATTTCTCCAAAAATTTACCCAGACTTCCTTTTTCTTGTGAAATTCACAGGTCACTAAAAAAAAGGAAAATAACTTAGACATAATTAACCATGACAGGTTGAGCAACTCCAGAAAGAATCAGTGTTTTGGGGGACTTCCCTGGTGGTCCAGTGGTTAAGAATCTGCCTGCCAATACTGAGACACAGGTTCGATCCCTGGTCCGGGAACTAAGATCCCACGTGCAGTGGGGCGACTAAGCCCATGTGCCACAAGTACTGAAGCCTGCACCCCCTGCCCCCGCCAGAGCATGCACTCTGCAACAAGAGAAGCCCCCACAGTGAGAAGCCTGAGCACGCAGCTAGAGAAGCCCCCTCCTGTCACAACAGAGAAAGCCCTCAAGCAGCAATGAATACCCAGCACTGCCACAGAGTAATTAACTAAAAAAAGAAGAATCAGTGTTTTTATACTGCAAGACCACCATTACATTAGATTCCTTTACTTGCAAACCAACACAGAATATGGAAACACATAATTTCATACTACCCAAAGTACTTCTTGGAGAAGGCAATGGCAACCCACTCCAGTATTCTTGCCTGGAAAATCCCATGGACGGAGAAGCCTGGTAGGCTGCAGTCCATGGGGTCGCTAAAGGTCGGACACGACTGAGCAACTTCACTTTCACTTTTCAAAGTACTTCTACAGTTTGAGTCTCAATTAAAAGTCAAATATGCATATGATACAGAAAATTCTTTCAAAAATCAAGACTGAAATAAAGGACATCCTCAGGATTCTAAAACAGCCAAAATATATATTTTTCATAAATTCTTGGATCTCCCTGGGAAAGTCATTCAACCTTTATGAGTCTCAGTTTCTTAAAATTCAGCACTGATGAAGCCCCTGGCTGGCTAATCTCTGAAGCAGTGTGGTTCAGGAGAACTTTCTGTGACGACACGAGGGTCCTGTATCCGCACTGGCCATTACAGCAGCCGCCCTGGACACACGACGTGCATCTAGAGTGACTGACGAGCTGGCTTTCAAATTTCATATCATTTGATTCCATGTGAATAGCCACGTGTGGCTAGTGGCTATGCATTGGACAGGACAACCCTAAGGGGTCCATGTTTTTAAAAAAGTTCTTTTATTTTTGGCTTCACTGGGTCCTCTCTGCTGCGTGCGGGCTCCCTCTGGCTTTGGAGGGCGGGGGCTCTCTCGGTTTTGGAGGGCGGGGGCTCTCTCCGGCTTTGGAGTGCGGGGGCTCTCTCTGGCTTTGGAGGGCGGGGGCTCTCTCCGGCCATGGTGCGTGGGCTTCTCGCTGCAGTGGCTCCTCTTGCTGTGGAGCACGGGCTCTAGGCGCACGAACTTCAGGAGTTACAGCACTTGGGCTCAGTAGTTGCTCCAAGGCATGTGGAATCTTCCCAGACCAGGGATTGAACCTGGGTCCCCTGCATTAGCAGGCAGACTCCTATCCTCTGTACCACCGGGGAAGTCCTAATGGGTCCATTTTGACGTAGGGAAAATCACAAGTGGGTGGAGGCGGATGTTCTGAGACTGGGTGGCCTTGGGTCTATGGTTAGCTATCACAACTGCAGGGAGTGACTCCTCTGCTCTCAGACCTCCAGCTGAGTGAGCGAGAGAATGCTGCAGGGGACAGCAAACCACACGCTTGCTTTGTGATTGGCGAGACCACTTAGCATCCAGTGGAGAAAGGAGAGAGGAACTGTTGAGTGCCTTTCAGTTACAACTCGATCACTCACGGCATCAGACGAGAAAGAACAGGACAACTTCTTCTACCATCTGTTTGGCCTTCCTGGATGTTCTGGGTTTTTGGAGAGAAGGTGGGAACTGAGTCCAGTTAGATAAGAGAGCTGGCTCCTTGCTTTCGATCAGAAAGCTTTTAAGATGGAAGCCTACGAACTACATATTCAACGCAAAAAGCAAAAAGTTAAATGGAGTTAAAATTTTCGGCTTAGAAGCACTCCTGAGCACCAGAGTCCTGGTTCTCACAACATAAAACCTGCGTTAAGACCTCATTTTGTGTTGGATTCTAATCTACCTTTCCTAAGGGATCAATGAGGTCCATCAAGGTATTTCCCTTGTTCGAGGAAGGGGGCTGCTGTGAAATACAGTACGTTTCTACTGCCCCCAGAGTTAATGTCCTTTCTGAAAGAAACAAAAGCAGCAGAAACACCCATCTGTGCCGTGGTGTTTTCCACACTCACTCGCCTTTAAATCGTCGCGTTAAAAAAAATGCTTTTCAGGCCCTGTGGAGTTAGGTGATTATGTTTAATGTAACTTTTGGGGTTTTGGTTTCCTGCAAACCAACAGAGAATATGGAAACATGTAATTCCATACTGCCCACAGTACTTCTACAGTTTGAGTCTCAATTAAAATGTTTGTTTACTTATCTGCTAATCTCATTATTATTTTTTTTCCCCCTCAATTCACTCTCTGTAAGCAGGACTTGGGAATCTGAAATTCAGCCATTTCTGAAATATGACCAAAATGAAACCTGGAGAAAGAGAGTGCTATTCACCGACGGAAAAGAAATACATAAACCCCAAGTGAAAGGCCTGGAGTGTCCTTTAACTTTTTCTAACAGAAAACCATTTTCTATGGAGAAGGTATGCGCACAAAGGAGTAACTTTTTAGAAATTTACCAGCGATTTTATCGTAGTAAGTTGAGCCTTGATCCCAAGGAGAATACGTGCTATTATTACTCGAGACGCATAGAGCCTGTATTTATTTTCAGAGGAGTTTGGTATCATTTTTATTAGTTGCTCTTCACAGAAAAGCAAAACAGAAACCACCTCAAATCTCTGAGAGGTAGATCAGATTTTATCTTTCCTTTTTTTCCTTCCAAATGAGAAAACCACACAAAGTGATTTGCCCTGGGGTCAGCCAGCCCATCGGTAGCTGGACTGGGGTTAGGAGATCTGGTCTCTAGATTCTCAACCTGCTAAGTGGTTCTTGGAGCCAATCCTTCCATCCCCAGTGGGGACACACCATGGGGCACTGAGCAAGCAGTACCTGTGCCGACAGATGGGACTTCTGTTAATGCTCCCCAGTTTACAGATGGGACTTCTGTTAATGCTCCCCAGTTTACAGATGGGACTTCTGTTAATGCTCCCCAGTTTCACCAGCATGCGGGGCTTCCTTAGTAGCTCAGTGGTAAAGAACATGCCTGCAGTACAGGAGACGTAAGAGATGCGTGTTTGATCCCTGGGTCAGGAAGACCTCCTGGAGAAGAAAATGGCAACCCACTCCAGTATTCTTGCCTGGACAATCCCATGGACTGTGAATGCTTGTTTCACTGGTCTTGACCTCAGACATCGTCTGTCCTTTTGTGTTGTTTCATTCAGAAAATGCTTCCCAGCTGATACTAAAGGGAAATAACCCACTGGAAGACTACTCATCATTTCAGAGGTCTCCCAGGACCTCCCAACCATCAGCCCTGCTCCACAGGAATGTGGAGACACTCCATTCTCCCCTCGCCAGAAGGTTCCTAAAGCCATGTTTCTGCTGAAATGGATCCGGGTTTGTCCCACTCAGTTGTTGTTCAGTCAATAAATCGTGTCCGACTCTGCGACCCCATGGACTGCAACACACCAGGCCTCCCTGTCCATCACCAACTCCCAGAGCTTGCTCAAACTTATGTCCATTGAGTCAGCGATACCATCCAACCATCTCATCCTTTGTCGCCCCCTTCTTCTCCTGCCCTCAATCTTTCCCAGCATCAGGATCTCTTCCAATGAGTTGGCTCTTCACATCAGGTGGCCGAAGTATTGCCCCACTCAGAGGACTATCTGATTCTTCTGACCCTTTTCACACAAGTGGGGCTTTTCTCCGAATTCCATTTTAAAGAACACGGTCTTTTCGAACCCCATGGAATCTCGAGGAATCCAAAGGAGCACTCCTGAACCAGTCTCGTCTCGTCTAGTCCGAGCACAAATGGTTTCTGCTTTCGTGTTCTCAGCCTTCTGCTCCTGCTCAGAAGAACTTTATCTCCTGTTTCCTCCTGATCACTCACCAGGATCTTTTCAAGTAATTGAGTCCGGCCCTCTCTAGCCATATGGGACTGTGTCCTTCTCCTTCTTCCTGCAGTATTCACAGCCACGCACACGTGCACACACATGGCACACACAGTCTCCTACCAGGGCCATGCCACTCTGTGACACCAGCCTCCCTTCCAGCTTTCATCGTGGGTGCAGACAACTTGGTGCAGTGTAAACCGCAACGCCCAGTGGAGCAGGTGAGGTGCCATCATCCACCTGTCAGCGCCTCCTCATTACAGCGAGCTCAGTTGAAACGAGGGGATTCTTTGCCTCCCACCCCCACAGCCCAACGGGAGCTGCTCACACAGCAGCTGTCCATCTGCTTGCCCACCGCGTGGTGACCGGAGGCCGTGGCCTCCAGCTGGCAGGGAGCCTGTGGGCGTTCGGGGTCACGGTGCGGAGCGGAGACGCAGAGCCAGCGACACGTCCCCGGAGGAGACAGACACCGGGCAGAAAACACACCACAAGGATGGAAGGAGCCCAGAACAACGGGGAGGGGCTGGTTCCTCGTTTCCGGTCCGGGGTGAAGGGGCAGCTTCCGGGGCTCTGGGTCAGCTTACCGGTGGTCTTTCACCAGCAGTCTCCCTCAACCTTTCTCCCCCACTTTAATTCTTGGAATCACGCAGAGCAGATAGACCACCGACCTTAGGGTCTCTGTCACCAAAGACTCTTTCAAATTACTGCTGAGCCACTGGTGGTCTCATAGCAGGGGGAGGGTGGCAAGGTGAGAAAGATGGGATGGGGAGGTTGGGGATTGGATAAGGGTAGCAGAGCATGAGAGGTCAGACGGGGGAGCTGCCTTGTGGACCACATCCATTCAAATTCAGCAGCTGCTGCTGCTGCTGTTAAGTCGCTTCAGTCATGTCCGACTCTGTGCGACCCCATAGCCGGCAGCCCACCAGGCTCCCCCGTCCCTGGGATTCTCCAGGCGAGAACACTGGAGTGGGCTGCCATTTCCTTCTCCAATGCGTGAAAGTGAGAAGTGAAAGTGAAGTCCTCAGTCGTTTCCGACTCTTAGCGACCCCATGGACTGCAGCCCACCAGGCTCCTCCGTCCATGGGATTTTCAAGGCAAGAGTACTGGAGTGGGGTGCCATTGCCTTCTCCGAAATTCAGCAATGGCGGAACACAAAGGTTCTCCATACAGTGTGGGGACCAGGGCAGGTCCCTCTGCCCCCCAGGCCCGGAAAGGAACTGGGATCAGGTGGCCTGTGCAGAGAGGCTGCCGCAGGCAGTCAGAGACACTGGCTGGCTCACCTACGGCCCCAGGTGAGACTCGGGGGCACCGTGAGAGCCGTGTTTAGGTCACACGTGCACACACCCCACGGGGGTTTCTTTTAGAGCATCATCTGATCCTCACAGCCTTTATTCCCACTGGGGCTTCTGTATCCTCGAGTTCACATAACAGTCCAAACTGCTTTTGTGAGGGACTCGGGGCCTCAGTGAGCCTCCGCTGACGTCAGAGAGCAGAGGTGGCCACAGGCTCTGGCTGCAGGGCCCCCCTGCCCCTGAAGGGAGCCGGCTGTGGTCCCTCAGAGCCAAGCCCAGAGGAGCAGAGAGCGAGTTCCCTCCCACGCAGTGCCCTGAGCAGACCCAGCACAGGCGTTGGCAGAAGGGCCGTGCCCTGGCTGACTGGCCGGCTCTCCTGGTCTCAGCGTCAGTAGAGCAAACCCTGGGCTGGGGGTGGCCCCTGTGCAAACTCGGGGTCTCTTGCCCAGGTCCCCTCTAGTCCGGCCTCCCTCTCCTGCTCTCGGTCACGTGAGGGTTTGTTTGTCTCTCTCATTCTGTTTCTTTTTTTTCCTGAAACTTGTGCAATCATCACTTTGCACAAACATTATCCTGCTTGGGAATTTAAAAAGAACCCGCCGTGGACGGTCCTTGGGAGGTCCCATCCCTCCAGCGGTGAGATGGAAGTGCAGGATCGCGCAGCTGCATTGGCCTGTAACCAGCTCAGAGCATGTCTGAGCTCTTCCATCCTCTTCTATGTGAAGCCTTCAGGGCAGCCTGAGGACCTGGGGGGTGACTTTCTGGGTGGCAATTTGGGGACACAGCTGTCAGACAGACTACTCCTCCTTCTTTTTTTTGGTTTCTTTTTTTTTTTTAAAGAATTTATTTCTACCTGGAGGATAAGTGCTTCACAATCCTGGGTTGGTTTCTGCCGTACGTCAGCATGAATCGGCCACAGACATACATATGTCCCCGGGCTTCCCTGGTGGCTCAAATGGTAAAGACTGCCTGCAGTGCAGGAGACCCAGGGCCAATGCCCAGGTTAGGAAGATCCTCTGGAGGAGGACCTGGCAACCCACTCCAGTATTCTTGCCTGGGAAACCCCATGGACAGAGGAGCCTGGCAGGCTATGGTCCACGGGGTCGCAAAGAATCTGACACAACTGAGCGACTAACACACACAAACATGTCCCCTCCCTTTTGAACCTCTCTCCCACCTCCCACCCCATCCCACTCCTCCAGGTTGTCACAGAGCACTGGGTGTGATGGAGCAAAAGCCTTCATGAATCACCAAACACGCGGCAGCCCTGGATTCAGGGTCGGCCTCCTGGGCTGGCTGTCTGCTCACCCCAAGTGGGGTCTGTGTGCGGCCTCCATCCTAAGGTGGCCCGCCCAGCCCTGGCCAGGGTTAACGACAGCCCCGGCACCTCCTGAACCAGGAAAGGAAACCAGAGCCCAGGCTGATGCTTGAAGGAGTGAAAGGAGAATCAGCCACGGGCCTCGCCACCAAAAACACACACCCACAGCGCATCAGACCAGCTCGGAAACTAAAAATAGGCGACGCGAGGGGACAGCGAAGACAGCCCTGAAGGAAGTTCGTTGTTGACCAGAGGGGCTGGAAAAGCGACTGATTGTGCAACGCGCGGGGAGCCGGTGGTTATCTGGGACGGCAGTTAAACCGGCGGAGGGGCCCCGGCCGCGGAGCAGCTCTGAGCCGGGCGCCCAGGGCCCGCCCGTCCAGGTGCCCTGCTGGCAGGAGCGCCCACCACTCTGGGCTTGTCCCCGTGCGGGCTCGGGGCTCCCGCTTCTCCTGAGAGGCCCTGACGGCCTCTGGTTCACACGCCCCGCACCCTCACCCGAACTCGAAGCCTCACGCCCACCGGAGCCTCGTGAGTCCTTGGCGTCCCGGATGAAGTCACAGGTCGAGTTAATAAGTTAACTCTTGAGAGGCCACCGTGCACCCCTGAGAGATAAGGGAGGCCTCAGCCTGGGGATAAACACTGTCCGAGGTCAGGAGGCTGTGAGGCAGGTGTCTCTGCAAACGCTCTTTCCTCGGGTCACGGGCGCCTTCGCCAGGTCTCGCGGGAGGACGCAGAATCCCGCCCGCGCCCGCGCGCCTCGGGGGCGGCGGGGTTGGCGGCGGCCCGTCCCTTCTGCAGCCCTGCGCGAGGCCTCGGCGCTCCCCTCCTGCCCCGGAGTCCCGTGATTCTGGAAGTCCTGCGGGGCCATCCTGTGCTTGAAGATAAACACAGCCCCCCACCCTCGGGGTGAGAATCCCAGAGTTCTGATTTTCTCGGACGATGACTTAGATGAGGGTGTCGCGGCTTCTCCTCTTCTCTCTTCTCTCCTTCCTCCAGTGTCAGATTCTTTCAGGACGTTTATTTCCCTTGGTGTCCCCGTTCCGGACGTGGCTGAGCTCACCGCGGGCCCTACTCACCTGCTCTGTTCTAAGAGCTTCGTCTGCCATTTGGCGCTGGCCCCATCCTGGCTCTCAGCAAACAGCTTCCAGGTGTGAGCGGAGCCCCTTGGTCACCAGGACCCAAACCAGTCCCCAGGATGAAGTCACCAATTCTAGCAATGCCAACAGTCCTTAAACTACAGATACGGGGACAACTGGTTTACCTACCATGCCCTTGAGCCAGGAGCCCAGAGACCCTGGGGCCAATCCAGGCTCTGCCTCTGATGGGTTCTGTGTGTTGTGCCAAGTCACTTCAGTCACGTCTGACTCTGCGACCCCATGGACTATAGCCCACCAGGTTCCTGTGTCCATGGGATTCTCCAGGCAAGAATACTGGAGTGGGTTTGCTGTGCTCTCCTCCAGAGGATCTTCCTGACCCAGGGATCAAACCTGCGTCTCTTGCGTCTCCTGCATTGGCAAGCAGGTTCTTTCATAGGCTTCTAGTAGGCTCTAATAGGCTCTTGGTCAAAACACTAACCATCCCTGAACTCCGTTTTCTCAGGGTTTAAAATGAAGGCATTTCCTCACCTGTAAAGTGACTAGAAGATTGCCCAGGTCCCTTCCAACAACTGCAGACTGTGTCATCGGCTGGATTTGGGCCCGAGCTGGACTGTGTGCAGCCCTCTCTCAGGAACACCTCTGTCTTTCCTGCCTTGAGCTTAGTTTCTGTCTAGAAAGTTGTAAGAGTTGAGACAATGAGAGGAGGCTGAGGAGCTGTTTGCTCCCCTGAATCAGGGGTTCGGATCCAGTTGAGGGATGCGGGGGTGGGGAGGGGAAGGTTCAGTCAATGCCTAGACCTGACACATTAACCCCTGGATGAATTATTTTCACTTCTGTGAAAAAGGCTTTGGCTATGGCTTCACGGAGAAGCCCGCCGCATCGTAAAACCACCGGTGTCACGAGCTGTCTTCTGGAGAGTGGAAACGGGCAGGATGTGGTTTGAACTGACAGAAAGATGAGGCAGTGCGTTCCTCCTTGGGGAGCTTGGAGCGACCATCAGGGGCAAGAACCAGAGGCTGCGACTTTCTGACTTGGAGCCAACAGTCAATTCAGGATCGGGGAAACCAGTTGCTTAGTGCCAAGGTGTTCAAAAAACAACAAGGAAACATACACACACAACCACTACAGAAAACAAATCAGCTAACAATATTTCTCATTTTCACGAGTAAAACTTTGCATCTCTAACAGCACCTTCTCTGGTGGCTCAAATAGTAAAGAATCCACCTGCAATACAGGAGACGCAGGTTTGATCCCTGGGTCGGGACGATCCCCTGGAGGAGGAAATGACAACCCACTCCAGTACTCCTGCCTGGAGCAACCCATGGACAGAGGAGCCTGGTGGGGCTACAGTCCATGTGGTCGCAAAGAGTCAGATATGACTGAGCAACTAACTCTTACCTGCTTACTTACGCAGCAGCTTACACACTTTAAGACACTTTCAAATACGTGTAACGCTTGACGTAACCTACAGAGAAACACACAGTCGTGTTGATATTCTTATTTTCTGGATAAAAACATTGAACAGGGCCTAGTTATGAAAACGGAAGTTTCAAAGCAGACCAGGAATCCAGGACTCTTGATCCTCGATCCAAACCTGGTGTCTGGTGCTTCTGAATTCATGTAAACAGAACCCCCCTTCAGAGAGAAAAGCAGATTCCTACGGTAGAGGCCCCCCGAGTTGTCATTTGTTGTCTTGTCGCTAAGTTGCATCCAACTCTTCAACCCCATGGACTTTAGGCCTCCAGGCTCCTCTGTCCATGGGATTCTCCAGGCAAAAACACTGGAGTGGGTTGCCATTTCCTCCTCCAGGGGGTCTTCCTGACCCAGGAGTCAAAGCCGTGTCTCCTGCATTGTCAGGCAGATTCTTCAGCGTTGAGCCACCAGGGGAGCCCCCGAGTCATCACAGCTTGTACCATATTCACTGCTGTGAGCCGGGGCCACATCCCGGGCATGTGTCCACAGTCACCTTACTAGTGTACTGAGTCCCTCAGCAAAAGTACAAACTCAACGATTGATTATGATGAATGAAAACACACACTCAAAGGCCACTCGTCTCCTAAGATTTAGATACAGAATTCTCTGGGCTACTACACCATCCTGTGGTGGAAAGGTCTCTGCCGCACCTCCCTTAGTCAGTTAGAGAGATGAAAAGCCTTTTTCTTCTATTTCCTGGAAAGGAAAAGCGTTGATGTGAAAAGAACAGGAGTTCAATGAGTACCTAGAAATCGCTGGAGGTCCACAGTTCCCAGAACTGTACCAGTCACCTGGCTTGATCACTTTGCCACCCAGGACCACTCCCTCCCACCAGAGAAGACTGCATCGCAGCTGCAGGGACCTTTCTGACCGAGGGTTTGTGATACTTGACATCTCTGCTGAGAGGAACCATTTTGAAGAAGGTGACGCTCCTTGCACCTCTGTCAGTTGGATGGTATAGCCACGTTTTAGATCACTGTCCTTCCAAGTGATTTGAGGGGGAGTGACCTGAGACCTCCGGGCCTGTTTTGTCATCTCTAGCATGATGACAGCACCCACATTGTGGGTGGGCTGTAGGTGCTCAGAGGCGTGCCTGGAGTTGGGTGAGCGCCCAGTACGTGGCCACTTGGCGCCTCTCTTGGGGTTCTTGAAGCAGGTCATCGCTTTTAAACCATAAAACCCCAGCCTGCTTTTTTCCTTCTGAGACATTATCCAGAGAAACAGACCTTGTTTTATGTTTTTCTGGCTTCCTTCCCTCTGTTTGCAATCTCTGGGGAGGAAGGGGATGGGGAGGGCAGAGGGAAAAGGTTGGATGCCCACGTGTTGCAAACGCCTCAGATTTATGCGCCGCATTCCACTCAAAGCACGTGTTATTTTTAGCACATGTAGGCATTTAATATATGATAAATGTGACACCATACATAGGTGAGGAAAGAAAGGACCACTCCACAAATGAAGCTGGAAAACTGGCTAATTACTTAGGAAAATATGAGTCTTTCTTTTATCTTTAACCACGCTCCCAAAGAAATTCTATGGATGGATCAGAAATTAATGCCCTCCCAAATCCAAAATCAAATAGATGTACTTCAGAATGGGAATGCATTTCTAAGCATAAATGTGATAGAAAGACATACAGATCTGACGTACAATATAAGCCTGGGAAAGCTACAGAAATCAGGTTAAATAGTAAATGTCACATCAGATTAAAATATTTATAACATATGTGAAAGCCCATTATTTCATGGGGTTACTTATCTTTTCATTCACTTTTAAGAGCTCTTTGCATATGAAGGAAATAAGCACTCGTGTCTCACTTGTGTCATATGCCATTAACTATTTGCTTGTGGTATTCCCTGTCTTGCAGAAATTTTAACTCCTATGCAGTTAAATTTGTAAATCTGCAGAAACTAATGATAAGCTGACTCCATTGTGTGTGTGTGTGTATATACATATATATTCTATGTAGTCACCCTTGATGTCATCTGAGCTCTGTGCTTTGCCAAGAATAGCATAAACTATGCCAAAGAGCTGCTTGTTGCTATTAGAGTTTTAGTAGAGAGGGATTATACAGAATTTTGGACCTAAAGTCTCCTGCTGCCTTAAGAAAAGGGAGGGGGGCAGCTGATAACTATTTTTGTTGGAATTTTGACATAAAGCTGCCATTCATAAAGCCTTCAAGCCCTGTCTGTTTTCAATCCATGCCCTCATTTCTTTGTCTGAAATACCAACCAACTCGCCAGCTCTCACTGAATGTTTTCAGAGACACACGCCAGGAAAGTTATCATATCCGTGAGTGACAGACTCCATGCTGGGTGGCAGACACTGAATATCCTGCGATGTTATTCTTCACATCTTTCCAGGTCTCCTCCATCTGGGTAGGCTGGATATCAATATACCCAATTCCTTGACTAGTTTCTCTTCTGTCTTTCAAAGCTGGGCATGCAGAATTTCCTAGTAAGAACTAAAACAGGTAGCCATGGAATTCAGCACTCCTGGTTTCACTGTGTGTGTGTGTTAGTTGCTCAGTCGTTTCTGATTACAACCCCATGGACTGTAATCCACCAGGCTCCTCTGTCCATGGGATTCTCCAGGCAAGAATACTAGAGTGGGTTGCCATTTTCTTGTCTAGGGGATCTTCCTGACCCAGAGATCGAATCTGGGTCTCCCGCATTGGAGCCAGATCCTTTACCGTCTGAGCCACCAGGGAAACTCTGGTTTCATTAGGTGTTTTTATTAGTTCTGGTAACCAAGAATGAAAGAAAAAAACCCAGTCGTTTTTTAAAGTCATAACACTGAACTCAATGCATAAGGTCCTCTAATTGACCTCGAGGAAGCTCGGGGACACCATAGATCAGCTGCTAAATGACTTGAGATGTTTCAATTTAGAGAAGGTGTCTGGCTTCCTAACAGATTTGTCTGCCCATAAATTTCTTGATTAGGCTAAAGGCCTCTACCAACAGAGCCGGGTCTTCAATTCAGCACGTCCTTCATTTGAGCGGATATTGTGACTGAAAGCATGTTTGATCTGGGTGACATAATATTTAAATTTAAAACTATGCTCACAGTTCATTTTCAGGAGATCCATTTCTTAATCTAGGTGGGAGATGGAAACTCAGGTTGGAGTTAGGATGCTTTTGGAGGTTTCTTAACTGCAACTGTGGGCTGGAGAGAGATCCTTCTGACTTCATACTACCTGCCAAGGATGGCGTGTTTCAAGTATCTCAGTGTCCCTTGTGGGAAAATACAGTTAAACACTTCTTTTTTTAAGCCACTCCTTTTGTGAGTCACTAGTTTCTCTCAGTCTATTATTATTATCATTTTATTTGGCTGCACCATGTCTCAGTTGTGACCTGAGGGGTCTAAGTTCCCCGACTCGTGATTGAATCTGGGCCCCCTGCATTGGAAGTGTGGAGTCCTAGCCACTAGACCACCAGGGAAGTCCCTAAACATTTACTTTTGATGGTCCAGTTCAGCTTCCATAAGACAGCACTGAAATGCCCAAAGTAAGTTCTTAGTATTAATCTCTGGCATCAAAGATAATACAAGAACTCCTCACTGTGTCTCTGCTCAAAACCAGACAACTGGTTAAGAACCTGCATGGAACTGGGGGCTTACTTACCACTTTTCCACTCTTCAACTACTGGAAGTAGAGGCATATGAACAACATAGTTGCTTTTTTGAATTGCTCTGCCCCCCCCCCTTTTTTACTCCTAATATTCTTTCTATCAAGAAAACCAAGTTGATAATAGTGGAAATGTGAAAATCTTGCTTAGAAATACTTTAAAAAAAGCAAGCAAACAAGCCTCTAATTTTTTGGTTTTCTAGAACTTTCTTTTCCCAAGAAAAGAACCTGTTTTCTTCTGAGTAGTTAGTTTTCCCCAACCAAGTATAACTAAAGAGTTCTCTCAACCAGGAAGATTCAGGACAAAAATAAGTAGGTATAACTATGGATCCCGCGCAAACTGAATTGTTGTGGGATAAAATTACTTCTGCCAGTGATTCTTTAACAATAGTAGTTAAAACCATTGACACTGGATCAAATATTCCAAGCATCCTAAATTAACTGAACATTAAAGAAACAATACCCAGCTATTTGACTTCTGGGCTTCACAGGTGGCTCAGTGATGAAGAATCAACCTGCAGTGCAGGAGTCAAGGATTCGATCCCTGGGTTGGGAAGGTCTCCAAGAGAAGGCAATGGCAGCTCACTGCAGTGTTCTTGCCTGGAGAATCCTGTGGATGGAGGAGCGGGCGGGCCACGGTGCATGGGGTCACAGATAGCCAGACACGACTGAAACGGCTCGGCACACGCACACAGGGTCTCAGTAGCTGTGGCTCCCAGGCTCTTGAGCTGAGGCTCGGAAGTTGTGGCTCACTGGCTTAGTTGCCCTGTGGCACGTGGGATTCTCAGGGACCAGGGATTGGATTTGTGCCCCCCGCACTGCAAGGTGAATTCTTAACCACTGTGTCACCAGGGAAGCCTCCAAGGTGATCACTTGCAGGCAAGTTACCCTGTTGCATCTGGGTCAGGCTTGGACAGGGATCTCTGCCAAGAACGAGAGCCCTAGAGTCCAAAACTGTGCTTCCTCAGCATCTCCCCAGAGGCTCTGTGCCCCCACCAGGCACTGCCAGGGAGACAGAGTGGCTCGGCTGCTCTTCCTCCAGGGAGACCATCACATTGCCCCACATGACTCTTTCTGCCTCCTTCCCTCTTCACCCAGAGCCATGCTGTAGACAAGCACGTCTCCTCATTGTTCTGTCTGGTGGTTCCTCTTGTGTAGTCGTCTCTGCTCTGATGCTGCGGCTCGCCGTGGTCCTAGGCTCTCACCACTGGCACCAGGGCCGTAGCCTCTCAAAGCTCTAGGTCTAGAAGAGGACGGATGGTGAGTGCCTGCGGGTGAGTGGCAGCTTTGACGTTTCTCACACGTCGTTTCAGGGCTTTAGTGATCTCTCCTTACCGCAGCCACGCGTTTGGGAAGTTGTTTGCACAGGGGCGGTTTCTGCAGACCCTGGGCCGCCACTTTGCTCCCGTAGTTGCTCACCGCATGCTGTCTGTCTGTTCCTGCCGTAGTCTCTCCCCACCCTCTCTTTTGTTGTTGCTGTTTTCTCAGTCCTTCCGGTACTTCTATAGCCAAATTTCTGTATTAAATTCTGTTTGAAATACTTATTATGATTTATGTTTTCCTGATTGGCCCTCTGATACACAATCCCTGAGCCTGTCAACAGTGTCTGCCTCCCTACGCATGCGTACCCACACAGACAGACGCACAGACACGCACTGTTCTGTGTCCAGCCCTGTGCCACGTGGTAGCAAAGTGTGAAACCACTTCAAAACCAACGATCTTTTCAGCCAGGTTTGACCCGTATCAAAGGTCTGGCCATGTGTGAAGGGATCTGAACTGGACGATCGCCCCAGATAGAGGTAGGACAGCTGGCGAACAGCATTTTCTTAGTGTGGCCCCTGTCCCACCTGGAAACACGCCTCCCTGTGACTTTAACATCTATGGCCTTGACTTACAGCCACCGAGAGCTGCTCGTCATAAAAAGCTGAGTGGGAAGTGCACTTGTTTGCCCAGGCATTTGCCTGTGATTCACAAAAATGGCCATAACTTCTGTTCTTTTGATATGCCTTTCGTTTAAAGAGAGACAAGATCGCTGGCAATACCCCAGACTCGGACGGAGGGACACAGCACAGGTCAGTTTGGGTCTGAACCTGCGTGGGGGTCACGGGGTCACGGGGAGAGGCGCGCCCGGGACACCCGACTCCCTGCTCGGCCGTCGAGGCTGCCGCTGGCCATCCTCACTGCCGTTAGGGAAAATCGAAGGTAAGTTTTAAAGGAAGTAGGTGCGTGAGCGCTAAGTCACTTCAGTCACGTCCGACTCTTTGCGACCCCGTGGACTACAGCCCACCGGGCTCCTCCGTCCATGGGATTCTCCAGGCCAGAATACAGGAGTGGGTTGCCACACCCTCCTCCAGGATTGAACCCGCGCCTCTTAGGTCTCCTGCACTGGCAGGTGGGTTCTTTACCACTAGCGCCACCTGGGAAACCCAAAGGAAGTAGGTAACTTTCCCCGACATCCACGGTGTGAGTGAGTAACAGAGGGGTTTCGGAGTCACACACGTGGGCGAGGAGCCCAGCTGCAGGGAGAGCTCGCTGTGCCCAGCCGGGGCGCCCTTGCTTCAGGCCGCCAGCGGCTCAGGGCAGACCCTGGAGCAGCCAAAGCCAAGGATACCGCTGCAGACGTGGGCGGAAGCAGACGTGGGCGGAAGCCTCCCCAGCGCCAACGCCCCCCCCCCCCCCACCGAGCGCCGCACAAACCGGGGCTCCGGGCTGAGACGTGGGGAACCTGACCCAGCACGACCTGCTCCCACCTGAGTCATCTGTCCTGGAGCCATCGCTGAGCCGGGCTTCTCTGCCAACCCCAGGGCCACCCGAGGAGGAGCTGAAGAGCAACGAGGCAAAATCCTCAACCCCAGAGTTCTCACTCCGCAGAGGAGTGTCAGTTATAACTCTGCCTCCTGCCTAAGCCCACAGCCTCACCTCTCTCTCCATCTGCAAACTGCTTCCCTCCTCCGAAGGGCCTCCCCAACAAGGCTTCCTGGACCAGCCACGGAGGGGCCTCACTGGCCGTCAGCTCCGTCTGTGTGCTCTTCCCACAGGCATCCTGGAGGCGGGGAGGGAGCTCGGGGGCGTCTTCCGTGTGCGCCGGGCACTGACTATGTGCTGAGCACAAAGTAGGAGATGTGAGCCTAACACTCAAGCAGTCTCTGTGCTTCCCAGTCAGTGCTAGTGGTAAAGAACCCGCCTGGCAATGCAGGAGAAGCAAGAGACGCGGGTTTGATCCCTGAGTCGGAAAGCTTGCCTGGAGGAAGGCATGGCAACCCTCTCCTGTATGCTAGCCTGGAGAATCCCATGGACAGAGGAGCCCATACAGCCCATAGGGTTGCAACGAGTCAGATACAACTTAGCTCTATGCAAGAAGTTTCCAACCTACTGAGAAAAGGAAAAAAAAAAAAAGCCAAGCCAAGTTTCTTCAAGCACGGGATTCCATGCCCTGGGGAGCTTATTCTACAGAATCCAGGTGGGTGTGGAGAGACCCCTGAGCGCTGGAGGAGGACATGCTTCCTGGTGAAGATGCAACCTGAGGTTGGCCAGGAAAAACCAGCAGAAGGTGAACGGGAGGGAGGCGGGGAAGAAGAGGGCCAGGGTGCAGGGGATGGAAGAGGCCGCCTGCCCGCGGCCTGGAGCGGCCTCTGCCCCATGCTCCCCGGACCCCAGACCTGCCCGCTTCCCGCGTGGGCGGGCCACGCCTCGATCTGTGCCTCCCTGCAATGGGCCCAGGGTCCCCGCCCCCGTCCTGTTCTTGGGGGCAGGGGCTGTTCCCCCTCTGTCCGCAGACCTGAGCTCAGTACCTGGGGCACAAGATGAGGGAGTTGGATGGTGACTGAACGGCAAGGGAAGGAGGAAGGCCTGGATGCAGAGTGGGGCTGGGGGGGTCTGACCCCCTGGTCCTCAGCGGGCTCTTGGTGATGTTACAGCACCCCAGGGGAGCAGAGAAACGTCAGCAGGGCGTGGGGGGCGCAGGCGCTCCTTCCACCGCACCTGGGGTCTCCCCCTTTCTCAAGCCCCTGCCTCTTTCAGCTCGTCCTGCTTGTTCCTGCAGACTTTGCTCCAGAAGCAGTGACAGCAGTGACTTTCTTCCAAGTGGCCGAGTTTGGGGACGACCCTGCAGGGGGTGGGCGGCTGGTTCCTCCTCCTGTGACCCCCCCACCCTGCTCCCAGAGGCCGAGGCCCTGTTGGAGACGCCTCTTCTCCTCCAGGCTCTTCGAACCCCATTTCTCACTTTCTGGGTCCAAGGATCTGTGCTCTGACCTGCAGGGACCTGACTCTCCGGCAGGCTGGGCTCTGTCTGCGGAAGAGACAGCCGTTCGTCCGGCAGGGTCTGCTCGGGGAGCCGGGGGACGGGGTCAGCTCTCAGAGGACCTTGAGCATTACCTTGAGAATTTACCCCGAGGTTAAGGAGAGCCATTAACGAGTTTTCAGCAGGGGAGACACACGGTTAGATCTGTGTTTCAGAAAGATAACCTCCAGCTTTTTTAGCTATACAGGGTTGATATTTTTAGCTATGAAGGGTTGCCTAGGCTAATGAATCACTTGTCACAGGTCTTGTCTCATCGGGCCTCATCCATCAATACCCATCTCTAATCCATTGCCCAGACCCCCAGGCCACCTGGATTTATGGGGATGTGAGAGAGCCCGGTGCAGAATGTGGGGGTGGGGATTCCCAACTGGGAGCCTTTGAGGTCCCTCTGACCTGAGGCGTTCCATCACCCCGGGCCAGGTAAAATATGATTTCTCCATAAACCACTGGGATTTTTCAAAATGTCTCTTTCGCAGCCAACCAGAACTAGGTTGCCGTACACTGGTTCCAACAGGACAGGATGTGTGTAAATCATCTGATTAAGTTGTTACTGGGTAAATCAGGAGCATCTGTCTTCGTGAGTGAGCCTGAGGCCCAGTGTTGGTGATCTGTGGCACCAACAATGGCATCTTCCCGTGGGCGGCATTGCAGAGCCAAGAAACGCCTACCAGCTGCTCCCTGTGACTACCAAACGCGGGCTCCAGGGTGCGTCTGCTCGGGCTTCTTATCATTTCACCCCACCCCTACCCCCGCCGCAATCACCCACCTATGGAGACAGGAGCAGAATCGGACCTCTGTGTGTCTGTTACTTGCCGGTTGACTCAGCGTGGATTCTTGGTCCGTCCATGTCCAAGCAAAGAGCCCCTGGCTGTGTCCCAGCCTCTGTGACGTTCCCACTGGGGCTTTGTCCCAGCTTGACTCCAGAATGCCTGCTTGTCTCCTTGGATCGTGTCAACCCCATCTAATTAGTAATTAACATATTTGCAGAGATTTAAGACTGGGTGCCTGGGATAACTCTAACTAACTGTCTGATGTGAATTAAAGCAAGGGTATTTGTATTTCAAGTTTCCAGAATATTCTAAGCACTCCATAATGTTTGGTGAATGAATAAGTGACATGAAGGGCAACAGAAGACGGCACCATCTGGGCTCTCGTAGATTCATTATTCCATTGCGCACATCACACACTGAGTCAGGCTGTGCTGTGAGCAGTTATACAATGATCTCATTTAATTTACTAAGTGTAAACCTTAAATCATACTGCAAAGCTGAACAGTCATGAAATCACATCAATTAATTCTGGTCAACTGACCAGATACTTTGCTACTTGATAAACTTAAAATGCAGTGTTTATTGATGCAGATTAACTGTGACTTAAGGAAACTAAATTCACAGACCTACACAGTTGACAACTTAGAGGCTGTTTGACTTACCAAAGCAGTCTTCAGCTCTACACAAAAAGATCCACTGGGAGAATCTATAGACTTCAGACTCTGTGAGTGTTAAAAATATAATTCAATTTCTGAAATTCTTTTTTTTTTCAGGGATACACCCACTGTACAAATAAATCCAACTCTAAAATACTACTGTTGAACTTACTAGAAATGTCCCAAGAGCAAATGCAGGTGCTAATGAGTATACAGAACTTGTAAAGGAATAAAATGTAGAAATGTATTAAAGGGGAAAGATGGGAAGAAGGGCCAAAGGTGACCAAGAAAGAAGTTATTGGAAGAGGAAGAATGTCAGAAAGGCTGGCAGCCAGACAGAGTCCAGGCCCACAGGGTATTCTAGGGACAGCAGGAGTCTCCGCATCCACCCCTAGCTTAGGAGAACAAAGAAAGACCTGAGCCCATGGAGCAGGCAGCAGAGAGGATCCGTGTCCCTCAAGTGTCCCAGCCAACGTGCACCGTGGAGACCCCCTCTCTTAGGCCCAGTGTTTTGTTTCTGTGGGATCTCAGTTCCCCAACTAGGGTTTGAACTCGCAGCCCCTGCATTGGAAACATGGAGTCTTAACCACTGGACCGCCAGGGAAATCTCTTAACTCTCTCTGACAGAGCCGATACCCCAGCAGAGCAGAGACATGGAGGCAGACCTTATCCAGACGCTAGCAGGGCGGCTGATTAAGGCGCTCATTTAAATCCCAGGGGAATCGATCTGAAATGATGTCCTCATGCTGATAGGATTCGGTCAGCGTCTCCCGAGTGTTTTATGGGTTCCACCAGATAACCCTCTCCACACATAAAAAGATATTCCACAGTCTTAACAATTCACTTGGCACAATAATAAAGACTCTGAGAACTTTGTTTTTTTTTTTTTTTTTACAAGTAAGCCTATTAATATTGAGAGAAACAGTTCTTCCATGAGACGCGTTGTGCAAGCGCACCATTGGCTGCGTAGCTGCACGCAGGGGCCACTGCTCAGCGTCAGCTGCTGGGAACGTCTCTAATCCAGATCAGCAGGCGGTGAGCTAGACCCTGGTCAGCCCAACTTTTTCTTTTTTAATCAGTGACTTGTGTAAGGGGTAAAATCCATGCTTATCAGTGATTGCTGGAAAGACAGTTAATGAAACAGAAGGCACGGTCAAAAATCAAAATCACCTGAGCAGTGACTACTCGGTGCTCCTTTCTGGGCGGCATTTACATTAACTGGACAGGACTGTTCCAGGGGAGACCTGACTCAGCAACCGGTCATGCCTGGCCCCCAAGCACAAGCTGAGCCAACACCATGAGTAACACAGCCCAGAGCCACGTGGACAGAAGTTTGCTGCCCAGACCTTGTCTGGAGTGCACGTTCCAGCCTAGACGCTACATTCAGAGAGGGCCACCTGAGACTGAATTACACGCGCAAGAGTTTGGACAGTGTGAAAAATTCCATTATATGAAAACTATTTGAATCTATTAAATATGCTTAGTGAGAATAAGAGAAGACCAAGAGGCTGAGGTACTGATTCGTCTTCGACGTATAAACAGTCTTCTTCTGCACATTGTACAAAACTCGGTCGAGTGCTCGGTCTGGATAGTGAACCAAGGGCAGGCGTAGAATCTCACTCAATATACCGCTTTCTATTTCGTGTGGTCCAGTAACGGAATGTGCTTCCCCAGGCTCAGCAGTAAAGCATCTGCCTGCAATACAGGAGGCACAGGAGCCTTGGATTCGATCCCTGGGTCGGGACGATCCCCTGGAGGAGGCACAGCAGCCCACTCCAGGACTGTCACCTGGAGAGTCCCACGGTCTAGAGTCCGTGGGATTGCAGAGCCAGACGCAACTGAGCGCGTGTACGTGCGTAACGGCGGAGCAGGCCGTTCTACAAGTAGCGTCCCATCGCGGGAAGCGTTTAAACAGACGTGGAGTGCCCAAGTGTCAGGGCGAAAGAAGAAGGGGTGACTTTCTGCTCAGATTCTAATTTTTTTCTGGTTATTTAATTGCATAAGACAAACGCTAAGTCGCTTGGTTGTGTCTGACTCTGTGCAACCCTATGGATGGACCCGTGCAGCCCGCCAGGCTCCTCTGTCCATGGGATCCTCCAGGCAATAATACTGCAGTGGGCTGCCATGCCCTCCTCCAGGGGATCTTCCCAACCCAGGGATCAAATCCATGTCTCTTATGTCTAACCTGCACTGGCAGGCGGGCTCTTTACCACTAGCGCCGCCCGGGAAGCCTATTTAAACAACACTAACTCCTTGTGGGGGACGGAAGTTGAGATTACTTAGCTTGTCCTTGCCCTAATTCACAGGGTCGTGTCCCCGGCCAAATCCTCCCTGATGTCTCCGCTTTTAATTCTCAGTTCAATCTGAAAATGAGAAACACTAGCTGCTGAGATGCCCAGCAGTTCCTGCTCTTCCTAATCCCTGTGTCCAGGTCATTATTTAATACCGCGAGACTCTTACATGTCTTCCCAGCAAATTCCTCTCGCGGTTCCATCTGGCAGACTTGGTTTCTATTCCTGACAAATTAAAGAACTTTGACTACAACTCGTCAGGTCTCAAGTCTAGTGCCTTTTACAATGTTATCTCAAGAGAGGACCGTTCAAGCTTATTGGAGCAGGAATTCTGGTCGTAGTCTCATAATATACTTACTTCCTATCCTTACACCTTGGGCTTTGAACTCCACAAATACTACAGCAACAGGACAGGGGAATGTGTGGTTCACCTTATAGTAATTCGCTCCCAGGTGTGTTATGGTCTCCGAAGAACCCAAGAAGGCTGCTGTGAACAGATTTATTTACATTTTCATCATTTAAAAAAAAATACATGTCCTGCAAGGCACATTTTTATTTGGAAGGCAGCCCTTCATTATGCAAATCCCAATTTCTCTGTGAAATGTCTCACTAATGGTGTAAGTCTTATACCTATTGTTTCTGGCCTGGAACCAAGAAAATGGCACAGCCACTAAAGCTCACTTGTTACACAGTTGGTCTGACAGTTAATGAATGGGCTTTATTGGGCTGGAGGGCAGCAGGCCTCCCCAAGCCGAGTTTAGGACCCAGTTGGGTCTCAAAGGTCGGGGGGCTTCGAATGAAGCGCTAACGTCATGCTGTTAACTCCCGGGCTCTTGGCAGACCAGAGTTTTCTGTTTTGAAAGTAATGGCCTCATGTTTCTCGTGAACAAGTCCTGTTAGAGATCAAAGCAATCTTTCATAACCTCATTTTGATGAGTTAAGGGAAAATGAACCAGAAACATGAGGATTAAATGTCCCTTAAAATTCCCCTTGGGATGTAAATACCGAGAAGAATGTGCTGGGCCGAACTCTGTATGGGTTTTTATCAGATCCCAACCATGCGGGGGAAGCAGCGCGAGGCTTCTGACAAATTGAGACACGTCTGGGTTTGTCTCTGCCTAATTGGTCTGCATTACAGTCCTTGAGGGGGTCTCAGAATGGGAAGGGCACCTGTGCTCTCCTGGGGGGCTGCTCCTGCCTACGGGCTTATTCTCATCAAACAGACCAAGTGCAACGAGCCAACACTACGGTTGTTACTTTTGCTTTAAATCACTCATTACATGAAGCAATTCCACCCAGTTAAAGATGTCTCTTAAGGCTCCAAGCTTATAAGGAAAAATGATTTTGTTTATGTGTTAATTTCTCACTAAAAACACAGTACTCTCAAAGGAATTTCTATAACATATAACCAAAGAGGAATGCTAATTCGATCTGTCTCTTGTTTTGTTTATCTAAACATTTATCCTAAAGTTATTAACAACTCCTTGCCTACAATTAATCAAAAAATATCCTTAAAAGAGGGGTGGAAGAGAGATGAACATCTACGAGAGGAAATTAGGAATAATCTGTTGCTTAAATGTGCGATGAATGTAAAACCATAGAGGTGTTTTTCTTTCTTTTTTTTTTTTTTTAAGATTTTTTGATGTGGACCGTTTTTTTTAAAGTCTTTATTGAATTCAACAGTATTGAAACAACACTGTTTCTGCTTTACATTTTGGTTTTTTGGCCACAAGGCGTGCGGGATCTTAGCTGCCCGACCAGGGATCAAACTTGCCCCGTCTACACTGGAAGACGGAGTCCTGACCACTGCACCGCCAGGGGAGTCCCCAAAGAGGGTTTTATTTGTTCATTTTGATTGAGGTGAAATTCACAGGACATAAAAATAACCATTTTAAACTGAACAACTCAGCATTTAATACAGTCTCTGTGTTGTATAACCATCACCTTTACTTGCAAAATATTTTCATTGCCTTAAAAAAATGAGTGAGTGAAAGTCACTTAGTCGTGTTCGACACTTCACGAACCCATGGACTATACAGTCCATGGAATTCTCCAGGCCAGAATATTGGAGTGGGGAGCCTTTCCCTTCTCCACGGGATCTTCCCAAACCAGGGGTCGAACCAAGGTCTCCCACGTTGCGGGTGGATTCTTCACCTGCTGAGCCATAGGGAAGCCCCTTAGAAAATGAATCTGTCTCATGAAGCAGTTGCTCTGCAATCCCCTCACCGCAGCCCCTGGCAACCACCAGTCAGCTTTCTGTGTCTGCAGGCTGACCTGTCCATCAATGGAATCATACAGTCAGTGACCATCTGCAGGCCGACCTGTCCATCAGGGGAATCACGCACTCAGTGACCATTGCTGTCTGGCTTCTTTCACTTACAATATTTTGAGGTTCATTCACTTCGTAACGGGTATCGATACTTCATTCCTTTTTATGGCTGAATAATGTTCCATGATACGTACATACCACATTTGATTATTCATTCGCCCATGGAGGACGTTTGAGCTGTTTCCACCTTTTGCCTATCGTGACTAGTGTTGCTGTGAACATGTATATACACAGGTATTTATTTGAATACTTGCTTTCAATTCTCTTGGGCATATTCTAGGAGTGGAATTGTTAGAAGATCGTTTGATGCTACAAAGAACTGTAGCTATACTCTGCAAGTCCATTTCATTTTCAACACCGTAACACACACAGCTAACAATCCCATGGCTCTCTTCGTCACTCTCCACCACCAGGAGACTCATCACTGGTTCCCCTGCCCTGGAACTAAACCAAGAGCTGGTGTTTCTCTTCCTGACGCCACAAAGAGCATAAGAAAAAGGGGGTGGTTACGGGGTTGCTGGAGGATTGGCACTGACCATCGAGGGAGGTAAGAGAGCTCCCACCCTAGGAAGGAACATGTTCACGGAAGCTGGGGCTGACCCCTTAGGGTGTCTGTCTGTACTTCCCGTCCTATGGTCAAGGTCACCAACGGACTACCTCAACTCCATACGGCACAATCACCAACGGTTTACCCTTCTCACGACTAAAAGTTTGGATCATGTTCTCAAGCAAATAATCAGCCAGTGACGGTGCTGGTAAGGGCGAGTGGTAGGCTGGATGGATGCGCAACCAACCTTACTCTTACCAACAGTTGCAGAAAAGCAGACTGAATTTTTACCCCCCTTTTTTGTGTCTAGATAGAAGTTACCCCCTCGGTATATGACCTCCAAAACGAAAACATTCATCTACAAGAACTTGTACACTTCTGTTCACAGGAGCACTATTCATAGTAGCCAAAAATGAAAACAACCCAAACAGCCATCAACTGATAACGGGATAAACAGACTGTGGATGCAATAAAATATTATTCAGCCATCAAAATAAATGAAGGACTTTGGGCATGGAAAAATGTGAGGTATCCCAGATGCAATAGAAATGACAAAGTCGTAAGGAAATCTGCTGCACAATTTTATATCAACAAATTTATAAATATAGATAAAATTGCTAAGTTTCTAGAAAAAATATAACTTTCCAACACTGAAAAACAAATAGAAAGCTGAATAAAGCAATTTTAACATTAAAAAAAAGTTGATCTGACAAATATTTGCACCTTCCAAACACCTTCCCCCTACAATGCTAGTCTTAGATGATTTTACTACTGAATTTTACCAAATCTTCAAGGAAAGGATCATCTGTGTAAGTTCTTACAGGTGTCACTAGTGGTAAAGAGCCCACCTGCCAATGCAGGAGATGTAAGAGACGTGGGTTTGATCTCTGGATCGGGAAGATCCTCTGAAGGAGGGCATGGCAACCCACTCCAGTATTCTTGCCTGGAGAATGCCATGGACAGGGGAGCCTGTTGGACTACGGTTGACAGGGTCACACAGAGTGACTCAGCATGCACCCACATACGCACAGACAAGAGGAAAGACTAGCAGGTCACTTGGTTTGGAAAGCTAGTACAGGTTTGACAGCAAAATGAAACAGGACAGTACAAGAGGAAAAAACCAACAACTGTAGGGTACTCTCATTAATAAATGTAGATTAGAAGTCGTAAATAAGAACAATTGACATACAACCCTCTCAAAACACAAATATTTTTATAACAAAATATAAAGTTAGAGTTAAAAAAAGAAAAAACAGGCTTTTAGGGAAGATATTTGCAGGATCTATAACAAAGGACTTGGTAAATATATATTTATTTTATCAGATAACTTATATTTAGTGGAGAAAGAACCTAAGCAAATAAATAAAAAAATGAAAGCACTCCAAGAGGAAAGCGGGGGAAAACATGAGAACAGGTAATTTTCAAAAGTGGAAATCCAAATACCATTATTACATATATTTTTTCTTATTTAAAAGATTACTTAAATTACTTAATTACTTAGATTATTTAAACTACTTAAAATTATGGTATTCATATTGTATAATTTTTTCACTTAAAGAGAGCATTTCTGAGAATTCAAATGTATCTTGCATGCAAAAGTTTATACAATGTTAGCATCATAATTCTATTTATAAAACATTTGAAAAAGTAAAGCAACAATATATCACTTGAAAATATTAAAAATGCGGGGAAAACACCATGAGAAGCTGGAAGCTTGCACAGTAAAACTACGAAAGTGGTGTCCTTCAGGATAAGGCTGAGGGTATCAGAGAACCTGAAAGATTTAGTTGCGTTGTATTTCTGAGAGAAAAAAAAAGACGAAGTGCTGGTAGCCGTTAATGGTTTGGTTTGGATTCTTCTGCTCCGTTTCCCCACTCACACAGAGATGATAGTTTTTTAATGTTCCCCTCTTTTCTTTCTCTAATGTGAGAAAGACAAACTCACTGTTTGATCTATATGTTGTAAGATGTTGCAATAACATCATGAGAAAAATAATGGAATGTTCTTGGTATAAAAATTACAGAGGGGAAACCCCATGCTGGATTCCCGCCAAGATATGCTTTAAAAAAAAATAAGTAAACTCCTGTAGTTTATTTTCAATTCAGTTTTAAATGATACATGCACTTCAGCCTCACGAAGTAGAGAGAGAAGAGCATAACGGTTCACGTATAATGATTTTAGGCTGTTTGCCCTCACGGCATTGTCACGCTTCTTGCAGTGATTCTACACTTCTGCGTAGCCAGAAATGCAAGTCTCTGAGACCACGCTTGTGACACACTTGCCATTCACGGGCCGAGCCACAGGATGCCACTGCTGGGTTATGCTACGATGGACTTTTACTTAAGCTGAGCTGAATGCGGAAAGAAAAACATCTCTTTCTCATAAACAGAAAAATGACAATTGTTTAAGGTTTAAGATTCAAAATCTGATGAGCTCTAACTTTAAAAGTCCTTTAAGTTGGGTTTGAACATCATGGATTGAAATTGCATGTCTTTTATTAATTACATTTCAGAATCAAGTCAAAACAAAATATTTTGGACCAGTTTAAAAATGTGAGCACTCACAAGTGTTCAGAACAAAACCCTCCAAGAGTTACATTCTCAAACTTCATTTCTATGCCAGCTACGTGAAGTCGACTGCATCATGTATAGGCTCACAGATCTCTGTGGTATATCACTTGCTAAAACTGACCATGTATTCATTCCTATTTGAACCTACCTACAATTGTTTTTTCACATGGGGCTGATGTAGTTCTGAAATCAGAGTTTTGGGTAAATCACATTACCTTTTCTTCTGATTTACTCAAAGATACTTCATTTGTATTTCTGAACTGGGCCACAACGGACAGTTACCCTTGGCCCTTTAAAGCGTCTTTCTGGCCTAGTTCCAGACTCTAAGAAGCAATTAAAGGTTTATAAATTAACCATCATAGGTCCCCGAGAAACAGATATTTAAAGGGAAGCATTCCTTGTTTTATGAGTAAATAAAGTGTACAGTAAAGCACTCCCGAAGTAGAATACGTCCTGTTAAAGAGTGACTATACTTACGAACATCCGGTCGACACATGTGGGAAATAAACTATAGTCGCTCAGAGACTATAGTCTAATTAGGGACACGTGGGTGGTGCTAGTGGTAAAGAATCCTCGTGCCAATGCAGGAGACTTAAGAGACACGGGCTCGATCCCAGGCTCAGGAAGATCCCCTGGAGGAGGGCAAGGCAACTCACTCCAGTATTTTTGCCTGGAGAATCGCATGGACAGAGGAGCCTGGCGGGCTACAGTCCTTGGGGTTGCAAAGAGTCAGACACGACTGAGCGTCTGAGCAGCAGGCAGGACATATCCATATGAGAACAGTGCCGTGAGGCAACAAAGTGCTAAAGTTCAGAAGAGAAGAGTCCCTGAGGACTGGGGTGTCCAGAAAGGGCTTTGCCACACACAGCGCTCGTGGTGCGACTGCAGGTTCCGGACATCCCTGGTGGCCCCGTGGCTAAGGCTCTGTGCTCCCAGTGGAGGGGGCCCAGGTTTGATTCCTGGTCAGGGAACCAGAGACCACATACTGCAACCAAGAGTTCACAGGCTGCGATTAGAAACCCCACGTGTCACAGCGAAGACCAAAGATCCCTTGTGCTGCAGTAAGACCCGGAGCAGCCAATCAATAGATAAATATTAAAAAAGAAAAAGGCCGCAGGTTCAGCGCCAGCCCCTCGTAGACGGCCCAGCACTTGGTCGGGCCATGCCTGTCCCTTTCCTCTGCTGAGTCAGTCGGCCCCTGTCTTCTGAAGATCTTCATAGCTCTTTGAAGATGTGTTCAGTTATAACTCTCAAAAATTGTTTGTTTATTTTTCTCAATAAATACCAGGCACAAAGCGTACAAGAACAAGTCCCCTGGCCCTGAAGCTTCTGGTCTAAACTGTGCTTTGCGATTTCTTTACTTGTCTCTCTCTTCCATGGGACTAAGAGCTGCTCAGTGTCCCCATTGTGGAGGATGGAGCAGATTGTGGAGGAGGAAATGGCAACCCACTCCAGTGTTCTCGCCTGGAGAATCCCCACAGACAGAGGAGCCTGGCAGGCTTCAGTCCACGGGGTCGCAGAGAGTCGGACACGACTTAGCAATTATACCAGTATTCTTGCCTGGAGAATCCCATGTTCAGAGGAGCCTGGCGGACTACAGTCCATGGGGTCGCAGAGAGTTGGACACAACTGAGCAACTAACACAATGCCTGATCCACGATGGGGTGGATCAGGGGCAATAGAAGATGTGGTGACGGAGAGATGGGCAAGTTAAAGAAGATGAGGGCTTCCCTGGCAGCTCAGGGGTAAAGAATCCACCTTAGGAGACATGGGTTCGATCCCTGACCTGGGAAGATCCCACATGCTGGGGAGCAGCTGAGCCTGGGAAACACAACTCTTGAAGCCTGTGTGCCTGGAACCCGCGCTCCCCAACAGGAGCCACCAACCTGCAGGAAGACTGTGCCCCCAGCTGGAGAGTAGCTCCCGCTCACCAGAACCAGAGGAACGCCTGCCCAGCACCAAATGCCCAGCACAGCCAAAAAGAGAGAAAGAAGAAGATGAAAGAGGGAAGGGACTTGCTTCCCGTGAGCAGTAGGGAGAGGGCAAAGCCAACATCAGCGCCAAGGGTGGCTTTTCCACGCCGACTGCTTCGGGTGCTTGCTTTCCTCACTAACCCTCAGTGCCGGCCAGCCTTTCACGTGGCAGGATTAACTGGGTGCCCGCCTAGTTATTCTGCCCAAGCGTGCCTGGGGGCACTAAACTGTCATCGGGCAGTAAAGGCAAGGCCCTCGGAAGGTCAAAGCGGAGGCCCTGGGGGCTCTGGGGACAGCAGGCTGGTGCACGTGAGTCCCGGGGCGTCCGTCCCAGGCCTTCTCGGCGTCTGAGCCGCGGGTCTCAGGTGATCTAGAGCTAGAGGCGACTCCTGGGGGGCCAGCGTGACTCAGGAGTGCGAGATGAGCAAAGCGATGGCCCGAGTGAGACGGAACATTTTTGAACCTAACTAGAATACCCTGAGTCTGACATTCAGGATATTGGTTCCCTGAGCAACAGAGAGTGAGAGCAGCAGTGAGCTGTGGCCGGGAGTGTCAGAGCCGCTGCGCTCACAACAGGCACCAGCGGCCTCGGCGCTGCCTGCCGGACACGGCTCAGCCGGGGAAGTGCCAAGTGCGCTCAAAGGAGAACAGAAGCCCACGGCCACGCTCCGAGCAGCCCCTAAACTCAGGCAGCTGAGAGAACAGGAAATGTGGCCTGATCTTCTGCCCTTCCTAATCTTAGGACCTGTGGAGGGTGGGGGCTCAGCTTGCCCCTGGGGACCTCAGACTGCTCGCTTTCAGGAAGAGACGTTGTAGCGATCCAAGGAACACTCAACATTTGTTTTTTTATTAACTTATTTTTTGGTCGTCACCTCATGGCTTGCTGGATCTTAGTTCCCTGACCAGGGATCGAACCTGTGACCCCTACAGTAGAGCCACGAAGTCTTACCCACTGGACCACAGGGGAGATCCTCGAGGACACTTGAAAGAAGGGAAACACTCTACACAAAAGGTACTGCTCTCTCTCAGAGCTGAAAACCCGTGTATCAGCTGAGGAAGAACAATAGAGCTATGATAGTTTAATAAGAAATACCTGTCAGCCAACAGTTCAGATGAATGAGATTATTTGAACAAAAACTCAGTCTTTAACAACTGTGAAGAAAACCTCGTTACGTCAATACTCGTCTTCGATGTTTGCAGAACCAGGGTCCTGGGTGAGTTGGAGAATTTTCAACAGGTCCCGAATGGAGACTCATGACAGTGGAGACCCTCTCCGCGGTCTTACTCTGACATCTGACTCCGGCGGAGTCCTCCTCCTCCAGGGTCTTGCTCTGCTGTCTGACTCCAGTGGAGTCCTCCTTGGTCTTGCTCTGACGTCTGGCTCCGGCAGAGTCCTCCTCCTCGGTCTTGCTGTGACGTCTGACTCGTTTTGCTCACACACTGCCGACCACACACCCGGGGCCGTGCTGACCCCTCACTGCTGTGTACACGCTGTCTCCTGGCCTCCTGTGTGAGTTCTCCTCTCCGGCTCCACTGACGTCCT
Organism: Bos javanicus; assembly: GCF_032452875.1. Taxonomy (NCBI): domain Eukaryota; kingdom Metazoa; phylum Chordata; class Mammalia; order Artiodactyla; family Bovidae; genus Bos; species Bos javanicus. The sequence continues at coordinate 61,271,920 of NC_083891.1, read as the reverse complement.
CTGTCTCCTGTGCATTTCTCATTGCCCTTCTCTCCTCGAAGATCAGACCAGCGCATCAGTGACATCCACCCTACATAAGCCACATGGTCTCATAAAACCATCTCTGAGTAAGTTTGAAAACCTAAGAAGTAAATTCACTTCCCTTGCAGTGCTAACATAATTTCTGCTTTCTTTTGAGTCTAATCTGCTTCCCCGGATTTCTGCCTTTTATCTTGTGGTCTCCTTTGCTGTCTTTAGGACACTAAATCACATTTCTGGGCAAAAGACACCCAGATCCGTCCCTTCAGCTGGACCCTTATTCTGCACTTATGTCCAGAGTCCTTCGTGGCCAGGATGCTCCACCTGTGTGCTCTGACCACACCTCCTCTGTCTGAAGGAGAAGAGAAGGAATTTGAATGAGCCCACTGAGTGGTAGCGCTGTAGTGCTGGTGGCTACGGCGAGGCTCCTGGCTTATCTGAGTTTCGTTCTCCTCGTCCCCCGACCCCTGCATGATGCAGTGAGCGCGCTGCAACGGATTCGTGAAACCGAGGAGCAGCAGGTGCGTGGCTCTCCATACCTGTTCAGAGGCTGCAGCCAGCTGGCTCACGGCTAAGCGCTGAGCGAAGATAGAAGCCGCCTTCTGCTTCCCAAGACTGGGCAGAAAGCAGAAACAGTCACAACGTGATTAGGGCACAGAGTGAACCCATTTTTGCAAAAACAAAACAAATGTGTCTCTTTCATTTATTCTAAAAATACTTACTGACCGCTGTGACTGCGCTGACGAATCACCATCGACTGGGTGGCTGGCAACAACAGAAAGGCGTCTTCTCTGAAGACCGAAGTCCGAAACCTGTATCTCGGGGCGGAAACCCAGGTGTCAGCAGTGCCTGCTGCAGAGGACTTGGGGACGAGCCTGCTCCTTGTCACGTCCAGCTTCCGGTGATGCCCGCCTCCCTTGGCCTGAGGTCATCGCTCCAGCCCGCAAGGCCAGAATCTCGCAGTCTCTGCTCTGTGTTCACATCGCTTCCCCCTCCGTGAGTGCACTGAACTTCCCTCTGCCTCCCTCTTACAAGGATACACATCATCACGCTCAAGGCTCCCTGGCTAATCCTGGATAACTGCTGTCTCCAGATCCTTAATCACACCTGCAAAGGCTTCCCTGGTGCTCAGATATTAAAGAATCTGCCTACCAATGCAGGAGACCAGGTTTGATCCCTGGGTCGGGAAAATACCCTGGAGAAGGAAATGGCAACCCACTCCAGTGTTCTTGCCTGGAGAAATCCCATGGACAGAGGAGCCTGGCAGGCTATGGTCCATAGGGTCACAGAGTTGGATGACCAAGTGACTAAGCACGCAAAGGTAACAGTTACAGTTTTCAGAATTACGGTGGGACTATCTTGGGGTGGTGGGCATTATCCGCAGACCACTCACAAATACCTGTGGTGTGTCAGGGGCAGTGTGGGGCGAGTGGGCGTGTCTGCGGGGCCTATCTTGTGGGTTAAGGATTGAGGACTCAGCCGCATGAGCGTCACTGCGGAGCTTGACAGAAGCCAGGTGGGGTGGAGCGGGGGAGGGGAAACTTAGGTCAGTGAGCAGAACATCATCTGGTTGGGAAGGTACCGAAATAATCATGGTTGTCACTAGATGGCTGGAAACACTGCTGCCGTTGTTATCTTCTTTTCGCTTGACTATATATATATACATAAATAGCTCTTTCAATGTAGTGAACGTCAGCTGATTTTAGAAAAATAAAATGATCTTACATCATAGATGATACAGCAGAAAAAAATTATCTGGAATTGTGTTAGGTTTAACTTTTTTCTGATTTACTTTTAACCTGCTTTGCTCATCTGTCAATGTGTTCATGAAAGTTTAGAAACAGGCAGAAATGGATGTTATCACTTTTAAAGTTTGGGGATATAATGTAAGACACCTTTATAATTTATTTAAGCAACACACTATTGTTAACCATTTGACTTGTTTCCAACTAAATTCCTATTATTGGACAACTTGGTTGCTTCCAACTTGGCACGAACAAACCAACACAAGGTCAGAATAACTGGATGAAAATCAATCACAGACTGGGGGAGGGGGAAGGAGGAAAACAAGTGGAAGAATTCTGGAAAGACAGGCCACAGCGCTTAAAGGAAGGAAAGCTTTTACAAGTGTCCCTTGGAGCATCAGTTTGCCAGTATTTGTTGACAGGAAGGAAGAAAAAGAAAAGAGAGAGGGAGGGAAGGAGGAAACCAACGGCGCTACAAGTTACTCATTTTCAACCAAATCATTAGTAACAATTTGGGAATTATTGACTCAGCTAAGCTGTTCCTGACAAATCCTGGCTTGTCTCCTTCCGGTCAGGGCTTATGTATCCCCTTGAAGAGCTGTTGAGCACCCCTGGTAGAAACTGAAGGAGTGCTTCTCTTGGTATTTGCAAGGTGATCTTCGAAAACCCAGTGCCTTCTCTCCACTCTCAGGTCTGGTGGTGAGCCTGGCAGAGCCCTGACTCAGGCCCCGGGCAAAGCAGGCGGAGGGCACTGCCTCACACCGAGCGCTCAGATCCAGTGCCCGGGTGGGGCTGGTTCCTGGCCCCCAGGGGTGGACGCGGCCCTGTCCCCGCCCGGCAATCACAGCTCCCTCCGGGCCTGAGCAGAGGGGGAGGCGGGGGAGTCTGGGCTCAGGGTCCAAAGCTCGGCTGGGAAGGAGGGAAATGCACAGCCATCCTGAAAATGGCCTGTTTCCCGCTCCAACCTGGCCCCCAAGCAGTAACAACATGCTTCATACGCTTCAGACGGGAACGGTCTCCCAGCAGTGAGACCACAGTCACGGCACCCACGACCTCTGGAGCAGGACCGTCCCCAGTTCAGACTCAGAAACAAGAACGAGTCCCGGCGGCGTGTTTGCCCATAAAGCCGCAGCACGGATTCTCATTTCCAAGGACGGTGCGTTCACTTCTGGCACCTAAAGTTGCTTAGCTGGTTCTTCAGAGTTACAGCATTGAATTCATTCCCAAGTAGGAATCAAACCGTCATGCCTTTTATTATCTCAATCTTTCACCAGGAACAGAGGTGAGAACCCCGGCCGGGTGAGCCCCTTAGGATACACTCCATCTCCCACAGGAAAGGGCACCCATTCTGCCTCTTCTCTGGGCAACATGTTCTTCTTCTTGTATATACGTAGGCTTCAGCTGAGCCATTTGAAAGGATGTTCCAGGCAGCAGGACATTTACCCATGAATACTTCAGCAAGCGTCCTGCAACTCCACCACAACCCTATTATCACACTGAAGAAAATTTGCCTTAATATCTATTTTAAATTAAGATAAATAATAATAATGTACATAATATTATAAGAAGGACAGGGAAGCCTCGCGTGCTGCAGTCCATGGCGTCGCAAAGCGCTGGACTGGACTGAACAGCAACATACGTAATAGAGAATAGTGTACGGTCTACATTCAAATTCCACAAGCATTGTCACAACGTCCTTTGTACCTTAAAAAGTTGTACCATATAGTTGCAGTTCATAACGTGTTTTTTTTTTAGTCTCAAAACATTGTAACAGAATAGCCCCCTGCCTTCCTGTTTGCTCTTGCCTGTTTTATACTACTTGGATCTTAAGTTCATACCAACTGTCCTATAGACCCTTCTGCTTCCTAGGATCGCCTAACTGTTCCTTGATGATGAGGCTCAGGTAACGCATTGGGGCCAGAACGCGGTGCAGATGGGGCGGCCTCACTTCACCAGAGAGCAAGGGCGCTGCTCGTGCTGTCCCAGTGCGGTTGGATTGCGCTGTAGCCGACTTACTTTTTAGAAATAAAATGAACGAACCACACAGTGAATGGATCTATATTTTCGAATCGCCCCACGTGCAATGAAAACGCAGTGTATTTTTTCATAACAATCTTCGTATCCGCTTTTGTGATTTTTTAATTCCACTGTAAAGAACAAGCCTTCTGCATTCCTGTGAAGGGGACGTTTAACAAGCCTGTGAACTAATGCTAGGCACCTTTTGCAGAATCTGGGATTTCTCCTATCAAGACCAAAACCAAGCCAAATGAAACAGCACCTTGTGAAAACAGAAAAACCCACCCTTCACAGCTGGGGGTGTTCAAGCCAAAATCCAAACCGTGGCGGGTCGCCAAGGACGGGGCAGTGCGGTGGTAAATGCTGTCTTCACCCTCCCTGGGGCGGTGGTTGGCCACCCTGCTCACCTCTCTCACCTGATGGGAGCTCTGCACCCCTGACAGTCAAGCCCAGCCAGCAGACCCAGGGCTGAGGGCGTGCTCACATACTGGAAACCGCCTCGACAAAGATCACTGTTGCCGACTGAGAAACGAGGTCTGCATGTTTGTATCTGTTTGCCCCAGAGACAAAGAAGGCAGGGGGCTTGGACTGAGCACTAGTCATCTTGGGATCCCCAGCCCACGGCAAATCTCACGGCTCTACACGGGGGCTCAAGATGGATTTGCAGCAAGCCCTCCATCATCCTAGTGACTCTGGTGCAAGGTGTGATTTCTGGGGCTGGAAATGGCTTTTCTGTGCCCCCCAGGTCTTTCCTAAATGCTAGAGCTAAAAATAAAAAACAAAACCAATTTTGTGTTCCACAGCGTTCTTTTTCCTTAATTTTTAAAAAATTTATTTTTAATTGGAGAATAATTCCTTTACAGTATCGTATTGGTTTCTGCCGTCTATCAGCATGAATCAGCCATAGGTATACAGGCATCCTGGAGAAGGCAATGGCAACCCACTCCAGTACTCTTGCCTGGAAAATCCCATAGACAGAGGAGCCTGGTATGCTTCAGTCCATGGGGTCGCAAAGAGTCAGACACGACTGAACAACTTGACTTTCACTTTTCACCTTCATGCATTGGAGAAGGAAATGGCAACCCACTCCAGTGTTCTTGCCTGGAGAATCCCAGGGATGGCAGAGCCTGATGGGCTGCCGTCTATGGGGTCGCACAGAGTCAGACACGACTGAAGTGACTTAGCAGCAGCAGCATACAGGCATCCCCTCCTCCTTGAGTCTCCCTCACACCTCTCTTCCCGTTCCACTCCTCTTAGGTTGTCACAGAGCAGCAGGTTTGAGTTCCCTGATCAGACAGCAAATTCCCGCTGGCTATCTAAAACATTTAAACATATCTTTATTTCACTTTATTTTTCTGGCCGAGCTGCATGGCATGCGGGTCAGGAAATGCAGGATCTTGGTTGCCAGGCCAAGGATGGGACCCCTGCCCCTGGAGGGGAAGCACAGAATCTTAACCACGGCCGCCAGGGACGTCCTCACGCCATTCTTTTGAGAGGCCTGTGACAGTCCTCTGTCCCTGAGAAGCCATCTACCCGATGAACTAGGTCATGATGAAACATACAAGGCCCTGAGGGGAGCTTGGGGACAACAGATGCCACGCTGCACACCTCTCTTGATCCCAGCGTGGGGCTGGCTTGAGCTGCCTCCCTGACTGCCGGTTTGTTGACTGCTTTCGCTCTGTTCTGCAGTTTTTGTCCCTTTCTTCCTCTCCTGTGATCTTCCTCTGTAAACTGATGACTTTCCACAGCGGTGAACGTTGGTTCCTTTCTCTTCATCTTGTGCGTGCCTACCCAAGGGTTTCGTTTCGTGGTTACCCTGAGGCTCCCTTGAAGAGTCTTAGAGACAGAAGTCTATTTTAAGCTGGTAATAACTGAACTTCCACTGCACATGCAAACTCTACCCACTGACTGCCCCACACACACATTTTATGTGTCTGATGTCACCATGTCATCTTTTTACATATCCAGTACCAGATTATTTTACTTTTAGCTACTTCAGGGTTTCCAGGTGGCGCTGGTGGTGAAGAACCTGCCTGTCGATGCAGGTGTGATCCCCGTGCAGGGGACGTGAGACTCGGGTGTGATCCCCGTGCAGGGGGCGTGAGACTCGGGTGTGATCCCCGTGCAGGGGACGTGAGGCTCGGGTGTGATCCCCGTGCAGGGGACGTGAGGCTCGGGTGTGATCCCCGTGCAGGGGACGTGAGGCTCGGGTGTGATCCCCGTGCAGGGGGCGTGAGGCTCGGGTGTGATCCCCGTGCAGGGGGCGTGAGACCCGGGTGTGATCCCCGTGCAGGGGACGTGAGACTCGGGTGTGATCCCTGGGTTGGGAAGATGCCCTGGAGGAGGACATGGCAACCCGCTGCAGTGTCCTTGCCTGGAGAATCCCATGGACAGAGGAGCCCGGCGGGCTGCAGTCCCCGGGGTCGCAAAGCGCCAGACACGACTGCACAGACTGAGGATGCATGAGGGGGTGCAAGCAAAGCAGATCGGGGTGCAGGGCCCCCAAAGCTGGGAGGCTGCTCACTGCCCTCTCTCTCGTTCCTGTGAAAGGGAACTCTTGGGGGGCGGTTTCCTTTGTGCACAGAGCAGGGATGGGCTCAAGGGTGGGCAACGCAGGCAGAAGGGAAGCTGTGCTCCTCATCACTCCGGGCACTTACCCTCGGGTTTCTTCCATCAAGTGGCCTTCTGAGCCCTCCCAGGGCTGTTTTTGTTCCTGGATTGTTGCTGTTGTTCAGTCGCTCAGTCGTGTCCAACTCTCTGTGACCCCATGGACTACAGCATGCCAGGCTTCCCTGTCCTTCACCATCTCATGGAGTTTGCTCAGACTCATGTCCATCGAGTCGGTGATGCCATCCAACCATCTCATCCGCTGTCGTCCCCTTCTCCTCCTGCCCCCAATCTCTCCCAGCATCAGGGTCTTTTCCAATGAGTCAGGTGGCCAAAGTATTGGATCTTCAGCTTCAGCATTAGTTCTCCAATGAATATTCAGGACTGATTTCCTTTAGGATTGACTGGTCGGATCCCCTTGCAGTCCAAGGGACTCTTGAGAGTCTTCTCCAGCACCACAGTTTGAAAGTATAAATTCTTCGGCACTCAGCCTTCTTTATGGTTCAACTCTCACATCCGTACATGTGCATGCGTCTCTGTCCAATTATTGATCTCTTTAGGAGACCCAGGCTGGGGTCTCCTACTTTGAGATCCTCATTAGGAAGAATTTGGGAGTGGGGAAGGGGAAGGAGATTTTTTTTTTAACTAGTTGGAAATGGTTAGAATCCTTTCTCTGCTGAAATTTCAGGCTTACAAAATGGTTTTCAGGAAGAGAAGTAATTTGTCTGAATAAGTTTGAGTGTGTGTCTTAGGATTTTGAATTTGATCAGAGCTTTATTATGGTCAAGTACACAGAGGAGACGTTTTCTGTTGGGGCAGCTTTTTCCAGACTCGTAGCCTCTTCCCCCTAAATGCAGACCTGGTTCTGTCATACTAGATGGATATTTCAGTCCCTGTAGTCCTTATCACGGTTTCTCATTTGGGGGAGATGCACTGCTGATAAGAAAATGGGCCGAACATTCAATCAGTGGTCGTGACATAAATATTCTCAAGTTGTGTAAATAAGACCGCTTTTAAGTGAACTATATTTCCAGCTCCTGGCAGCAGCAACCTGAGCAAATGCTCTCTGGGGAAATGCCCTCAATAAATATTAAGGTTGAAAAGAGTTTTGTGAACTCAGACTCCTCCATGAAGTCACAAAAGACAGGCCTTCTTTAAAATCTAGTTGCAGCTGCCGTGTCTGATTTCCAGGTCAGGAACTGTCCGAGTCTTTGAACCTGAGCTTCACCGTTCAGTTACGAATCCAACTGCAGAACCAGAGGACAGGCAGGTAAATATGAAAGGGAGAGCGGACCTGGCGAAAGAGAGACACGCTTCGTCCTGCCGACTGTGGGCCCGAGAGCTCCGCGTCCTTCTGAAAAGCCCCCGGCAGCGTCAAGAGCGCCCTAGTCTCAGATCATCCCAGGGCCGATCTCCAAGAGGGGGCGAGAGGGGAGGGAAGGGGGCGATTCCCCGACTGCCGTCCCGTCTTCCCTCCACGGGAGGAAAGCGGTCTTCACGTGACAGAGTGAGTGAAACAGGCCGTGTTCATTGTCTCCAGCATCCAGGCGGAGGGAAGCTGAGCCCATGGTGGTGAATAACTACAGGACTGAAATCGCCTTGTTTGTGTTACCTCAGGAGAGCCTTGTTTTGTAGACACTTCAGATTTATTGAGACAGATTACACCCCTGTGCGTAAATCACTTTGTAAAAGTAAATCAGGCATTTTCCGTAATTCCTTTCGGCCTCTAGGGTACAAGCTGATATGCTAAAGCAATAATTCACTATTAAGTGGGGTCCTGGGGAACTGTCTTCTCATCGGGAGATGTGTTCACGAGGTTGTAAGAAGGAAGCGCTCTCGGCGTCTCTCTGCTCCTGTCTTTCTCTGTTCACGTGTCCAAAGGGGGAAAGTTCAGGCTCTGGGTTTGGAAGGTGGAAAGTTGGGCTTTGTGTTTCTGCTTTGAGGAGGGGTTATCTGTTCTCAGTAAAGAGGAGGAGACACCACAGGAGGGAACACGACCTTGGTCCTGACCTTGGGTCCAGCAGGATCTGCTGCCTTCAATCACCCGGCTCTGTTTGTCAGTTTGAGGAAAGGCCAGCCTCGGTGCTCACACTCAGGCTCCTCTGACACTGAGCGGCTCGTGCTCAGTCGCTCAGGCGTGTCCGACTCTCTGTGACTCCATGGACTGTGGCCCACCAGGCTCCTCTGGCCATGGGATTCTCCAGGTAAGAATATGGAGTGGGTTGCCAGTTCCTCCTCCAGGGGAATTTCCTGATCCAGGGATCGAACCCACATCTCCTGCGTATTCCTGCACTGGCAGGTGGATTCTTTACACCGTGCCCCCTGGGAAGCCCGTACATGACATTGAATACCAAACACTATTTGCTCTAAGGTATTTCAGTTGCATTTCGGTTTAACTCAGGACGTGGCCCTCTTTTAAGTGTTTCAAATCATATTTCTGATTTTCCAAAATAACAACCAAATGGTCACTTAATCCTCAACGGCTAAAACCAAGAAGTAGAATGTGGAGGGATGACAGTTAAGTATAAAGTTGTGCCTTGAAATTAAAAAGACCCATTTAAGAATTGGTGGCTTAAGTTTATTTAAAATGTAATTACTTTGGGCCTTTGTGATGGGGTTCCTCTTTCACGGGCAAAGACAAGAATTCCACACACAATGCCAGTCAGGGGAACCTAATATTCAAGAGAGGATTTGGGTGGTTCAAGATGAAATTAAATCACATGCTTGGATGGGCTGCATTATAAGCAACCTCCCAGCTTCCTTCTCGATCTCCTGGTTCCTCGTCTCCAGCGGCAGCGGGGTCGTCCCTCCTCCCAACACCAGTCACTGCTTTAATGGCCCTTCTGATGACCAGCCTCCTAATTGTTCTGTAACCCCCCTTTCACACCTACATTTTCCTCTTTATTAAGTCAACAGGGTTTAGACCACCTTTCCCCTCTGTAAGGGTCTCTTCTCATGGCTCTACTGTTTTACTTTTGAATTTAATTTCTTCCTCCCAGCAGTTTCTCATTATGTGATTCACAGACAAAGAGACAAGAAGAGATTGCTCGGGACTGCACACTCACAGCCCCCATGAGATCGGCGTTCACATCCTCATTTTCAAGGGTTGGGGAACACTTCCTTAAACCACGAGAGAGGGGAAGGTTCATTAGAGCTGCAAATTGTCCGGAGTTGTTTTAGAAAACAGGGCTTGACTGCAATGGAGATGTTTGCTGCTGCTGCTGCTAAGTCGCTTCAGTCGTGTCCGACTCTGTGCGACCCAATGGACGGCAGCCCACCAGGCTTCCCCGTCCCTGGGATTCTCCAGGCAAGAACACTGGAGTGGGTTGCCATTTCCTGGAGATGTTTAAGAAGTAGCAAAATGTCCAGAAAGTCATGACATGTGCCTAAGTGCGCTCAGTCCCAAAGTCGTGTCTGACTCTTGGGGACTCCATGGATTGTAGGCTGCCAAGTTCCTTTGCGTGTGGAATTTCCCAGGCAAGAATGCTGGAGTGGGGGTGATCTCCTCCAGGGGATCTTCCCTACCCAGGGATTGAACCCACGTCTCCTGCACTGGCAGGCGGGTTCCTTACCACTGAGCCACCAGCGAAGCCCAGCAAAAGGTCCAGAAACTCATGACACCATCATGTGTAAGTCAAGCTCTGATTTGCAAAGATCCCTCTGCCCAGTAGGACTGGAAAGCCCCGTCCTTTCCGTCTTCTTTCAGGAGCTGTGCACACCTGGCCGTCGGGACAGGCTCTCCTCCTCACCCCCACCCCTGCAGCTCGGCAGCTGGCTGCCTTCATCAGCCCCACAGAGCAGGTGAGCCTGAGTAACCACCCTAACATGCAGGAGGACTGTCCAAGTCGTCCCAGAAGGGGCTGGAGCTCGCATTTCCCACCCGCTCCCGCACGCCTGGAGAACCGGCGCAAACGTGACTTCAGCGGGGCGGACAAGCCTGGTGACGCCACGCTGGGGCGTCAGTGCGCGCGGGAGCTGGAGCCCCGGGGTGTTGCTGCAGCGGGGAGAGGGATCCATGCCTTCCAACCCGGAGGAGGCAGATCGGCCAGCGTCTGAACTGCTCCGAGATCTTTGCAAACAGTTCCTACACGCCTGGTATTGTTCAGATACCTAATAACACAGTAGTGCTTTACATAATTGCCTTTCGTTGAAAACTATAAATAGTCCTCTTAATATGCAGAGAAGTACTTGTACCCGAGATGTTCCCATGGTGAAGGGACTGGGGCTGTGATTTCCACCTGCTTCAGAAGCACTGAGACACGCCGCTCAACAAGCACACTCTTTCCTTTTGCCTCCTACAGAGCCCCACACCCTCGCCCTCCAAAGCAGTTCAGGACGCCCTGATCCCCGTCCGCTGTCGGGCTCAAGGGCACCTGTAGCGATCCTTTGCATCGCTCTCCGAAACACACCTCAAGCGAATCCTTCTGGGAGAAGTGCTCTGACCTCTGCTCCAGGAGAGTGCATTTCCTGGGTCCCCGGCCTCCTTGTTCGTTTTGCAGGCTGCTGGAGGCGGTGGAGCCTCCAGTTCCTTGTCTTGACTGCTGGCTTTTGCTTCTTCACATAACCACTGATGGGTGAATCCAGCAAAGAGTCTTTCTCCACCATTTGGATTAGAACCTTGACCAATACTTACTTGGAGCTTTTTTTTAGGCTGAACTAACATTTGCAGTACAGACACACTTTGTTTTATTCGCTTTGCAGATACTCTGGTTTTTACAGATTGAGGTTTGTACAGCCCTGCATGGGTCAAGTCAATCCACACCATTTTCCCAACAGCCTTTGTTCACTTTGTGTGTCTGTCACGTTTTGGTAATTCTTGCGATATTTCAAACTTTTTCATTATCATTGTATTTGTTACAGTGATCTGATGCTAATGATCTTTGATACTATTACTATGACTTAGGCTTAGGGGACGGTGAGCATTTTTGAGCAATAAGACATTTTTTCAAGGTATGTACTTTTTATAAAGTATACTTTTAAAGTTTGTACTTTCTTCTAGACACACTGCTGTTGCAACCTTAATATACTACAGTATAGTGTAAACGAGCTTCCCTGGTGGCTCAGTGATAAAGAACCACCTGCCACGGCAGGAGAAGTGGGTTTGGTCCCTGGATTGGAGGGATCAAATGGCAGTCCTCTTCAGTATTCTTGCTATGGACAGAGGAGCCTGTTGGGCCACAGCGCATAGCCTTGCAGAGAGTTGGGCCTGACTGAGCCACTGAGCACAGCGCACGCGTGCACGTCTCACGCGCGCGACTGCTGACCGGACGCCTGCCTCTGGAGGGAGCGGCGGAGCACAACAGGAAGTGGGCTCCTGCTTTCCCCTGCTGCTCTCTGGGACGTGGGATGTCACCCGGGAGACACAGGGTAACAGTCTCCTGAACTGAGAAAGGAAAGCAGACCTTTTCTCACAGGAAACCGCAGTCTAACTTGGCTGACTGATGGGCCAACAGAGGACTGACTTTGTTAATTCGTTTACATGACAGCCAATTTCCATAAATCAAATGAACTAAATGATTGCTCCAGTGTCTTGAATAAAATAGATGTAAAGCCCTTGATAAGGTAATTGCATTTATCAAAAATATCCTATTAGTAAAGGTGTACTGAGATTAACTAACAATATTTAGATTTTCCTATATATTTTTGGGTGAAATAAAATGCCTACATGATAGACATTAATAATAAGCATAGTCAGCTGTCATTTATTAAGTTTTAACATATCCATCCTTTTTGGTTATATTTTCCCCAAATTGAGAAACTAAATAACTCCAATGACTGGATAACAAATCTTTTTTTCAAAGCAAATCGGTTTCTTGTCGGGTTCTTTTTTTTTTTTTTTTGGCTTTTAATAAAATTGAAGGAGGACCTAACTGAGTTGTCAGCTGATAGATTAATAGAATAATTTTTGAAGATGGAGTAGAATGTGATTTTTGAAATATCTCTTGGAAGAAGTCCAAAGGACTGAGTGCCAAAATGCCCGGGTTCTGTTTATGGGAACAGAGAGCTGTAGAACCTACATACGTACAGACGGAAGCTACAGAGGAATGACGCTGCGCCCGTCTTACTGCGCAGTCGGGAATGCTCGGCTGTGGACGAACCCACGCTTTAAGAGAGGCGTTTCTAACGACTTTTTATATGTAACAATTATATATCCAATCAACATTTGTAATATATTTATATTGTGATCAATTGCGAACTAATAATAATTATAGCAATAACTCCATTTTATCCAGATGAAAATGAATGCTTAATGCTTCACACTCACTGGAAATTTAAAGTTAAAAATTCGAATTTATATGCATACATCTGTGGCAGAGAAGTATAACTGAGCAATCAATTACTACCCTGAAGCACAGACTTTCCATCAGAATAGAATTCTGTGGGAGAAGTAGAATGGGAATGTAGGCTTGAGAAGAAAAAAGAAGGACACAGATGTCCCAAGCACTCAGTAAAAGTGGGGTTCACATCCTTTTTTAAATGAATGATGGAGGTTTTCATTCTGGGTCAGTTTGTTTCTCAAACGCCAATATTAACAAGCACTCTGGAAAGTACATTTTTTGTGACTACTGTAGCTTATGATGAAAAATTTACATATCAACCAAAAATGTGTGAGGAGTGTCTAGCTTTAATTATTCTATGAGCTCCAGCAGCCCATTTTGAAATCCACTGCTCCAGGAGATGCGGGTTTCTTGGCACAAAGCAGGACAGCTCTTCTGCTTCCTTTCTCTGAGCTTCTGTTAACAAGCAGCCTGCCTCCCGGGGCCGCGTGGGACTGACTGCCCCCTTCCCTGCTGCCTGCATGTTTGTAAGCGTGAGCAGCGCTTGGGCCTTTTTAAGGTGGCGTTAGTGGTGAAGAGCCCGCCTGCCAATGCCGCAGACGTAGGAGACGCGGGTTTGATCCCTGGGTCGGGAAGATCCTCTGGAGGAGGAAATGGCAACCCACCCCAGTATTCTTGCCTGGAGAATTCCATGGACAGAGGAGCCTGAGGGGCTACAGTCCAAGGGGTTGCGAAGGTTTGGACACGACTGAACGACTTAGCACACACACAGAAAGAGAAAATATCATGTGGATCTCCGTATTCGCGTAAATAATTTTCATAGCAATGTTACTTGAAAAGTGACAGTGAAGTCACTCAGTCGTGTCTGACTCTTTGCAACCCCAAGGACTTTAGCCTTCCAGTCCCCACGCCCCCTCGAGGTCGTCACAGAGCACCGAGCTGAGCTGCCTTTGCTGCGGCAGCTTCCCGCGAGATCTGCTTTGCGCGTGGGGTGTGTGCACGTCAGTGCTCCTGTCTCATTTGTCCTGTCCTCTCCTTCCCCACTCTGACCACAAGTCTTTTCTCTACATCTGTGTCTCTATGCCTGCCTACAGATAGGCTCATCAGTACCATTTTTCTAGATTCCATACAAATGCATTAATATACAATATTTGTTTTTCTCTGACTTACTTCACTTTGTATGACAGAAATTTTTTTTAAGTTAGCAACAAAATGAAAATATGAAATTAATAAAATATCTATCATAGGGCACTTACAGGCCCCCATCACATCCTCAGACACTCAGAGGTCCACAGCCCAGTTTGAGATGTGAACAATGATCCCAGCTGTTACCTACAACCTGAACACATGCAAATCTTACTAATTTAGGCAGCTGCAACGAGTGAAGGACAGGGAGGCCTGGCGTGCTGCAGGCCGTGGGGTCGCAAAGAGTCAAACAGAACCGAGTGGCTGAACAAGAAGACGTGTAGGCAAGAGGGGTCACAGAAAGGTCTTCCCAGCTAATCCTCTAAGCAACCAGAGCGAAAGCATCTCCCAACTGCTCACCGTGCCTGGCAGAGTGCCCAGGGCTTGTGGGAAGACTCCATTTGTTAAAGTGATTTGAATAAAAGATCCAAGTCATTAAGTCACCCAGGGTGAGCCTCTGATTATTGGCTTTGTTTCTAAATACCCAAGCATAGGCTGCATGGGCTATTTCTCTATCAACCCCAACGGAACCCTCTACAGCTAGATTGCTGTGGCTCCTATGAATAGAAATACTGAATATGAGTTAAACATGTCAAAGGCTTCCCTGGTGGCTCAGTGGAAGAGAACCCACTTGCCAATGCAGGAGATGCGCATTTGATTCCTGGGTCGGGAAGATCCCCTGGAGCAAGGAATGGCAACCCACTCCAATATTCCTGCCTGGGAAATCCCATGGACAGAGGAGCCTGGAGGGCTACAGTCCATACGGTCACACAGAGTTGGACACGACTGAAGCAACTTAGCATGCACATAAATATTTAAATATAAAATAAAAAGATAAAGAGACACGGGTTGAGTGGAGCTCTGGGAAAGTCATCTTGAAGTCTTGGCAGACCACCAGGCACGCGTAGGCTGTGTGTTTCTGTTGAGTGGTTTTGGAGGGAGCCAGTGGAGACTGGAGTCACCATCACGCCCTTGGCATCCTGAATCTTGAGATGCTTTGCATATGACTCTCTGCCTTGTCCTCCTAACAGCAGCTTCCAGGACCAGGTTTTCCATAGAGAAAGGCATTTTCTCAGCCTCTTCTCCAAGCTTTTGATTACTGCATATTTTCCTTAATAGAGAGCTTTCTCTTTAAGATGCCATCTAATTCCAACTGAGAGGTTTTGTTTTTTTTAAGTAAAGTCATGTCTGCCCTATAATTTTTCAGCCCTATAAACATTTTATTTACTTTACCCTTGGGATTATAAGTGGACTTTGCCTATGACTTTTAGAATAGTGGGACATTAGGACCTAGGAGTTGGTGGAATCCACACTCCCGTGTGGTGGAGGAGGAGACAGAGTGGGGCGGGGGTCCCCGAGACCCCCAGCCGGGCTGTGCAGCGTTGAGGCTCCCGTGTCTCCCGGGTCCCGTGCTCCTTCCTGTGCAACTCAGCTAGCACATTTTGAGCTTTCAGTATCCCAACAACCTCAGGTCTTCCGGCTACGTTACCACATCCATTATGTGCGTATGTGCATAACCCGTGTGCATCTGCAACAAATGTTTCTCTGTGCCACGAGGTCTGAGGACTGAACACACAGGCTTTAGAACTGCGTTAGCTGGACCTCCCTGGTGGTCCGGCGGCCGAGACTCTGTGCCCCTGATGGCGGGGACCCGGGTTCAATCCCTGGTCGAAGAAATAGGCCCCACGTGCCGCATACACCTAAGACCTGGCATACCAGATACATGTTTTTAAAAGATAAATAGAAATTTTAAAAACAGAGCTACATTAGCTTGGTTTACATCTCATCCTTACAGCTTATTTGCTCTCTGGCTTGAGAAAGTCACTTGCCTCCTCTGAGCCTCAGCTTTCTCATTTTCCGAACGGCTGTGAAGGGATTAGGCGAGCCAGCGCACACACGGTTTCTACCACAGTATCTGGCACAAAAGAAGCCCTCAATAAATAGTAGCTGTTCTCCTGTCATTGCCTTCTAAAATATAAATTCACTCATGGCTCTGGGAATAAAATTGTTTGAATGAGAATTCCAAAAGCTTTTAAAGATGTAAGCCCTTTCCTGTAACTTGACTTCTTCCCGAGTCCTTCCGGAACACAGCGTGGTGTCATATACACACACTGACGCAGGCTCCGGAAAGCAGAGCAGCGGGCTCCCCGGCCTGCAGGAGCCCAGCAAGAGCACGTTTTGGGCGTCAGCTCTGCTCTTAAGAAATAAGGGATGGACACATCATTTGAAAAAAGACAGAAGATTCTGTTGGATCCAAGAAACCAACCTTACTCATTTGGGCTTTAGGGCTTTTCTGTTATGCTCTTGAGTTTTTTCATGCTTGACTAAGTTTGTTTTTTTTTCTTTCTTTTTCTTTACTTCTAAGTGACAATACCACTTCCAAGTTACAGAACTTTCAAATAGTTCCTCTGAACTATTTAACCATAGAAACTATTTAACTATAGAAACCTCTGAACCCAAAGGGGCAAAACTGGGCTGGACAGGAAGGAGCACCGGACTCCGCAGCGCCCGAAGGCGGGAAATGAATCACTGTGGCCCCCAACCCTCCTGGCGGCCTCCCTGGCCCGCTCCCCACACTCTAGTGCTCACACCTGGAGGAACCACTTTGAACTCTCCTAGCTGTTGCTTCTGGCAACCGCCTTCCCATTATTATATAATATGCTTTATGGTTTGTTCTTGGTTTCCCCATCTTTGATGGTATCAATTCTCTGTTGTGATGGATCACTATTTTAAATTAAAGCACATTATTATGACTGTGAATATTACTTATTTTGTTCCAGACACTCCATCAGTCCTGCCATCTGTCTGTCTTTTATCTGACCCCAGTGATCTGTTGTTGTTCAGTCGCTCAGTAGCCTCTTTTCGGGCTCCAGGGACTGTAGCCTGCCAGGCTCCTCTCGCCATGGGATTTCCCAGGCAAGAAAACAGGAGTGGGTGGCCATTCCCTTCTCTGGGGGATCTTCCCAACCCAGGGATGGAACCTGGGTCTCCTGCATTGGCAGGGGGGTCTTTACCACTGAGCCACCAGGAAAGCCCCAGCCTAGTGACCCAGCGTCTCAGATATTCTAAGGAGCCCCTTTACTTCAGGGTCTCCTCCCGGGACCGTCTGCCTCCTGCTCCGGGGGAGCTTGCCGCTCTTCTGTTTTCCGGAGACTTCTCTTCACGCTTCTCCTGGGTTGCATCCGCCTTCCAGTGTCTTAGTTCTATCTTGGTTTACCCCTTCATCTGTGCGGAGCATAAATGTCACTCACTTGCTATGCCAAACGAATGAGAGGTAGGGATTCTGAGTCCTGGGATGTCTGGAAACCTCTTTTGCCTCACACTTGAGCCAGTTTATCAGAGGGCCAGCCTCTAGATTGAACACATGTTTCTGAGGATTTAAAACACATTACTCCCCTTTTCTCTGCGTATAATGTTGAATAGGGCCTCCCTGGTAGCTCAAATGGTAAAAAATCTGCCTGCAATGCAGGAGACAGGGGTTTGATCCCTGGTGGGGAAGATTCCGTGGAAAACAGAATGGCACCCCACTCCAGTATTCTTGCCTGGAGAATCCCGTGGACAGAGAGCCCTGGCGGGCTACAGTCCATGGGGTTGCAGAGTCGGACAGGACTGAGCAACTGACGCTCAGTTGGAATGCTGGACGCCATGCTTGTGTTTTCCTGGAAAACTTTTAGAAATATCCCTTCACCGCTACTCTTCACAGCAGCTACCTGGGCGTGGATCATTTCTGTGACATTTATTCGGCGTTTCCTGGCAGCTGTGAGAGGCAGATCTGAATCTGAGCTGTCTGCTGCCTTACTGTAAGGTGAGCAGCGGCGAGGAAGAGAAACGCAGTGGCGTTTGGAAGCCCTGGGCTTAAATGGCGCAGTTTAACTTGTCTAGGCCTCAAGGTGCCCACCTGTGGAAAGGTGGGCCCATGAATAGTGGAGAATTTCACGAGGGAACGCTTTTGCAAAAGGCAGTTTTCCTGGGCCTCAATTCTTAAGCCAGATATGGAAACAGCCACTGATGTTATTAGATTTCCTCGGGAAACACTATCGAGAGGGCTGAAGCCCGTGCTAGGCTTTTGAAAACACAGTTTTTGCAGTTTTTTAAAATATTCGTTTATTTATGACTGCGTTGGGTCTCCGTGGCAACATTCCAGCGTCTCCAGGCTTCGAGGCCCCCAGGCGTGTGAGATCTTGGTTCCCCTACCAAGGGTTGAACCTGCGTCTCCTACATTGAAAAGCAGATTTTAACCATTGCACCACTGGGGAAGTCCTTGAAAACACAGTTTTGAGAAATGAAGTGTCTTGTTTCCCTGTTTTCCACTTGCCCTGTGTCTACCCAGGTCTTCCTCATAAACGTCTCTGCTGGGCTTCTGTGACCAAGGACGAGGCTGCCACGGAAGGGTGCTCAGGGCCACGGGCTCGGGGTCAAGGCCCTGGATCTTTCACCCATGTCATCTCAGGCCTGCTGTTTTAGAATTAGACTCGAAACACAGGGTAGGCATCTCAGGCCTGCTGTTTTAGAATTAGACTCGAAACACAGGGTAGGCATCTCAGGCCTGCTGTCTTAGAATTACACTCGAAACACAGGGTAGGCTGCTTACCCTGGGTGCTTGGGTTGTGAAATTTGTAAATGGCCTACTTGGTTCCACGTCAGTTTCTGTGTTGAGGTGAAGCTGATTAGAGCTGAGCTGAAGACGGCATGAGCACCTGGACACTCATCCCTGCAGGCCTGTTGCTCGTACCAGTCCAGTGATAGGTCTGACCTCTAACAGACAGTCCCTCCTGCTCACTCAGCGCTGGACAATGGACTCGGGACACGGAGGAGAGCACCCAGCAGCAGGACGAGGCACCCCAAGGACAGTTCCTCCTGCTCACTCAGCGCTGGACAAAGGCTGGACTCGGGACACCGTGCCTCTAACGGACAGTTCCTCCTGCTCATCAGCGCTGGACAATGGACTCGGGACACTGAGGAGAGTGCCCCAGCAGGAGGACAAGGCACCGCAAGGGGGGCTGTCACACCAGTGACTATGCCACGCTTTATCTAAAAGCTTGCACATTTTCTGGGATGGCCTGAGCACTGTATTTTATTCTTCTGTTTGGTTCCAGGTATTTGGGGACAGATGACTAAGATTTGCTGGTAGTTGCTCAGTCATGTCCGACTCTTTGCGGCCCTGTGGACAGTAGCCCACCAGGCTCCTCTGTCTGTGGAATTCTCCAGGACATCTTGGAGAACATATTCTCCAAGAATACTGGAGTGGGTAACCATTCCCTTCTCCAGGGGATCTTCCCGAGCCAGGGAAGGAATCCGGGTCTCCTGCATTAAAGGAAGATTCTTTACCATCTGAGCCACCAGGGAAGCCCAGATTGTACATATATGTGCATAAATATCTTTTTCCCTCCAGCCTTGAACTTAAATATTAAAGATGACAACCTTATATTGTTAGAAAGTGTAAGTAAAAGAAAATTCTCATTTTGTGCACCCAAGCAAAATGACTTCATCAATTTCTCCTTGACTTGCACAAAAGGAATTTGATGTTAGAGTTCATGCTTTAGAAGGCATTATGTAAGATACTTTTTTTTTTAATCCCACACTGCACATCAAACTGACTTTTTATTCAACCGTGCATGATATAGGGATAATTAAGGTAAGCTTCTCAGAGAAGGCAATGGCACCCCACTCCAGTACTCTTGCCTGGAAAATCCCATGGATGGAGGAGCCTGGTAGGCTGCAGTCCATGGGGTCGCTAGGAGTTGGATACGACTGAGTGACTTCACTTTATTTTTTCACTTTCATGCATTGGAAAAGGAAATGGCACCCCACTCCAGTGTTCTCGCCTGGAGAATCCCAGGGACGGGGGAGCCTGGTGGGCTGCCGTCTATGGGGTCGAAGTGAGTCGGACATGACTGAAGCGACTTAGCAGCAGCAGCAGCAGATACGCTTCTAAATTACTGTATGAAGACAAACGGAAACTTCACTTACAGAGTTAAAAGAGACATTTTCATAGTGTTTATTGCCAATGAATGCATTATATAATTGTTTGTCATTATAAGTATTGGCAGGCATTATGACCATACAGCACTTTTCAATTCCCTCATTTTCCATAATATAGAGGAAATTGGTTCATCTAAACAGAACATAACAAAAGAAAGAGAAAAGGCTTGACTGTAGGTGTCCTCTGAAAGAATGATGTCCTTTTAGCGGCAACTTGCAGTAAAATTAGCCGATCCTCAGCTTGTTTCATGCTTTTTTTTCAGTTTCTTTCAAGGTCATTTCAGGTTTCATCTCTGATGAAGCTTAGCTGTACTATATCTGGGGGGGATGGAAAGGATTTGGGAGTGTGGGAGTAACTGGAATAAAAAGGCAACAGAGCAGGACAGAGTCTGCTTAGCAGAAACGCTGGTGGGCAGGCTGACGGAGCCTGGGGCCTGGCTCCTCAAATACGGCCCAAACCTGCACCCTCAGGGGTCCTGTTAGGAGTGCAGATTCTCTGGCCGACAGGCACGTGAAAAGGCTACTCATCAGAGAAATGCAAATCGAAACCACAATGAGACATCACCTCACACCTGTCAGAATGGCCATCATCAAAAAGACCACAGACAACGAGCGCTGGTGAGGATGTGAAGGAGAGCCCTGGGCACTGCTGGCGGGGCAGACTGGTCCAGCCACTGTGGGGGCAGCATGGACGCTCCTCAAAAGCCAACAGTCGCACTACAGGTGACCCAGCCCCCACTCCTGGGTGTAAGCGAAGCTGTGAGCTGCTCAGTCATGTCAACTCTACGTACCCCATGGATTGTAGCCGCCAGTATATATTTCTGGAAAAACAAAAACAATACTTCAACACCGCAATATTCATAGCAACATTACTTACAATAGCCAAGATACTGAAGCAATCTAAATGTTCATCAACAGAGGAGTGGATAAAGAAGACGTGGTGTATATATACACGACAGTCCAAAAAAAGAAAAGGAAAGTTTGCCATTTGCAACAACATGCATGGACTCGCAGGGCGTTCTGCTTAGTGAGATAAGTCGGAGAAAGACAAACACCGTGTGACGTCACATACGTGGGATCCGAAAAATATACAAACTAGTGAATATAAAAAACAGACTCACAGAGAACAAACCAGTGGTTGCCAGTGAGACAGAAAGGCGCAGGGGCAAGACAGGAGGAGGGGACTGAGAGCCCCACACCACTAGCTCAGCTCAGCCGCTCAGTCGGTTGCATCCAGCTCTTTGTGACCCCAGGGACTGCAGCACGCCAGGCTTCCCTGTCCATCACCAACTCCTGGAGCTTGGACATGAGCTCAAACTCCTGTCCATTGAGTCAGGGATGCCATCCAACGATCTCATCCTCTGTCGGCCCCTTCTCCTTCCGCCTTCAATCTTTCTCAGCATCAGGGTCTTTTCCAGTGAGTCACTTTTTTGCATCAGGTGGCCAAAGTATTGAAGTTTCAGCTTCAGCATCAGTCCTTCCAATGAACGTTCAGGACAGATTTCCTTTAGGATGGACTGGTTGGATCTCCTTGCAGTCCAAGGGACTCTCAAGAGTCTTCTCCAACACCACAGTTCAAAAGCATCAGTTCTTCTGCGCTCAGCTTTCTTTATGGTCCAACTCTCACATCCATACATGACTACTGGAAAAACTATAGCTTTGACTGTGCAGACCTTTGTAGGCAAAGTAATGTGTCTGCTTTTTAATATGCTATCTAGGTTGGTCATAGTATAAAGCAAATAAGCTGCAAGGATATACTGTACAGCACATGGAAAATAGCCAATATTTTATAACTATAAATGGAATATAACCTTTAAAAATTGTGAATCACTATGTTGTACATTTGAAAGTTACAATTTTGTACATCAATTACACATCCAAAAAAAAAAAGTTTGAGGGCTTTCCTGGTGTCAGGACTTCCCAGGTGGCGCTAGTGGTAAAGAACCTGCCTGCAAATGCAGGAGACGGAAGAGACAAGGTTCCATCCCTGGGTGGGGAAGTTCCCCTGGAGAAGGAAATGGCACCCCACTCCAGTATTCTTGCCTGGAGAATCCCATGGACAGAGGAGCCTGGCAGGCTACAGTCCACGGGGTTGCAAAGAGTTGGACACGACTGAGGTGACTTAGGACACACACACACACACACACACACACACACGTGTCTCAGTGGTAAAGAACCTGCTGCCAACGTAGGAGACGCAGGTTCAATCCCTGGTGTGGGAAGATCCCACATGCCGTGCAGCAGCTAGGCCCGTACGCCACGACTGACGGGCCTGCACTCTAGAGCCTGGGAGCCTCAAGTGCAGAGCTCACATCTGCAGCTACTGATGCCGTGTAACAAGAGACGTCACCGCAATGAGAAGCCCGTGAACCACAATTCAACGCAACTCAAGGAAAGCCCGCACAGCAATGAAGACCCTAGAACAGCCAAGGATAAATAAATATCATTTTTAACAGTTTGAGCAGCACTGATTTAGATCAGAAGTCAACAAACAATAGCCATGGGCCAAACCCAGCCCATCCCCTATTTTTGTATGGCCCATTGTTAAGGAGGCTTTTTACCATTTTGAGTAGCTGAATATTATTCAAAAAAGATTATTATTTTATGACG
This sequence comes from Bos javanicus, assembly GCF_032452875.1. Classification (NCBI taxonomy): domain Eukaryota; kingdom Metazoa; phylum Chordata; class Mammalia; order Artiodactyla; family Bovidae; genus Bos; species Bos javanicus. The sequence goes on along the minus strand of NC_083891.1, from coordinate 61,249,479 downwards.
TGAAAATTATAAGAAATTCACATTTCAACATCCATAAATAAAGTTTACTTGAAATGTTTTTTTAAAAAAAGAATCTGCCATAAAGCCAAGGCAATAGTTAAATACACCATAAAATGAAAAAAAAAATTCTTATGTAAAATTCATGGACTACATATTCAAATATAATTTTGTTATTTAAAAAACTTAGGAATAGACTCACAGACATAGGAAACAAACATGATTAACAAAGGGGAAAGGGTGGGAATAAATTAGTAGTTTGGACTAATGGATACACACACTACTACATAGAAAATAGATAAATACACAAGGACCCACCATATAGTTTAGCACAGGGAACGGTATTCAATACTTGGTAATAATCTGTAATGAGAAAGAGTCTGAAAAGGATATATATGTGTGTAACTGCATCACCTCGCTGTACATGAGAAACTGACACCACCTCACAAATCAGCTGCACTTCAATAAAAGTAAATAAGCAAATTAAACAAAACGTAGGAATAGGAAAAAAAGAAATGCAGATTCTTGGGTGCCACCCAAACCTAATGAGTCAGAATCTGTGTTTTCACAAAATGATCATTAGCTAATAAGCAGCACTGCATTTTGCTTTCTGTTTGAGATCAGCTAATTCAAACCCTGAGCTTTAAGCCAACTTTTTCACTCTCCATTTTCACTTTCATCAAGAGGGTCTTTAGTTCCTCTTCACTTTCTGCCATAAGGGTGGTGTCATCTGCATATCTGAGGTTATTGATATTTCTCCCAGCAGTCTTGATTCCAGCTTGTGTTTCTTCCAGTCCAGCGTTTCTCATGATGTACTCTGCATATAAGTTAAACAAGCAGGGTGACAATACACAGCCTTGACGTACTCCTTTTCCTATTTGGAGCCAGTCTGTTGTTCCATGTCCAGTTCTAACTGTTGCTTCCTGACCTGCATACGAATTTCTCAAGAGGCAGGTCAGGTGGTCTGGTATTCCCATCTCTTTCAGAACTTTCCACAATTTATTGTGATCCACACAGCTCAACATTCAGAAAACGAAGATCATGGCATCCAGTCCCATCACTTCATGGCAAATAGATGGGGAAACAGTGTCAGACTTTATTTTTGGGGGCTCCAAAATCACTGCAGATGGTGACTGCAGCCACTGTGGAGAACAGTGTGGAGATTCCTTAAAAAACTGGAAATAGAACTGCCTTATGATCCAGCAATCCCACTGCTGGGCATACACACTGAGGAAACCAGAAGGGAAAGAGACACGTGTACCCCAATGTTCGTTGCAGCACTGTTTATAATAGCCAGGACATGGAAGCAACCTAGATGCCCATCAGCAGATGAATGGATAAGAAAGCTGTGGTACATATACACAATGGAGTATTACTCAGCCATTAAAAAGAATACATTTGAATCAGTTCTAATGAGATGGATGAAACTGGAACCTATTATACAGAGTGAAGTAAGCCAGAAAGAAAAACACCAATACAGTATACTAACACATATATATGGAATTTAGACAGATGGTAACAATAACCCTGTGTACGAGACAGCAAAAGAGACACTGATGTATAGATCAGGCTTATGGACTCTGTGGGAGAGGGAGAGGGTGGGGAGATTTGGGAGAATGGCATTGAAACATGTATAATATCATGTATGAAACGAGTCACCAGTCCAGGTTCCATGCACGATACTGGATGCTTGGGGCTGGTGCACTGGGACGACCCAGAGGGAGGGTATGGGGAGGGAGGAGGGAGGAGGGAGGAGGGTTCAGGATGGGGAACACAGGTATACCTGTGGCGGATTCATTTCGATATTTGGCAAAACTAATACAATATTGTAAAGTTTAAAAATAAAATAAAATTAAAAAAAAAAAGAAAGCTGTGGTACATATACACAATGGAGTATTACTCAGCCGTTAGAAAGAATACATTTGAATCAGTTCTAATGAGGTGGATGAAACTGGAGCCTATTATACAGAGTGAAGTAAGCCAGAAAGAAAAACACCAATACAGTATACTAACACATATATATGGAATTTAGAAAGATGGTAACAATAACCCTGTGTACGAGACAGCAAAAGAGACACTGATGTATAGATCAGTCTTATGGACTCTGTGGGAGAGAGAGAGGGTGGGAAGATTTGGGAGAATGGCATTGAAACATGTATAATATCATGTATGAAACGAGTTGCCAGTCCAGGTTCGATGCACGGTACTGGATGCTTGGGGCTGGTGCACTGGGACGACCCAGAGGGATGGTATGGGGAGGGAGGAGGGAGGAGGGTTCAGGATGGGGAGCACATGTATACCTGTGGCGGATTCATTTAGATGTTTGGCAAAACTAATACAATATTGTAAAGTTTAAAAATAAAATTAAACTAAAAAATAAATAAATAAATAAAAGACGCTTACTCCTTGGAAGGAAAGTTGTGACCAACTTAGATAGCATATTCGAAAGCAGAGACATTACTTTGCCAACAAAGGTCCGGCTAGTCAAGGCTATGGTTTTTCCTGTGGTCATGTATGGATGTGAGAGTTGGACTGTGAAGAAGGCTGAGTGCTGAAGAATTGATGCTTTTGAAGTGTGGTGTTGGAGAAGACTCTTGAGAATCCCTTGCAAGGAGATCCAACCAGTCCATTCTGAAGGAGATCAGCCCTGGGTTTTCTTTGGAAGGAATGATGCTAAAGCTGAAACTCCAGTACTTTGGCCACCTCATGAGAAGAGTTGACTCACTGGAAAAGACTCTGATGCTGGGAGGGATTGGGGGCAGGAGGAGAAGGGGACGACAGAGGATGAGATGGCTGGATGGCATCACTGACTTGATGGACGTTGAGTCTGAGTGAACTCCGGGAGTTGGTGATGGACAGGGAGGCCTGGTGTGCTGTGATTCATGGGGTCGCAAAGAGTTGGACACGACTGAGCGACTGAACTGAACTGAACTGAATTCAAACGTTTTATCAAAGAAGGAATGGCTGTATCTAAGCCACTGGCGGGCAACAAGATCACTCGCTGTTGCTTGTAACACCCTCCAGCGAGCTGGCTCGCTCTGCTTCACTGGTGCTCACAGTACCCTTTCAAAGTCCTAATGCGGTCTATTCGTGTTTGTTTTCTTTTCTTCTGGATAAATATCACTAGATTCTTGTTTCCCCTACCCCAAAACAACTTTGTCGATCCTCTCATACATGTGTTCTATTTCATTAATTTCTTTTTAAAATTTTAATTAATTTTTTATTGGAGTTATCGTTGCTTTACGATGTTGTGCTAGTTTCTGTCGTGCAGCAAAGTGAATCAGCTGCACGTCTATATGTACACATGTCCCCTCTACCTTGGATTTCCTTCCCACGTATGTCATCATAAAGCATTGAGCAGAGTTCCCTGTGCTAAACCAGGAGCCCCTGGTGGCTCAGACGGTGAGGAATCTGCCTGCAGTGCGGGAGACCCAGGTTTGATCCCTGTGTCTAGAAGACCCAGAAAGATCCTGTGTTGGGAATTTCCCCTGGAGAAGGCAATGGCAACCCACTCCGGTATTCTTGCCTGGAGAATCCCATGGACATGGGCTGCAGCCCATGGGGTCGCAAAGAGTCGGACACGACTGAATGACTTACTTTCACTTGCTTTCAGGGTTCCCTGTGCTAGGCTCTCTTTAGCTATCTATTTTACACATGGTCAATCCCAGTTCCCCAGTCCACCCCACATTTGTTCTCTGCATCTGTGTCTCTATTTCTGCTTTGCAAACAAGTTTATCTATACCCTTTTTCTAGATTCCACATACACGCATCAATACATGGTATTTGTTTTTCTATTTCATTCATTACTGTTTTACCTCTATTATCTTTCTACTGTCTTTGGGTTTATGCTGCTATTTCTTCCCTCTAAATCTTTTTCGTTTTTTTTTTTTTTTATTTTATTTATTTATTTTTAATTGGAGGATAAATGTTTTATGATAGTGTTGGTTTCTGTTCTAAAAGAATGTGAATCAGCCACAAGTATACATATATCCCCTTCCGGTAAGTCTTAAGTTGGCTCTTTTTCTTACTAAGTTTTAGATTTTATTTCCTAACAAAAACATCTAAAGTTGTAAGTTGTTCTCTAAGCACCACTTAGCTGCATCTGGTACGTTTTGGTACATAATTTTATAATTTTTAGTTACTGTTTAGTTCTAAATATTTTCATTCTGTTGTGACCTTTAAGATTTTACTTATTTTTATTTTTGGCTGTGCTGGATCTTCATTGCTGCGCAGGCTTTTCCCTCGTTGCAGCGAGCAGGGGCCACGCTCTAGTGGTGGTAGCAGGCTTCTCATTGTGGTGGCTTCTCTTATGGGGGAGCATGTATTCTGCAAGTGCAATTTTTGTTGGCCTTTCTTTATGAAAACTCACATCCAGGATGGAGATGATATTTGCAACAGAACTAGTTCTATTAGAAACAGGTGCCCTGAAAGTTTTGAAATGCCTTGGAAACCCAAGCAGTAGGGTTTCTGAAGAAGCTCCATTAGTGCAATGGAAAGTCTGAAATAATTCTCGATGTCAGACAAGGGGACGTGCGAAAGTGGAACGATGGTGTGGGTTGCTTTCAACTCTTAGCAAGCTCAAGACTACTTTTCTAAAGCAATAAATGCTTTGCAATCCCCCTTTGTTATCCTGAAATGAAATTCACAGGCAGTATACCTAAGTACGTGCTTTTTTTTTCTTAAAAAGGGATAGAAGGGCTGCCTACAACATTAGACAAGTCAGACAGGATAAAAATCCTAAGCATTTTCAATCCATTCATGTCCAATGGGGAAAACAAAACACTCTAGGTATTTCAAACAGAAGTAAGTTAATCCAGGAACTGGTTATAAAGGTTTGGGAAGGGCTGAAGAGCAGAGGAAGCCAGGCTGGTCCTGGGTTAGGAGCGACATGGAGTCACCAACCCCCGGAACTGGAGAAGCAGGAGTGAAGAGAGAGACGCGGGGCCTCCCGTGGCCAGGCCGCTGCGGCCGCCCCCATGCGCAGCACGCCGCCCGGAGCCCGGGGAAAACACCGGCTCCTGGGTTAGGAGCCACACGGAGTCACCACCCCCCGGAACTGGAGAAGCAGGAGGGAAGAGAGAGACGCGGGGCCTCGGTGGCCAGCGCTGCGGCCGCCACCACGCACAGCACGCCGCCCGGAGCCCGGGGAAACACCGGCTCCCTGCGCTCCTCTTCCAGCCTCCCCAGTGTTTCCCACTGGCAGACGCTCAATGCAGTCAGATGGGGAGGAATCTGGAAGATATAACTTGGAGGTTTCCGACCCCGGAGATGGAGAGCAGGGCTTGGAAGGGCTACAGAGCTGACAGATAACAGTTGCAACTTGCAAATTTTTAGGCGCAGCTACATTTGAAGATATAATGAAGAAACCAGATGCTCGACTCTGCTTTTAAATAAGCTGGACTTAATAGAAGCAAGATAAGGACCACTGTGCTTGTAGACACTTTCTGCATCTGACGTTGCACGTAAGAGGCTGGTAAGTGAATTTCCCTGTAATGTGTATACATGCCAAGCTGCTTCCCCATGGACTCGAGCCCGCCAGGCTCCTCTGTCCATGGGATTCTCCAGGCGAGAATACCGGAGTGGGATGTCGTGCCCTCATGCCCTCCTCCAGAGGATCCTCCCGACTCAGGGACTGAATCCACGCCTCTCGTGTCTTCTGCACTGAGAGGCGGGTTCTTCACCACTAACACCCCTGGGATTCCCCGTGTGCACACGCACTACAGATGCAGTGACCACGGCACAGACGGACCCAGGCGGCCAGAATACTGACGCAGACCTGGGAGCGGCTCTCCTGTTGCTGATGAGGTTTTCCAAACGGTGGAGTTGAAAACTCATAGTAAAAAGTATAAACAAAACCAAACTCATTAGTTGCATTGCTACAAAATTCAGTGTATACTAAAACCAGGCCAAAAAGCTTTGTGGTTATACGTAAAAAGGAGTTGGGCTGAAATCATTTTAAGATTTTTTTCCCATTGTTGCAAATATCCACCAGGACATTCAAAATCTGAGCTGGACTAAGCTTTGCAGAACACCTAATTTCTGGTCTCTTGCCTTCTAAGTGCCAGCTACACATCCCTCCCCACCTCTCTGCAATCCCACCCTGACTGTGACGGCTGAAAATGCCTCCGCTGGTTTCTAGTCCTCTCCTAAGTGGCAGTACCGCTCCTCTTAAGACCACTGAGGCAGCTGTAAGCTTTTGACATGGAAACATCATGAGCTACTGAATGAAAAGGAGTTTCTAGAACAGTATTATAGGATGACAGAGGATGAGATGGTTGGATGGCATCATCAACTCAATGGACATGAGTCTGAGCAAACTCCAGGAGATGGTGAAGGACATGGAAGCCTGGCGTGCTGCAGTCCATGAGGTCGCAGAGAGTCAGACACGACTGAGCAACTGAACCACAAATTACAGAATGACTGTCTTTGATTATTTTAGAAAGTATTTATACATACATATGAGAAAAGATTCAGCATATAGAAATCAAAGTGTTTAACAACAGTTATCTCTGAGGTTGGAATTTGAGGAATAATTTTTTTCTTTTATCTTGTTCAGTCGCTCAGTCATGTCTGACTCTGTGACCCCATAGACTGCAGCACGCCAGGCCTCCCTTGCCATCACCAACTCCTGGAGCTTGCTCAAACTCATGTCCATTGAATCAGTGATGCCATCCAGCCATCTCAGTCTCTGTCATCCCCTTCTCTTCCTGCCTTCAATATTTCCCAACATCAAAGTCTTTTCCAATGAGTTGGCTCTTTGCATCAGGTGGCCAAAGTATTGGAGTTTCAGTTTCAGCATCAGTCCTTCCAATAAATATTCAGGATTTTTACAATTTTCTTCTTGGGAAATTGTAAAATGCATTCAACAACAATAAAACCGAAAACCAACAGGTCAGGCCAGGCACACATATGAGTGAGGATCCTTCTTGGCTCAGAGGACCAGTCAGCCGTCAAATCTGTCAATAATGGCTGGCAGCTTGACACAGATACCTGTTACAAGCATTTGCTCAAACTCTGGTCCTCCCAGAAACGCTACCTGCTTCCTGCACATAAACTATTCTTTGATGCTCACTGAGCCTCCAGGATAGTGAGCAGGGCCTGTCCTTGGACAGGTGCCACTGCTCCAAATTAGGTCACGCTGTATTATACTGTTGGCTTTATAGCACAGGGTTTTCCTTAAGAATCTGAGCCCCCGCTGAACTAAGCACTTTGTGTTGCACAAACTATTCATCCTCACGCCTGCACCATGAATCTCAGGTATAAATCCCCTAATGGAGAGACCCAGTCCCAGTCTCAGACATCCACTTCCCTCCACGGGCCAAGCCATGGTGGCGGCACCAGTGAGATGCCTCGAGGCAGGCGGGTTGCAGGCTGGATGTTAGTGGCAAGCCTGTCACTGGGGGCCCTACCAGGAAACCAGGAAGGATGGTAGGATGGGAACACCCATGTGGTGCTGTTGGCAGGTAGCCCGTTGGGATTCAACCGAACACACGGTCTCCAAACCCAGCCCCCAGCCCCCAAGACCTCTGCCTTGCATGGGGCCTGGCGTGTGGATCCCCGGGCGGGCTCTACCTGACGCACACACACCCCCTAGGCCTGAACGCCTGGGCCAAGACCAGGGATGGTTTCCAGATGTGGGTCTCGCATGGGGGCCAGCCATCAGGAGGCTGCTTATTTGAACAAAGACTGTAAGTACTCAAAGAGCCCCAAGGTCCAAAGAAGGCTGCCAAGACCTGGCGAGCAGATGAGCGCAGAGCGGACCTTAATTTACGGCTCCAGGAGAGGAAGAACCCGGGTTTTGTGGGCCACATTGACACGTGCGAAGCTGGAGTGTCTGCTCTTACAGGACAGGTGACGGCTTCATTCATGGCATTAAAATCAGGGTCTGAGACTCCAGCAAGAGTGGAATTCTGGGCTGAGGACAGGCTTCTGTTTACGACACCCCATCTCTTGACCCCACACCCCTTTACACACCATCCTGTAACCCGTATTCTCTGGAAGCATTTTTGAAACACAGAATTTTACAGCTTTTCAACATGGTGGCTGGTTTAGTGCACCGTGCCCCGTGGACACACTTTCTTCCACTCATAACCACATGGCTGGAGAATCTCCCTCAAGAGGAGAAACCGAAACCAAGAGATGGCATTAGCCATTGTCCCTGGAAGAGGCCACGGATTTGGCTGCAACTCGGAGCTAAATCTTTCACTTCCAGGAGAGAGGAGAAATTTGCTCCTCTGGCCGAGCTGTCACAGGCTAAACTGTGTTGCCTCCCAAATTTGTCTGTTGAAGTCCTAGCCCCCGGCACCTCAGGAGATTGTATTTGGAAAGGGGTAATTAAATTAAAATGAGGTGATGAGGGTGGGCCCTGATTCAATTTAACAAATGTCCTCCAAAGAAGAGATAAGGATGTAGACACACGCAGAAGGAAGACCCCGTGAAGACACAGGGAGGGGCTTCCCTGGCGGCTCATTGGTAAAGGATCCGCCTGCCAATGCAGGAGACATGGGTTCGATCCCTGGTCCGGGAAGAGCCCACATGCCTCGGGGCAACGAAGCCCGTGCACCGCAACTACTCAGCCTGAGAGCGAGAACGCGGGAGATGCAACTACCGAAGTCCGTGCCCGCACTCTGCAATGAGAGGAGCCCCCGCTCGCCTCGACTGAAGAAAAGCCCCAGCAGCAACAAAGACTCAGCACAGCCAGAAATGGATAAATAATTAAAAAAAAAAAAAAAAAGACACAGGGAGAAGACAGCCATCCTCAGGCCAAGGAGAAGGGCCCTGGAAGGAACCCGCCTGCCACACCTTCAGCCGGACCTTCCAGCCGCCAGAAAGTGACGTAGTGAACTTCTGTTGTTGAAGTCACCCGGCCTGCGGCTCTCTGTTCTGGAAGACAGCAAACGTCTAAGACGGTGAGGGGAAGGGGGCATGCCTGGCGAGCGCTGGGGGCCGTGAGCTTGCTGACTCGAGGCCAGCACGCAGCGCGGCCGGGGGTGCGATGGGGAGCCCAGGGTGCAGGCCTGAGCCCCAGGACCCCGCCATCCTCCCCGTGTGCATCATGACCCTGGCACTGCCGTAACGTTCCGGTCAGGCTCGCTCCCTAGCCCGGGCTCCGTGTGGGCCTTAAGGACAAGGTGCCCACTGAGGACAGAGGAGTGGGGGGCGCTTCCTTGGGCCCTGAGGACAGTGGTGCCCTGGGGCAAGTCCAGACCCAGGAAGGGGCAGGGGCACGTGCCCACTGGCAGGGCAGCCTCCCTGGGGTCTCAAGAACAGCTCGTGGGTGGCTGAGGAGTACCCGTGTCCTTCGGCACGCTGCTGCCTGTCTGTTCCATTCCTGTGCGGATCACATGCAGAATCTATATTTTACTATCTGTGATACCTTGGGGAAGTTACTGAAACTTTCTGGTCCTGTTTCGGGGGTACGAAGCAAGGATAAGTGTCCTTTCGCAGAGTTAAGGATTCAGTGAGATGATGCATACAAAGACTTGGCACTTCCTCTTACTTCTGGAGTACCTTCTGTGTGCCGGGTACCGTTCTATGATTTGAGGATATAATAGAAAACTAGAGTAAAAAACACCTCCACCCTCATAGGACTTCTATTGTGGAGAAGGAGAAACTATGAAGGGAATGAACGTGGAAAGTGACATGGACGGAAGGGCTGATGCCCGGGCGCCCAGTCCAGAGGAGGCGAGGGGGCACCCGAGTGTGGGCCTGTGGCTCCAGCCGTGTGAGCACCGCACAGACTGGACTCTGGCAAGCCTGACACTTCAGGGAGAAGAGGCTGGAAAATCTCTGCTCGTTGGCCCAGGAAATGACTAGGAAGTGTATGCCTGGGGTATGCATTTCCCAAATGAGGGGAAAATGTCTCCTGGTTGAAAACAAAATGAGTTTGGAAGTTCCTCAAAGTATTATACACAGACTTGGTAGGAGACCCAGCAATTGCATTCTGAGGTACCGACTCCAGAACTGAAAGCAGGGCTCAGGTCCAGTGTTCACGGCAGCACTGGTGAGAGGAAGAAGCAATCCAGCGGTCCGTCAGCAGGTGAGTGGGTACGCAAAAGGCGGACCATGAGTACAGTGGAGTATTAGTGAGCAAGTTTACAACAGAACACTACTGAACATGTGCACAACAGGATCTTACTGAACCTTCACAAGGAATTCAGTCACACTAGATGTGGCTGAACCTCGAGCACATTATTATGCTATATGAAATAAGCCAGACACAGAAGGACAACTCGAGTACAATTCCACGCACACGAGGTACGCAGAACAGTCAAATTCACAGGCAGCAAGTACACAGTGGTTACCAGGGTCTAGGGGGGGAAGAATGGGGAGTTATCGCTGAATGAGAATGGAGTTGCTGCTTGGGCTGATGGAAAAGTTCTGTAAGTAGGCCATGGTGATGGTTGTCGAGTACTGTGAATACTGAAAGCCACTGTACTGCACACTGGGAAACAGAGCAGTATTATTAACATTAAGTTTTATGTTATGCACTTTTTACCATAACAAGAACAAGAGAAATAAGTAAAAATGAAGCAATTTGCCCCAGATCTTAGAGCTAGGGTGGTTTCAGATGCTGAACCTGGAACCCTGGGATCCAGTTCCCTGGCCCAGCTTTCTCCAGAAATAGGAAGTGAAAGTGTTAGTCGCTCAGTTGTGTCCAAGTCTTTACAGCTCCATGGACTGCAGCCTGCCAGGCTCCTCTGTTCATGGAAATAGAAACCACCCTCTTAACAGTGGCCAGCACTTGTAGCCGCGGCAGTGGTATCGAAGTCGCTCGGTTTTCTTCCTCTATTCCTTCTTAACTGTCTTTTCCTGTCCTCCCTTTCAATCTCTTCTGAGGTGTGCAGTAGTCATTAAGTGATTAGGGCCATGGACAGAGGAGCCTGGTAGGCTGCAGCCAATGGGATCGCAAAGAGTCACACACGACTGAGCAACTTCACTTTCACTTTCAGTCATTAAATGAGGGCTTCCCAGGAGGTTCAGTGGTAAAGAATGTGCCTGCCAATGCACGATCTCCTGGAGGAGGGCATGGCAACCCACTGCAGTATTCTTGACTGGAGAATCCCATGGACAGAGGAGCCTGGTGGGCTAAAATCCATAGGGTTGCAGAAGAGTTGGACACAACTGAGTGCCTAAGCAGCAGCAGCAGTCGTTGACTGAGACCACCCTGTGTACTGACTAGGAGCCTGCGCCCTGGAGTCGGGCTGCCTGAGTTCAGATTCCAGCTCGGTCACATCCTGGGCGGGTAGTTTGGGGCAAGTCTCTTAAATTCTGTTCTTTGGTGTCCCCACCCATAAGGACTCCAAGCCTGGCACTGTTAGGGCTAAGTGCGTGTTTTCACTGTTAACGCCACGGGGCTAAAAGAGCTGCCTCAGAGGGAGCCACTCTGGCCAGCGCAGAAGCTTGCTGGACTCTTAAACCCCTTCTGCACGATTCTTACAGCCCCAGGACTCCTAGAATGCTGCATCCGAGGCAAGAGGAACAGCCAAGATGGACATCCTTACTTACTCAGGGACGTCCAAAGACCTCCCAGTTCCTGTCCCAGTTTCGGGACACAGTTCATAAACTGCTAGGCTGCAATGGGAGTGAAACTGTCAGTCGCTCAGTCGTGTCCAATCCCTTGTGACCCCACGGACTGTAGCCTGCCAGGCTCCTCTGTCCATGGGATTTTCCAGGTAAGAACACTGGAATGGGTTGCCATTCCCTTCTCCAGCGGATCTTCCCAACCCAGGGGTCAAACCAGGGTCTCCTGCATTTCAGGCAGATTCTTTACCGTCTGAGCCACCAGGGAAGTCCTAGGCTGTAATAAGTGCCATTTAAACATCAACACAACACTGAAAAGCAACTTTCCTCCATTAAAAAAAATAAACAAAAAAAGTTTTAATAAGTATAAATTAAAAATTGATCTGCTGCAGATGTGCAGCCTAATAAATGGTGGACTTTGACAATAAAAGTGAAACCACTCTATTGCTAACAAGACAAAACAAAACTGTGACGTGTACACAGAAGAGCCCACCCACACCGGGAAGCACATCGCCTTCCGTTGTCAGTGCTGCCCCCTCTGGGCGGTCGGAGAACTGCAGCCCAAGTCACAGCGTCGGGGCCGCGGGTGCTGCAGGCACAGGCCTGACCGTGTTATGTTTCCCCGACAGAAGCCCGCTCCCGATTCTGTTCCCTCTGTTCTCGCTAAATGGATTTGTGAGATACTTACAGTGCTCCTGTTCCCATGAAATGAGGCTTAAAGAAAAGAAAAGAAAAAAGGCAGCCAGCCCCTGAGAACCCAAGGAGCTGCCGGGCAGTCTGGGCTCTGGGCCTGCCCGGGGCTCCTGGAGGCCTGGGAGTGCTCCCCCCTGGAGGCTTGGGAGTGCTCCCTCCTGGAGGACATCGCTGTCCCATCGTTGTCCCTGGTTTGCCAGCCTGCGACTTGATGTCTAGAAGGCCCGGCGATGAGACCAGTATGTTCCACTCCACTCTTTAAGGGCTTCCTGGGTGGCTCAGTGGTAAAGAACCCGCCGGCAATGCTGGAGACACAGGGGACAGGTTCTGTCCCTGGGTCGGGAAGATCCCCTGGAGGAGGGCATGGCACCCCACTCCAGTGTTGTCACCTGGAGAATCCCATGGACAGAGGAGCCTGGAAGGCTACAGCCCACGGGATCGCCTAGAGCTGGACACCACTGAGCTCGCACACTGTTTAAACTTTTGCATGGAAAGGAAAAAAACCACTGTAGGCTAATTTTTTCTGAATGACAAATGTAAAAAAAAAAAAAATCTTGCAGTTCATATGATAAAACAGGGATGCTGCTGCTAAGTCGTTTCAGTCGTGTCCGACTCTGTGCAACCCCATAGACGGCAGCCCACCAGGCTCCCCCATCCCTCGGATTCTCCAGGCAAGAACACTGGAGTGGGTTGCCATTTCTTTCTCCAATGCATGAAAGTGAAGAGTGAAAGTGAAGTCGCTCAGTCGTGTCCGACTCCTAGCGACCCCGTGGACTGCAGCCCACCAGGCTCCTCTGCCCATGGGATTCTCCAGGCAAGAGTACTGGAGTAGGGTGCCATGATAAAAGTTCCTAATACAAAAAAAGAGCACCTAGAAATAAGGTGAAAGAAAGAGAAAGAATCCAGTAAAAAATGTGGGCATCATGGACAGAAAGCACCCCTGAAACACATTTTCATCCACTGCGCTGGCAAAAATCCTATTTTTTAATACCATGCTCTGTCAGCTGGTCTGTGGAGAGACAGGCACTGTGGAATGTTGCTGGTGGGATGTGAACTGGTATTTCCATTATGGAGGGGATTGTGTCTCATCCATCAAAAATTACAAGTACGTGGGGAATTCCCTGGTGGTCCAGTGGTTAGGACTCTGAGCTTTCACTGCTGAGGGCCTGGGTTCAATCCCTGGTCGGAGAGCTGAGATCTCGCAAGCTGTGTGGTGCAGCCGAAAAAAAAAAATTACAAATGCATGATCCCTTTTCTGAGAATGCACCCTGTGGCCTCAGGCAGGCATAGAAGAGGATGCACACAGGAGACTGCTCACTGCAACCTTGCCTGTGGTAGGAAACTGCAACCAGCAGGGGGCTCCTTCCAGACCAGGCCTCCCTGGGATGGACGCTTCACTGATGAAACAAGAGGGGGCGTGTCCTCAGCTCGGATGTGAAAGCGCTCTACTGCGTCTCTTGAGAAAAACAAGCGAGCTTCAGGACAGTCAGGACAGTGCATAGGACTTGCCACTTTGTGTAGCAAAAGGGGTGGAAGATAAGAGTTTATATTTGCATTCTCTTGGCTTTGCAAGGCAAATCTGAAGGAATTTAGGGAAAAGCTACCAAAAGAGCGTATCTGTTAGGTGGGGAGTCTGGACGGATGGAGTAAGGCTTGGAGACAGACTCTCCATCCTCCCCTTTCTGTACTGACTGCCGAAAGGAAGAAAGGGCTTCCAATTTAGACTTAGCTAAGTATATTCTTATAAGGGGGTAAGGCAGATTCGCCTATATCACACCGGGAGAATAAACACTCCAACATTTTTGAAATGGACTATTCTGAAATAGTTCAACATTTCTGAAGTGTGAAGATTCGCCTATATCACAATGGGAGAATAAGCAGTCCAACAATTCTGAAATTACACACACAAAATTTCACTGCAAGTATCTTGGCTGTATGTTGTTCACAGGGGAAAACTACAAGTTTTGGAAGATGGACATGTTAACTGAGGATGGGCTGAATTAACTGTGGTTGGGTCACAAGATAGAACAGTAAAAGCTAATTAAAATAACATGAAGTACAGCTGACCCTGAGCAACTGGGGTGATGGGTGCTATCCCACTTCCTGCAATGGAAAGTCTGCATATAACTTCATGGTTGATCCTCCTATTCATGGTTCTACATCCGGGGATTCAACAAACCATGGATCTTGCAGTACCGTAGTACATATTTTTTGAAAAAAAAATCCATGAAGTTCAAATCTGTGCAGTTCAAGGGTCAACTGTATATGTATTGACGTGTCTTTGAATGGAAAAGTTGGTCATTGAATGGAAAAGCAGATTACATATTTGTATGATCTGATGTAATATTTGTAAAAATGTAGACATAGATATAAATAATTTGAGAATAATACACCAAAATGTCATCAGTGGTTATAGCTACATAGTAGGGCATGATCAATTTAAATGTTTATTTTTTACTTATCTAACTTTTTAAATATTATGAATCAATATTGGAATTAAATTAATTTAAAATAATCTTCCCAATATATGTGTAATTTTAAATCCTGGGATCATTACTATATATCCTGTTATGGAACCTGCTTTTTCAGCTTGAGCATTCATTAAATGCTAATGCTGGGAAACTGAGGGCAGGAGGAGAAGGGGACGACAGAGGATGAGATGGTTGGATGGCATCACTGACTCAGGGGACGTGAGCTTGCACAAACTCTGGGAGATGGTGAAGGACAGGGAAGCCTGATGTGTGGCTGGAGTTGAAAACAGTCGGACACGACTTAGCGACTGAACAACAGGACACATGTCAAGGGAACTGAGTGGTGGGGCTAAAAGTTTTATGTCTGTTTGTTTTATTTTTTTCTCATTTGGATCTTCTGAGTTTTCTACTGTTGACATTTAGCAATTTATGCAATTAAGAAATAAACAATTTTTAAAAGAAATAGTTGGTGGCTTTCGAAGCTCTTTTGGGGCAGTCTGCACACAATTTATGGGAAAGCAGGCAGGGCACGATAACTCCATGTGGAGAAACAGACACTGAAGTTAGGAGGTTTGCTGGGAGATTCCAGGCCATCAGAGTGAAGCTGGGTCTGGACCCCAGTTTCTAACACATGGCTCATTCTGCCTGCTGTGCACATTCCCAGAGTCCTCCCAGACATCTAGAAGGTCTCAGTTCCTGCTCCACTAGGAAAGTGTACAAGGTCATCTGCGATGCCCAGTGAAAATGCACAAGAGGAGGGGCTCCCCGACACGAGGGAGCATCCCTCAGGAGACGCTCGGTTCAGGGCCCTGTGTTGAACTACAATGACATTCTCAAGAATCCTCTTCCCACTTTTCCCTGAATAGGCTTACCACTGCATGTGGGCAGATTCACAAATATTTCTGGAGGAAGTGATTTCCATGAAAAGAAAAGGTATCCTCAGTTACATATTTTTTTTAAAAAAATGTTACTAAAGGGTAAACTAATATTTTTACCTCTGGATTTCGATGCTTAGGTAGTTAGCTCAGAGGCACTTGATCACTTGGATGGTTGCCATAAGTGAGTGGATAGATGGAAGGATGATTATTTGAGACGCATTAATTGAAAGAGGGAAGGAAGAAAAAGGAAGGTAGGCAGGCAGGAAGGGTTGGGGGAAGCTGCTTGGCTTGGTTGGAGAGATGAACCGAAAATGGCTGGGATGGAAGGAAGAAGGTTGGCTCCCAAGCGGGAGGGATGTGATGGAGCAGTGGGTTGGTGGATGTGAGGACAGACTGATGGATGGATAGAATGAATAGATAAAGCTGAAATTGATCCTGAAGTATAACGAGACTCTCATTCAAGTACTGGGGCCTGGCATGATCCTGAAGTATAACAAGACTCTCATTCAAGTACTGGGGCCTGGCGTAATTCAAATACTCTCCTGTGGCGCTGGTTTAGTCGCTCAGTCATGTCCAACTCTTACAGCCCCCTGGACTGGAGCCCACCAGGCTCCTCTGTCCATGGGATTTCCCAGGCAAGAATACTGGGGTGGGCTGCCATTTCCGCCTCCAGGGGATCTTTCTGATCCAAGGATCAAACTCACATCTTCTGCATTGCAGATGGATTCTTTACTGCTGAACCACCAGGGAAGCACCAGCTGTCTTCTAGGAAGGATGGAGATTTCACAGATTCATATACGAGTCTCTCTAACAGCTGCCAAGGTGGACGCAGGGCTCTCCACTGGGACCCATCCTCCTCACAACCATAAAACGGCATAGAGAGAAGAGGCTGAAAAGAGAACATGCAAGAGGTAGCATCTTTGTTTTAGGGGAGGTAGTGAACTGCAGAAGAGAAGGAAATGGCAACCCACTCCAGTGTTCTTGCCTGGAGAACCCCAGGGACAGAGGAGCCTGGTGGGCTGCCGTCTATGGGGTCGCACAGAGTCGGATATGACTGAAGCGACTTAGCAGCAGTGAACTGAAACCCCCTTGCGGATAATGAACGTCCAAGCTATTAGAGACTTTGTAGAATACTGGGCATTTAAGATAAAATTGTAGAGCACAGAAGGGAACAAAAGAAGAGAGCGGGGTCATGGAAACCACTCAGTGGGACGGGACAGGCCACCCCGCGCGGGCGCGGCCAAGGCTAAATGGCAGTGAGTAATGCCGCCTGCTCTGGTGTTCTTCCTGTCAGTCCCCAGAGCTTTTTTTTCCATTTTATTTTAAGAATGCCAAAAGGTGTGTTTCTAATTTTATTCTTCTCCAGTTCTTTTTATAGTACTCAAACCTGGGCGAACGTCAGGAATATAAAGGCGCGTCATTTTTTGGAGTTTAAGTCAGCCAGGAGTTGAGGCATCCTGAATTTCCTGCTCCTTTGCATCACCTGCTGTTTGCGGTGCCAGCTGCACCTGCGTGGTCTTTTGAGTGCACATCTGCTTGCTGACGGCCTGCCAGGCCACTAGCAAAGCTGGCGGACAAGGCACACACTCGGGTGTTGTTTTTTTTTTTAGATTCTGTCCCTGTAATGAGAGCAAAGCCCCAGGCTTCCTGCAACCCCTCCCAAGGTTTGCAAGAGGACCAGGAGGCGGCAGGGTTCCTTCAGACAAGGCCAGTGAGCAGCGGGACGCTCCGAAGCACCTTTCTGGCCCCGAGAAAGGTGTCTTGGCTGGGTCTTTGTGCTGCCTGTGAAAGAAGCGCGCTCTCCTGCAGGCTTGGAATCAAGGCGCAATAGCAGATGCTGCCCGAGCCTGTCCACACCCTTGTCCTTCCCCTTCAGCAATGACAGGCTGGAATTCCAATGGCCAGGACCTTGTCCTGTGGCCCAAAGACTTTCTCTTGACCTGGAGCACCCTCCTTGCAACTGGCGCAGCAGGCCACAGTGCCCAGGAATGGATGCCTCTGGAACAGCCTCCCAACAGGGCGGGACAAGGGGTGGTGTATGAGCACCCTGGCTCCCTTACCCCCAAGACAGGACACTCTCAGAGGCACATTCTACACTGGCTTCCAGAGCTTTCTGAGCAGGTATAAGCTTCAGTCACCCACGGCGGCAGCCGGTTTGATATCACGTGCTTAGCTGCCTTTACTTTCCTGTCCTGTGTCCCCATGCCCCTGCCAGCGTCTCCTGGGATCATCTTCCAAATAAACTGCTCCATCTGGAGTCTCTGTCTTAGGGTCAGACTCAGAGAGATCCCAAAGATGGGCGCCCACCTAAGACAGTGGGAGACTGCTATGGAGGATGGAGGGATCGGTGACGGATTCCCTCCCAAAACCAGAAGCGCGGCTCCTTCTGGAGCCTGAGCTGTAGCACAGGGCTTGGAGGCCCCGTGATGCACTTTGGGGTCCTCCAGCCTCCGTCCCAGGAGGGGTGAGTTGACAGAGAACCCCAGCCAGAGATGTAAGTAGACAGAGGCTGCGTGGCGCTGGCACAGTGGCGCCACAGGAGGGCCCCCACGTGCTCCTGCCCTCATCCGTGAGCGCCCTCCTCACCTGCCCCTCCTCCCTGTGAGGTCGCAGGTGGAGGGGTCATGAGAAATGGAGCACAAGAGCAGCAGGGGAAGCAGAAGGCTTCTCTGTATCCTGCTCGTTTCCTTTAGATCCAACTTACGCTTTTTCTCTGAAGTATATTTAATAGTGTATTTTTTACAGAGGATCTGCTAGGGGTAAACTTTCCACTTTCGGCTTCTCTGGTGGCTTAGTGGGAAAGAGTCCTCCTGCCAGTGCAGGAGACACGGGTTTGATCCCTGATCAGGGAGGATCCCACATGCCGAGGAGCAGCTAAGCCCATTCACCACAGCTACTGAGCCTGTGCTCTGGAGCTGGGAGCCACGGCTACTGAGCCTGTGCCCTAGAGCCGGGAGCCACAGCTACTGAAGTCTGCACGCCCTGGAACCTGTGCTTCCAAACAAGAGAAGCCACCGTGGTGAGAAGCCTGCACAGCGATGAAGACCCAGCACAGATAAAAATAAATAAATGAAACTATTTTTATAAACTTTCCACTCTTACTTAATTGAAGCTGTCTTTATGGTATCCTTGCTCTTGAATAACCCTTTGGCTGGCTTTTGGAGCCTGCCCTGGTACTCACTTTCTGTTGGCACGTGCCTTCACTTCTGACTCCCTGCTGAGAAGGCTGTTTTCAGGGGGCTGCGTTGCTTTGCAGGCAAGCCCGTTTGTTTTTTAATCTCTGGTTTCTTTATCAAGAGAGATTTAATCTCTTTTCCCTCTCTGGTGTTCTGCAATTTTATTTTCATCTGTAGGTGTGCCTATATTTTTACTTGTATTACTCAGGACTCCCTACCACTTGAGTATGAAGGATCATGTCTTCTGTTAATTCTTTAAAAAACAAACAAACAAAAAAGAACTCAGCCAGTATCTCTTTGAGGATTGCCACTGTCTCATTCTTTCTCTTCCAGCTTAAAATTCCTATCAAGGATATGACAGTTCATGTTATTCTATCCTTCATGCCTCTTAAGCTCTCTTTAATATTTTCAATCTCCCCTTGGCTCCATCTTCCAATTTACAAACTTTTCCTTTAGCTGTGTCTAAGCTGCTGCTTAACCCTATCCACTGAGTGTTTTATTTAAATAATCCTATTTTTCATTTCTACAAGTTCTGTTTGGCTCTTCTTCGAATCTATCTGGTCATATCTATCTCCATTTATTACTTGCTCATCTGTGGTTTATATTTTAAATGCATTACTCCATGCTTTCTGAATATTCTATTACCTAAAAGCTACAATGTTTGCTGTGGACACTTAACTCTTGATGACTGTGTCCTCTAGCATTTTATAATTAATCATCTTTACTGTAAGCTTGTCTTCCACAGGGAGGATCACGTTTTGTTCTCTGCGAGAATCCTGTGTGATGTGGAACACAGCAGCGTCCCTGCAAAGTGGTTTTGGCTTTGCTGTTGCCAGCTGCTTGGGGGGAGCCGGAGGAGCTAAAAGTGACCACATCGATACAGCCTCTCGGGTCCGCTTTCCTCAGTTGAGCCTTGGAACCTCCTCTTCTGCTTGCATAGCCCCCCAGACACATTCCTATGGCACCTCAGACCACACTCTGTTTTCAGGTCATGTGTCTGTTTCCTCAATTAATCTCTGAGCCCCTCAACATTCATCAAATCTGACACAGAGCTCATAAACATCTGCTGACTGAAGCAACTTGGAGAAAGAAGTCCTCAGAGCCTCAGATTTTTTGAATGGGATGTTATCTTTCATCCTCACTTTACAGAACTGGGGGGAGATAAGCCTTCAGGGTCAAAAAGTACTTTAATTCAACCCACAAGATCACTGCATCAAATGCTTCAAAGTGTTAGTTGCTCAGTCGTGTCCAACTCTTTGTCACCCCATGGACTGCAGTCCACCAGGCCTCTCTATCCATGGATTCTCCAGGAAAGAATACTGGAGTGGGTTGCCATTCCCTTCTCTGGGGATATTCCCCACGCAGGGATTGAACCTGGGTCTCTTGCATTGCAGATGGGTTCTTTACCATCTGAATCCCCAGGGAAGGCCCATATTCCTGGCATGAGAGAACCAACTACAAGGCGCTCACCAGGTATAAGGCGCCCACAGAGGTATGCCGCTGCGCCCCACTGTGCTGGTGACGGGGCCACCATGCACTACTGTCTGCTTCCCTCGTGCTTTGTGAGGCAGGAATGGTTTCAGTGGAAAAGTCCATCATGCAGTAAAACAGGCTCTGAGAAGTAACAAACTCTTGAGAGTCCCTTGGACTGCAAGGAGATCAAACCAATCAATCCTAAAGGAAATCAACCCTGAATATTCACTGGAAGGACTGATGCTGAAGCTGAAGCTCCTATACTTTGTCCACCTGATGCGAAGAGCTGACTCACTGGAAAAGACCCTGGTGCTGGGAAAGACTGAAGGCAGGAGGAGAAGGGGACAGAGGATGAGATGGTTGGATGGCATCACTGACTCGATGGACATGAGCCTGGGCAAACTCCAGGAGACAATGGAGAACAGCGAATCCTGGCGTGCTGCAGTCCATGGGGTGCAGAGTCATACACAACTGAGCGGCTGAACAACAAGTAACAATTTCAAACTTTTCTGAGATCAAGACTGGACCTGAGGTTATTCCCTTCTAAATCAAATAGCAGCAGCCAAAAGAGCAGCTCAGTGAGGGTTCTCTGAAGACAGTGACCCTATACACGGGCACACGTAAGCCAGAAACACGTGCTAAACAGCAGGTCTGAGTGAATTTTGACTCACTGAGTTCCAGTTACAGGCAGGGTTCCATCTAATACTCAACACTCTATCTGTGAAATACAAACTACCTCCGAATACCAGAAGCTCTTGATAGTGGTAAAGCCATCCTTGTGCAACGCTTGTTCTTTTTTTTAACTCACGCGCTCTACGGTGGGAAAGGACTGGGGCCCGCAGTGGTTTCACCGGCTCCAAAGAGCTGTCTTCCTCTGCCCCCTAGTGGCCTCATGACAAATTCTAAGACCCTCCACGTTGTTCTTGGTCTATTCTTACTGTTTTCATCATTGCTCATGAAAAAAACTTTTCTTAATCTTGCTGCAAACTCGAAGTTTCCTACAAGTGAAATGAATGAAGGGGGGCTTTACTGGAAACTGTCTGCAGTCAGAGGCATCGTGCTAGAATTCAGGAAGTGATCCCCTCCCCTCCCCTTGCAGGCTGCGTCCTCGGCTTCCCATCCTTGGTGTAAACATTTTCCGGGGCAGCTGTTTGCCATCTGGGAAGCCCCTGCTCAACAGCTCCACCCAGTCCGACCTAGCATGACCCTAGCATGACCACCTCTTTCCCAGCGGCCCTGTGCGACCCAGCCCTTCCCACATCAGAGCCAAGCCCGCCCTCGCAGGATGCGGGCACCCCTCAGCCACCCCAGTCTCCCATCCAAACCAGGACGGGGCCCTCTCGTTTGCCTGGACGCCTGTGCTCTGACAGCTCATCAGTGCAGGGGACACCTGGGGGAACCGGATGCTGGCCCTGAGCGCAGCGTTCATGATATGGTCCAAACCACACCAGCCAGGTACTTCTGGGGAGGTACAGACCTCGCAAACACGTCATTATCCATGGCATCACGTCTGCACTAGCTTCTCATCAAACAGGGCGTCTGACCAGCTCCTGCTGAGCTTGAGTCACCCTCACATCTCCAGGGGCCAGCTCAGCCCGCCCTCATCCAGTCCTCCTCACTTTGGCTTCTCTTTTCCATATAATCGTGGGAACTTTCTGTTCATCCCTGCTTTCTGCCGGGGGATGGGATCACAGTGTGACCATAAAGGGAGTTTCTGTCTGAAGGATGCTGACCACAGGGCAGGGCAAGTCCTGACAGCAGAGAGACAGGCTGGCCCAGGGGCCAAGAACCCAAAGCGCACTCTTGGCCCCGACCCTCTCTGCTCAGCAGTGGCGTGGAATCCGCCTGACCACACGCTTGGGAGAGTTGAAGGAGGGGAAAGCGCTTTCCAGAGAGAAGATAGTGTAACCTTGAATGGACAGCTGAAGGATACTAGACAGTCTTAGAAACTTTTTCCAGAAAACCACACGATGTTCAGGAAATTAGCTCTCCAGTTGCCAGCTGGTGGGAACCTCGGTTCATAAATCCACGTGCGTAAGAAATACTGCCTTTCTCTAGTCTCCTTAATCCAATTCTGAATCTCTGTATTGGTTTCCTAGGGTTGCTACGATACTGTGAACCACTGT
The DNA here is from genome assembly GCF_032452875.1 of Bos javanicus. Taxonomy (NCBI): domain Eukaryota; kingdom Metazoa; phylum Chordata; class Mammalia; order Artiodactyla; family Bovidae; genus Bos; species Bos javanicus. Next base: position 61,227,142 of record NC_083891.1, on the reverse strand, counting down.
GTGGTTTGAACAATAAAAATGTATTAACACAACACTGAATCAACTACACACCCCTGAAAAAATCAACTACACACCCCTGAAAAAATCAACTACACACCCCTGAAAAAATCAACTACACACCCCTGAAAAAATCAACTACACACCCCTGAAAAATCAACTACACACCCCTGAAAAAATCAACTACACACCCCTGAAAAAATCAACTACACACCCCTGAAAAAATCAACTACACACCCCTGAAAAATCAACTACACAGCCCTGAAAAAATCAACTACACACCCCTGAAAAAATCAACTATACACCCCTGAAAAAATCAACTACACACCCCTGAAAAAATCAACTACACACCCCTGAAAAATCAACTATACACCCCTGAAAAAAATCAACTATACACCCCTGAAAAAATCAACTACACACCCCTGAAAAATCAACTACACACCCCTGAAAAAATCAACTACACACCCCTGAAAAATCAACTACACACCCCTGAAAAAATCAACTACACACCCCTGAAAAAATCAACTACACACCCCTGAAAAAATCAACTATACACCCCTGAAAAAATCAACTATACACCCCTGAAAAATCAACTATACACCCCTGAAAAATCAACTATACACCCCTGAAAAAATCAACTATACACCCCTGAAAAAGGATGTCCTCTCACTGCTCTGGAGCTCATGGTGTTCCCTGTGTCTCTTCGTCCAAATTTCCCCTCCTGTAAGGACACCAGGCATCACGGATTAGGGCCCACCCTAGTGACCTCATTGTAACTTGCTCACCTTTATAAAGACCTTATTTCCAAATAAGGTCACATTCTGAAGTACTACAGGTTAGACTTCAAAATATCTTTTCAGAGGACACAATCCAACCCTTAAAAATCGCCATCCACCAAGTTAACAGGAAACGCAACCTTGACCACCATTAATTAGCTACTCATGTGCACACACACACACCCATATCCTCTAGCCCAAGACTGAGCTTCTAATGTTTGGGGCCAACCCAGAGCACCTGGGAGACACCTGTGTTCCTTCGTCTTTCCTGGTTGCTGCTGAGTGCCCAAGCTTACTCTGTGTCTCCAAACCAGTGGCCAGCCACTCGCGCTTTGCTTGAGGGCTCCCATCTCTGTCACTGTTGGCAACTCCGGTGTCCAGGGCCCAGGCGATGTGGCATCCCACATGGGAACCTTTTAGAGCATTGCCACTTCACCAGAGACCTGGCTCTTGCTAGTCTTGAGCCTACCAACTTCTTTCCTCTTCCCTCTTGAAGCCCCTAAAGGCAACTCCTCAAGCAATTCCAAAGAAACAGAGCTACTGGCACTAAGCAGACTGATCTTCGAACTTGCCCCGTCTCTCAGAGCCTCTCTGGTGCATGAAATGGAGGCAGGGGAAGATAGAAGATGAAGAACAAAGCTTGTCTATCAACGCGTTACCCCACCAGGCTTCTGACTGCATGCCCAAGGAATAAGCCACAAGCCAATTCACTGACCAAAGCCAAGCTGGCTGGGGACCGCAGACCTGAACACAGGCTCGCTCTTTCCTCCACATTCAGCTCCAGGACACCTGTGGGCCCAAGCGTATGATGCTGGGACCTGCAGGTGACCAAGGATGAGTGAGTTCTTCTGGGGTCCCAAAACTCAGGGTCATCTGTGAGTTGGACACAGAGCCTGGAGCAAGAACCAGGAGACAGTTTGAGAAGAGACGGGTGTTGAGGGGCCCACCGTCTCTCCTGAAGAAGAGGGGGCCATACGCTTGGGCAGGGTCACTACGGTATGATCAGAAATACTCGGTATCTCACGGGGATTGGTTTCAGGGGGCCCCCACTCCCACTGACTACCCAAATCTGTGGATGTTCAAGTCCCTTATAGAAAATAGCACAGTATTTGTATATAACCTACGCACATCCTCCTGTATATTTTAAATCATCTCTAGATTACTTCTCACACTTAATGCTATGTAAATACTTGGAGGTACATGGAAAACTCCAGTTTTGTTTTTTGGAAGTTTCCAGAATTGTTTTGATCTATTCAAGTAGACATTTGTTTGTTCATGTTCATAGGAGCATTATTCACAATAGCCAAAAGATGGAAGCAAACTGTTGCCCATCAATGGATAAATGGATACACAAAAATGTGGTCTACGCATACGATATCCTTCAGCCTTGCAAAGAAAGGAAACTGATACCCATTACAACATAGAGGAGCCTTGAGGACATTATTAAGTGAAATAAGCAGACATGAAAGGATAAGCATTGGCGGCTCCACCTCTCCGAGGCGTCTGCAGAGTCAGAGTCACAGAAAGCACAAGTTCCTAGGAGACAAGGGAAAATGGGAGTTGCTATTTGATGGGTATAGAGTGTGTTTCAGAAGATGAAAACGTCCTGGAGATCTGTTGCACAACAATGTAAATATGCTAGCACTACCGCACTGTCCGCTTAAAAATGGTTAAGACGCACACGTTATGCTATATGCTTTGTAAAATTTAAAAATTTTTAGTGTTTGAAATTTTAACAATTCTGGATGTGTATGCTGGTGATAGTTGCCCAACACTGTGAAGCTACTTAACGCCACTTAATTGTATACTTAAAAATGGTTAAAATGATGATGCTTTATGTTATGGGTATTTTTCTACAATTGAAAAAAAGACTTGTTATAGAGCTGTAGCAACCAAGACAGCGTGATAAAGGCATAAAAACGGACAAGTAAACTAATGAAACAGCTCAGCACGTCCAGACACAGACCGAAACGTGCGTGATCGCCTGACTGACGACCGTGGTGACAGTGCAACAAGGAAAGAGCAACCTGGACAGACAGCGTCGGACCTACCGACAAACACGTGGGAGGGAACGCAGCCTGGACGCCTGGTTCACACTGCACACAGAGACCAGCTCCAGATGGGCTGCAGAACTCAACGTAAAATATGAAATGCCAGATCATCCAGGAAAAAACAGGAAAAATCCAAAATGCACTAACTCTAGAAAAGACACTGGGCAACTAGACTTAATTGAAATTAGAGACTTTTACTCATCAAAGCAACATTAAGAAGGTGAAAAGGCAAGCCTCAGAGTGTAAGGTGACATAGTACATATACCCAACAAATAATTTATCTTCAGAATATGTAAAAAGTCCTAGAAGTCAACGAGAAAAAGATGTGCAACCCAACAGATAAGTGAACAAAAGACTTGAATAGTTACTTCACAAAAGAATATAACCAAAGGACTAATAAGCACATTAAACATATTAAAAGGTGCTCAACATTAAAATAAAATTTTGTAAGGCTTCCCTCGTGGCTCAGCTGATAAAGAATCCGCCTTCAGTGTGGGAGACCTGGGTTGGGAAGATCCCTAGAGAAGGGAATGGCTACCCTCTCCAGTATTCTGGCCTGGAGAATTCCACGGAGAGAGGAGCCTGGCAGGCTATAGCCCATGGGGTCACAAACATCAGCACAAAATTAAATTAAATAAATAAAAGAGAATACCAAGGTTTGATGAGATTATGGAACAACTAAATCTCACATACTGATAATGAGAGCATCTCAGTATAAATACTCCAGAAGATCAATCATCCATATCTACTGGAGAATATGCACACCTTATGATCCAGAAATTCCACTCCTAGGTATAAAATTCCACGGAAATTCAGCAAGAATGTTAATAGCAACACTATTCATAACCACTTCAAAGAAGAAACGACTAAAATGCCCACGAACAGTAGAATGAATACATAAACTGCAGCATAACTCAAAAAATGAAATACTACACAGCAATAAAAAAGAACCAACCATGGCTACACATGATATAATGGGTGAATCTCACAATGCTGAACAAAAGAAGGCAGATACAAAAGTGACCCCATTTATATATAGTCCAAAATCAGGGAGAAGTCATCCACAGTGTTTGCAGTCAGGAGGGTGAGCCATGCTCCCAGTTCACGGAGTGCAGGTTCAATCCCTGGTCAGGGAACTAAGAGACCGCATGCCTCGTGGCACGGGTAAATTTTTTTTAATGCAAAACAGTATGAACAACCATTAGGAAGGGGAACTTGCAATGCCTCCTGATATCCCATACACATTTATCCTTTGACTCAGGAATCCCACTTCTAGAAATCTATCCCAAAGAGACACTGGAAAGCAAAGCAAAGCAGTGTTTGTGCAAAGCATGATGGCATTATATGTGACAGCAAAACATAGAAAACAAACCAAACACCCACGCACAGACTGAGTAAAACTTGTCCACTCTTCATGAAGCAGTAGGCACGCTACTGTAAGAAGCCGTAAGGAAGATCTCTAAGTGCAGACATGGAGAGGTCTCTGATACACTATTAGGTGAAAAAAACCAAGGTGCAGAACAGTGTTTATAACATGCCATCTTTGGGGCTTATCTTAACTGAGAACATTCAGATGTACAAGCTGGATTTAGAAAAGGCAGAGGAATCAGAGATCAAATTGCCAACATCTGTTGGATCATAGAGAAAGCAAGAGGATTCTAAAAAAAATTCTACCTCTGTTTCATTGACTATGCTAAAGTCTTGGACTGTGTGGATCACAACAAACTGTGGAAAATTCTTAAAGAGATGGGAATACAGACATCTTACCTGCCTCCTGAGAAATCTGTATGCAAGTCAAGAAGCAACAGTTAGAACCAGACGTGGAACGACAGACTGGTTCCAAGTTGAGACAGGAGCACATCAAGGCTGTATACTGTCACTCTCTTGTCTAACCTACACGCAGAGTTGTTGCTGTTCAGTTGCCCCGTCATGTCCGGCTTGCGACCCCATAGACTGCAGCACACCAGGCCAGAGGTATGCAGAGTACATCATGCAAAATGATCAGAAAGCTCCACCCAGAAGCCTCCCACATTCCTTGCACAGCCTCACCCCCAGGGCCCTGGCTGCACAGACTTGTGCTCAGAGCCACGTGAGGCTCTGCAATAGGACATCAGTGCAAATGGTTACTGCTCGATGCATAATTTGATTTAGTCACTAACTCATTTCCCACTCCTTACAATCAACCCCATGAACTGTAGCCCACCACGCTCCTCTGTCCATGGGATTTTCCAGGCAAGAATACTGGAGTGGGTTGCCACTCCCTTCTCTAGGGGATCTTCCTGACCCAGAGATGGAACTCACATCTCCTGCTTGGCAGGTGGATTTTTACCATCTGAGCCACCTGCGCTTCCCACTCAGAGCTGATTACTTGTGCAGGATTTTATTACAAAGTCTGGTTCACCAGGAAATAGCACCACACTCAGGCCCTGAGGAGAGGAAAAGCCCTGACAGATGGACCCCAGAGGGGGCAAGACCAGGGGAGGTGGGCAGGGCGGGCAACCTGGTCAACTGTTAACACAAAGCCTCTTCAGGACCTTCGGGGAATTGTCCGAGATGATGGAAGCGGGTGTGCTTACCACATTGCCCCCAGGGACAGCAAGGAGATAAAACCATTCAATCCTAAAGGAAATCAACCCTGAATACTCATTGGAAGGACTGATGCTGAAGCTGAAACTCCAATACTTTGGCCACCTGATGTGAAGAACTGACTCGTTAGAAAATACCCTGATGCTGGGAAAGATTGGGGGCAGGAGGAGAAGGGGACGACAGAGGATGAGATGGATGGATGGCATCACTGACTCAATGGACATGAGCTTGAGTAAGCTCCAGGAGTTGGTGATGGACAGGGAGGTCTGCTGCAGTCCATGGGGTCACAAAGAGTCGGACACGACTGAGCGACTAAACAACAACCAGGGCTTAAGTGCACAGGCTGGAGGAGGGAGGGTATAAAGGGAGAGGGGCTGCTCCTGGACAAGAAAATGGCCACCCAGGATGGTCCGCTCGGGTGAGTCTGGCTCCAACACTGCTCCTTAGAGTTCAGGTTCACAGTATGGTGGCTCTGATGAATTCCAAGAGGAATCAGTTCTTCGAGCATCAAAAATCTCTCACTGACAGGTGGTCTGGAGGTGGGAAGCTTCTGCACCTGATAACGCAGAGACTGGACAAGGTCCAGGTGTAGTTGCGTCTGTCTTCAGACTTCAACAGTTTGGCGAGATGATAAATACGTAAGTGTTCCTTAGGCTGGAGGGCGCTGTACAAATGATGACACCTCTGCTATTAAGACGCCTTGGACTTTTAACTCAGTGGAAGAGACTGGTGTGAATAAAAGAAAATAAAATCCTGTGAATTAAAATAAAATAAAATCCTCGTGTCAGACTCCAAGTTCCAGCCAGCTCTGCCACTTTAGACGCTGACGTTTAATTCAAGCCAGTATGAGACAGGGCCTGAAGGAAGGTGCAGAGAGAGAGGAAGCAGGGCGGGGAGGAGACCCCGACGAGGGCCCACAGGGCTTCCCAGAGGCGCTGGAACGGGGCACAGTTAACCTCTGGGAAGTCTGCCAGGGGACCCGTGTTTTCTCACCCCGCTGAGGCTCAAAGGTTAACTGGTTTGCCCTGCAGAAGGGCCAGGCCTGAGATCCAGAAGCACCAGCTGGATACCTCACGCACCCTCATTCTGATGGGAAGTCAGAGAGGAGGGGTGTTCTCTCCCCAGGGGTCACCTGGCCACGGGGCTGAGCTCACCTCGCCCCACCCAGGTCCCCCAAGTCACTCCGGGGGTCCATGCAATGGCGACCCTGAGGTCTTCCGCCAGCGGTGCCCTCTGGCCCTGTCCGGGGCCCACGTGTGCTCCTCTGGGGAATTGAGTTGCTGCCACTCGGGAGCTGCGGCCACTTCCTGGTCCTGGTCCTGTCACTGTCCCCATGCTCCCCTCAGATGCGGGTCCTGTCACTGACCCACCCTCCTCCCCTCAGACTCGGGTCCTGTCACTGTCCGCACCCTCCTCCCCTCAGACGCGGGTCCTGTCACTGTCCCCACCCTCCTCCCCTCAGACGCGGGTCCTGTCACTGTCCCCACCCTCCTCCCCTCAGACGCGGGTCCTGTCACTGTCCCCACCCTCCTCCCCTCAGACACGGGTCCTGTCACTGACCCACCCTCCTCCCCTCAGACGCGGGTCCTGTCACTGTCCGCACCCTCCTCCCCTCAGACGCGGGTCCTGTCACTGTCCGCACCCTCCTCCCCTCAGACGCGGGTCCTGTCACTGTCCCCACCCTCCTCCCCTCAGACGCGGGTCCTGTCACTGTCCCCACCCTCCTCCCCTCAGACGCGGGTCCTGTCACTGACCCACCCTCCTCCCCTCAGATGCGGGTCCTGTCACTGTCCCCACCCTCCCCTCAGATGCAGGGATTCTGACAGGAAGCGCCCGTTTACCAGGGGAGATGCATTGCCTGCAGGCCAGCTGGCTCTGGGAACTGGTGGCCCTGTCCGGCCCTGTCCCCGACCTTGAAGGAGTCTCTTGAGGTGAAGCACCATGTCAGGCCTTGTTCTGTGAACAGTGCTCTGGTTTCCAGTTATTAAATGGGGTACTTGAGTCCTTTCCTCACCCAGAGCTGGAGAAAGAACTCTCCATTTTCTCCCCTTCTCCTCCCACTACTATGATTTCCCCCTGGAAGCACAATGGTATCACCTTGGGGGCTTTCAAAAATACTCATGGAGGTCCCACCCCCAGGCCACTTAAATCAGAATTTCTCGGGGTGCGACCCTGGCATCTTTTTTTAATACTCCCCAAGTACTCTTGTGTGGAGCCAGGGTTGAGACTCACTGCCAAGAAAGGCTTCCAAGGTGGCTCAGTGGTAAAGAACCTGCCTGCCAGGGCAGGAGAACCACAGCGGGGAAAACACACCAACAGTTCTGATGACCCCATCAGATGCACGGTTCCCAAACCTTTCAGGACTCGTGGAGATGGCCCTTCATCTCCTGGAGTGGTTAGTCTCGTGCCCCCGGTCCTGCCTGACCTCAGACCCTCCTGGCACAAGACCCAGCCCCCAGTGCACTGTGTCCACTGCAGACGTCAGGTCAACTCTGCCCGTCTCCCGTCCCAGCCTACAGTCTGGTTTCCAGAGCATCAGACCCAGGACAAAGCCAACCTCACACAGGGATCTATTCTAAAACCAGTTGCTTAAAGACAGATCTGCAAGGGGGTACCCACCACCAGATGAGAATGATGAGAGTTTTTTTCACTCTCCTCTTTCACCTTCATCAAGAGGCTCTTTAGTTCCTCTTCACTTTCTGCCATTAGAGTGCGTCCAGTATATTCTATCAAGATTTCAAAGCTCAGTTAAAGCCGCACTGCACTCAGGGCAGCAGCGTGTGTGCAGAGTGTGTGTGCCTGTGAGGGCACGGGTACCCGTGATCCTGAGCTCAGGTGTGGGTTTAGCTTCATAACCTCAGATAGGACACACATCTCTGAACATGCGCACTCAGATCACTTCATGGTTTTCTCCACATTTGTGTATTGGAAGTGGATTCTGTATTGGAATCATCATCAAAAACAACACACAAGAGGCTAAAGCCTCTTGAGACAAAAGTCTCCCAACAGGTGTTAGAATCCAGCTGTCATTATCCAACTGGTAGGTCGTGTCTGACTCTTTGCAACCCCATGGACTGCAGCACACCAATCTTCCCTGTCCTTCACTCTCCCACAGTTTGCTCAAATTCATGTTCGTTGAGTCACTTATGCTATCTAACCAATCTCATCCTCTGCCACTCTCTTCTCCTCCCCCCTTCAATCTTTCCCAGCATCAGGGTCTTTTCAGGTGGCCAAAGTATTGGAGTTTCAGCTTCAGCATCAGTCCTTCCAATGAATATTCAGGACTGATTTCCTTTAGGATTGACTGATTTGACCTCCTTGCAGCCCAAGGGACTCTCAAGAGTCTTCTCCAACACCACAGTTCAAACGCTTCAATTCTTCGGCAGTCAGTTTTCCATAAAGAAAACTCTCACATCCATCCACGACTACTGGAAAAACCATAGCTTTGACTGTATGGACCTTTGTCAGCAAAGTGATGCCTCTGCTTTTTAATACACCAACTAGGTTGGTCATAGCTTTTCTGACAAGAAGCAAGCATCTTTTACCTTCATGACTGCAGTCACTGTCTGCAGTGATTTTGGAGCCCCCAAAGTCTCTCACTGTTTCCATTGTTTCCCCATCTATTTGCCATGAAGTGATCAGACTGGATGCCATGATATTTGTTTTTTGAATGTTGAGTTTTAAGCCAGTTTTTTTTTCACTCTCCTCTTCCACCCTTCATCAAGAGGCTCATTCGTTCCTCTTCACTGTCTGCCATTAGAGTGCATCCAGTATATTCTATCAAGATTTCAAAACTCAGAGTCGCACTGCACTCAGGGCATCATCCACTCTGTGTGTGTGTGAATAAGTTCTGGTACAGCAGTCTGGAATTTGCCCTCAAACAGTAATTCTCCAATTTCTTTCTCGAGCATTGTCACTGGTGATCTATTTCGGGGGCAGAGCAGCTGGAAGCAGAGCATTCCTTAGTGTGAGCTCACCACAGAGCCTCAAACTCAACAGTCTCCTGAGTCCAGACACTGGTGTCCCAGCCCTGCACATACTGCTGCTGTCATAGGGGGAACCACGACCCTGGCTTGAGTGCCTGCTTCAAGGGAACAAACGCCACAAAGAGTGCTGGCCGTTGTGCTCAAAGCTGTGGGCACACGTAGACGCTGATCGATGCTTTTGCCACCGGGAGTGCGCAGTGCTAAGCAGTTGCCTGTCCACAGGAAATAATAAGGTGATTCATTTTTATCTTGAAAACTTCAATATTTAACACACATTCTATTGATATTTTTTGTCCCCAGCTCCTGCCTCCAATATTTAATTGCAATGTATTGTAGCTGCAACAAGTTGAATCCATTGAGATTGAAAAATGAGACTAAAAAAAAAAAAGTGTAAAATGTATCCTTTGTGGTCAATATTAATCTAGCAAAAGGGGTTTTGTGCTTTTTTTTCTGTAAGGAAGCCTGCCAAGAGTGATAGAAAGTGATTCATGGAGTCAGCAGCTTCAGAGAGGTCAGGAGGAGACAGAGCTGGCCCTAGGATTTGGCAAAGAGAAGAGAGGCAAGAGGTTGGCGAGAGGCCCCGGAAACGCATCCTGTGAGACGAAAGGAGGAGTCTGTGTGACCGACCACGGGGCAGTCAGGAGGGTGGGGTCCACACTGCTGGGGGGGCGAGGGGCGAGGACATGACCTCCGCCCTCCCACACCTTGGCTCCCAGCAGGGCCCCTCCCGTTCCCTGGAAGCCAATGTGCCCTTTATGTCATCAACCCCTCCATGACCTGACTATCCTTCACCTGCCAGGCTTCTTTCTGCTTGGGCTGTCCCAGGGGTGACCTTTGGGTGGGATCTTCCTCAGTAAGAGATTGAATCCCCGGGGTCATTCACTTGGGACCCCCGGCACTTAGTTCACCAGACTAAGAAAGCTGAGGCTAAAAGATGCTGTCAAAACAAAATCTCCCTCGACTTTCTGCAGCCACCATGGCCTGGAATTATCCCAAGTATTCTGTAAGCCATTCTCGACCTTCAGAAGAAGTCACGGTGAAGGAGGAGGAAGTCATTTGCACGTCCACTTGGACGGCTGGTTTGGTCACCTGCCGCCTGGGGGCCTGGTACTGTTGGTTGCACTGGGGACACTTCACAATTACAGGTGAGTTTTCACTCCCATGAAGCCTCCAACATGACGAAGGAATACTGCGCAAAGAATAAACACGCTCCTGTTAGCATTGACAAAGAATATGAAGAAATCAAAATGCAGCCATGTAATACAGGGTGATTCTGAAGGGGCCACCTTAGGTTGGGTGGTCAAGGAGACCCTTCTGAGGAGGTGACATCTGAGCCAGGATCAGATCTGGCTGATGGAGGTGGACAGAAGGAGGCAGAGATGAGACCATCTAAGGAAGCTGCAGTCATCAGGACAGTGTGGTCCTGGCGCAGGAACCGAAACACAGATCAACCGAGCAGGAGAGAAAGCCAAGAGACGAACCCCAGCACCCAGTCACCTAATCTGTAACAAAGCAGCAGGAGTACACAGGGAGAAAAGACAGCCTCTGCAGGGAGCGGTGCTGGGAAGACCGGCCAGCTGCACGGACAAGAAGGAAACTAGAACACTCCCTACCACATAGAAATACACTCAAAATGGATTAAAGACGCAAACACAAGGCTGGACACTGTAAAATCCTTAGAGGAAAACATAGCTAGAACACTCTATGACATAAATTGCAGCAAGATCTTTTTTGATTGACTTCCTAGAGTAATAAAAATAAATAAAAAATAAACAAATGGGATTGAGTTAAACCTAAAAGCTTTTACCTCGCAAAGGAAATCATAAACAAGGTGAAAAGACAACCCTCCAAATGGGAGAAAAATATTTGCAAATGAAAAAACTGACAAAGGATTAATCTCCAAAATATACAAACAGCTCATGCAGCTCAACATCAAAAAAACAAAAAACCTCATCAAAAAATAGGTAGCAGAACTAAAAAGACATTTCTCTAAAGGAGACATACAGATCTCCTGGCACACACATGAAAAGATGCTCAACATCACTTATTATTAGGGAAATGCAAATCAAAACTACAATAAGGTATCACCTCACACCGGTCAGAATGGCCATCATCAAAAAATCTACAAACAATAAATGGTGGAGGGGATGTGGAGAAAAGGGAACCCTCTTGCATTGTTAGTTGAAATGCAACCAATAGTTACTATGGAGAACAGTGTGGCGTTTCCTTTAAAAACTAAAGTGAAAGTGTTAGTTATTCAGTTGTGTCCAACTCTTTTCGACCCCATGGACTGTAACCCACCAGGCTCCTCTGTCCATGGGATTCTCCAGGGAAGAATACTGCAGTGGGTTGCCATTTCCTTCTCCAGGAGATCTTCCCAATCCAGGGATCAAACCCGAACCTGGGTCTCCTTTGTTGCAGGCGGACTCTTTACTGTCTGAGCCCCCAGGGAAGCTATTAATACATCCATGTAATCACATGGTGAAGACGGGCTCACCCAGGAAATGGTTAAACAACAGCGATAAGAGACTGCCTGGGGGCCAGCCAGGCGGCGGACACCTCCAGTGACCTGACCTGCGGCTCATCCCTGGAACCACCTGAGCCTGTGCTTCCCGTGAAAACACAAGGATTATATCAGTCTTCACCTCCTAGAGCTGCCATCAAGATCAAGCCAACCACTAAGGCAAAGCAGCGTCCGACATTTCTCTAAAGCAGGGTATGATTTTTCTCTTTTTAAGATTTTTTTGATGTGGACCATTTTTAAAGTCTTTATTGAATTTGTTACGATATTGATTCTGTTGATTCTGTTTTATGTTTTGGTTTTTTGGCCGCGATTTCAGCCACGAGGCTTGTGGAATCTTAGCTCTCCAACCAGGCATCGAACCCTCACCCCCTGCACTGGAAGGGAGGTGAAGGCCCCCTGGTGTCCCAGGGGAGTCCTGCGGTATATGAATTTAACTCTCACAACTTGCAGAAATGCAAACCCCCAAAAAGGGAAGAGCTGGTATTTTCCTTCCACATCCAGCTGTTCCTCTGTGCATTGAGGGCCGAACACACACTCCCGGAGACCACTCTGTTCTTCAGGCTCCGGTGGAGGCTTCGCGCTGGTGGTGCTGGGCCCCCAGGGGCCCGCTGTGTGCACACACCCTCCGCCCAGGCCCTACAGCAGGTCCTGGAGGAGTCTGATTGAATCAGGCCACGTCCATTCCATGTGCTAGGATGAGTCGTGCTTCCTGAGAAAACCCCGAAGGGTGCCTGTTCTAATTTGTGTCCGGTCAGGAAGAACGTCATGAAAGCAGTGAGCTGCCCACCAAGGCGACCGTGGCAGAGATTCATTAAAGGCGCAAGTCAGCTCATTATCCAGACTGTGGTTTCCACTTGGTTTTGGAAGAATTTACTTGATATTTATTGATTATGGAGAATGTGAAATGGCTTGTCCTGGACTAAATAAGCAATTTAAAATAGAGATACAGGGCAAAACCTAACCACAGACAAAGTGGTCTATTCCCAGGCTGTTAATAAACACACCCTGGACAGAAGGTGACCCTGTAAGGGGTGGGCGGCCAGCTCACCAGGCACCTCTCCCAGCGCGGGGGGCTCCTCTGTTAAACTGAACCAGGGAAACGCCTAGTCCACACAACAGCTCAGAACGGTTGCACCTCCGACCTGAGCCAGCCTGGCATGGAGTGCCCGCAGCAGGACTCAAACAGGGAGGACTCCTCCCACGGACAGCAAGGGACCCTCCGCAGACCGGTGACACCACCGCACCCCACGCCGCCTGCAGCTCCTGCCAAGAACTGAATTAACACAAGTCACGGCCCTCAATCCAGGGAGGAAACGAACATTTTGTTGACCGGCAGACATTTTGAAACTCAAAGCTCCTTCCAGCTCTGACCGGTCAGAGGGGCTGCCAGGGCGGCAGCACGCGGGCCCTGCGTTTCTCCGTGCCAACCTGTGGTAGAACCGCGGGCAGGCTGGACGAATCCACGGAGGCCCACGTCCGAAGCCGCCCGGAGGCAGGGTCCGCCCGGCGGGCTCGCGGAGGGGCCCATCTGAGGCCCGCGGCGCTCGTGGGGCCTGAGGCCTGGGAGGGGGTCCCGGGGGCGTGTGGACCGGGGAGGGGCCGGGGATGAGCCCCCACTGGAGGAGCCTGGGTGCGTGAGAGGAGGAGCACGGAGCCTGGCCCTTAAGATCCGGCGGAAGAGCCTGCGAAACGGGCAGAGAGGCGGCCAAAGGCAGAGCCGGGGGGAACGGGGCGGCGCGGGGTCCGAACAAGGAGAGCGCAGGCGCGCAGACGCCGGCCTCGTCCTCGAAGTGGCCCGGGCCTGGTCATGACTGAGCTGTAGCCCCCAGGGCAGCTGGAAGCTGGAGGCGCAGCAGCCGAGGCCGGCGGAGGAGACAGAGGCGCTGGAGGCCGCGGCGGCCCAGGGCGCCGCCGGGATAGACCGCTGATGCTCGTTCTGGCCCAGTGGACGGTGGAGGATGGACTCAGCTCAAGGACGGAGCCTGGAGACCCGAGGGTGCTTCTAGCGGAAGCCTGGCTGAAGTGACAAGTCAGTGATTTCCAGCGGAGGCCAAGGCGCACGTCCAGCCTGGGGTGGGGGTGCCGACCACTGGAGGGCTTCCCTCCAGGATATGCAGCGCCGCCGCCTCCTACTGAGTGAAGTTCATCCTGAGTGTGCAAACTTTGTCAACAGATGGGCATGTGTATCTCCGTCCCGAGGATGGGCTGCAGGAGGATTGCCCTGGGGCCGGTGCGCTCCTAACCCCCACCGCCTCCGTCATCCCCCAAGTGGGGACACAGAGCTGCTCAAGTGAAACTCCGCCAGCTGGAGAAAAACAACCAGACACGGTCTTGCTGGTGTTCTATGAGCAAGGGAACGTTAGTCCTGCTTTCCGCCCAAGAGCCGAGTCTTCAGCGCTCTGCGGGCGCAGGCCCAGCGTCCATCTGCCCCACGCCCGCACCCTCGGCGCCCGGCCCGCGAGGAGGAGGAGGCGCTGTGCGAGGGTTAGGGTTAGCCATCAGGGGCCTCGGCTCTGCGGGAAGGAAGGAATGCAGGCAGAAGAGCAGGGCGTTGATGAGAAGCCGCTGATGGCGCGTGGGCCTCCTTTGTGACCTAGAGGTGGGAAGTGAGCGGTGTTATGGCACGGGATCCAGGGCAGAAACCCCTGAAGGTGGACGGAGAAGCTCCGCACAGGGCGGGGCTGAGAGAGCTCTGAGCCGGGGGTGGACTCAGACCAGGAGCAAGTCTTTGCCCTGACTGCCCACCCGCCCCTGCATTCTACGCATCTTTCAAAACGTGGTTTATTCCTCACTCCCGTGGTCCTCTCCCTGCACTCTGGCCACCCCGGCGCTTCTGCTCAGAGTGAGGCTCAACCTCTGCCTGTAGGCGCTCGACCAAGCAGGTCGGTCTGGAGCCCCAGCAAGAAAGCACAGAAGCCCATCTGCAGACGGTTTAGACTCTGCTCAGGGGTGCGCACTGGGCGGGCTCCCGGGTCATTTTCTCGGGTCATTCCTGCTCCCCGGTGCTCAGCCCGGCTTCCGGTATCGAGAAGGCTGCCACGCAGGCACGCTGGTGGGCTCAGGCTGCCTGCCCACTGCCTTTTCCTCCCCCAGTACACAGTATCTCATCCTTCAGAGCGTGTATTGACAACGGAAAAGGAGAAAAAAAACAAAACCCAACAGCTTATAATCCAAGGAACGCCATGGTTTTTTTGACTGTGACACGCTGCGTGCAGGACCTTAGCTCACCGCCTAGGCATCGCTAACCCTAACCCTAACCCTAACCCTAACTCATGCCCCTACAGTGGACGCGTAGACTCTCAACCAGGGGACTGCCAGGCTAGTGCTGTGATGAGACTTTTAAATTTGAAAAGTGGAGGACTCCTAAAAACGTTTACAGGAAGAGTATACACAAATGATATGCAGACAGCATTGTCATACATGCTTAATGAGGTTTCTAGGGGGAAAAGTCCTGTGGGTTTACCTGAGACAGAGGGTGGTTTCATCTTCTGAGGAAAAGATGTGAGTGACTATGCTTAGGATATCCGGGGTGGGACACTTCTCAGTGAGCCATCATAAACCTGAGCTGCTCTAGGGAAAGCAGTATTCGAAGAGTTCTTAAGATGTATTGACCATCCAACTAACAAGAGACTTCGTTTTGTGTGCACAGTTCATTCCTGGCTGACATGGCAATTTCTTTTACATGTAAAACTGACTCAAGAACCTCTAAATGTTAACTGCAAAGCAGTTTTCCTAAAGACGCAGAAAAGCAAATGACCTGTAAACCAGTTCAGGAAAAGACAACAGCTGGAGGTGCCCCATTTGGGAAATGATCTGAGCTGCCATTTCAACTTTCCTCCAAATAGATAAGAGCATGAATTAGGGGGAAGTTCAGTTTATTAGAATAAGACCAAAGCAATGACTAGAAAGTACTTGAAATTCAGTCTGAAGCCACTTTTACTTCCGTGGCTTTAGAAAAAGAGAGGAATCGCAATGGGAGCAGCTCTAGTCACAGGCAGACGGACAGGATTCTCCAGGTTCTGCCGTTCCTGTTTGGACAGAATAAAGCATCATGCTTCTGATCTAGAAGAAAACGAAAGCATGATGAACTGGAACCCAACAAAAGTAGCGTTTGTGTGTGTGTCTTAACGCAGGGAGTGTGGCTTCCTACGCGGCCACACGGCCGGGAGATGGAAAGCCGCCTGGGGCCCTCTAAGCCCCTGTTCTGCCATGGAGGGTTCAGCTTCAGTCCTCTGGAAGGCAGTGCGCAACACGCAGGGCCCGAAATCACCCTCAACTGGCTGAGACCACAACCGCAGGGCGTCAGATGGCCACCTGGGCACGCCAGTCCCCCATTCGGGGCCCAGGGCTGAGCACGGGGTGGTCTGCGGCACTTCCTGTCATCGCCCAGAGCTTCGTCTGCTCGCTGGAGTTCCTACTTTGTTACCGATCAGGGTAATGGGTTTGCCAAGCTAAGTCTGAACTTGGCTGCAATTTTGGTAAGGCTGGGGTGGGGGACAACCTTTACAGCGATCTTCCGACTCTGCAGTGGTAGGAGTCGGTTCACGACAGGTCAACAGCAACAGTGAAATAAGGCGAGTGTAGATTCATTTGCCCAAAATGCCTTTTGGGGGATAAACTGAAAGAAAATGAAATTCAGTGGCAAGAAATGAGAAAACCTGCCTTTTGTACCATTACTTCATCCCTTCCTCCTGTAACAGTTCCAACAGATGTTTCTCTAGGAGTTTTTTGTTTTCTCTCTAGATTTTAATTTAAAAAAGCATTTTTGCTGTGTCCCAATTATGTTTTCTCTGATCACCCTTAGGTGTTCATTTACAATAAGACAACACTTCCACTTACATAACATGCTACTGTCTGTCTACAAATTGCCTGGTTTGACCATGGGGAGGTAGGGAGGGCAGATACCATAACCCTCATGTTTTACAAAAATTCTATTTCCTGACATGTCCGTGGGAATCCAAAATACCTTCTGATGAGGTTTCCATGGGAATTGTTCTTTATCTCCCTACTGGGCAGTGTCAGCAGTGAGCTGACTCTCAGGTACAGTCCTATTAGATCCAAAGTGTATTACAGTTTTTATTTTTCACTATGAAAGTGAAAGTCGCTCAGTCGTGTCCGACTCTTTGTGACCTCATGGACTGTACAGTCCACGGGATTCTCCAGGCCAGAATACTCCAGTAGGTATCGTTCCCGTCGCAGGGGATCTTCCCAACCCAGGGATGGAACCCAGGTCTCCTGCACTGCAGGCGGATTCTTTGCCAGCTGAGCCATCAGGGAAGCCCTTTCTCCACTATGAGGAACAGAGGATTAGATGGACGCTGGAGACTGACTTCCTCTCTCCCAGGTCAATGCCATGATTCCTGTTACACCTCTTGATATGTCTGCACGTTGGTTTCCCAGAAAAAAACAGTGCCCATCACAGGAACCAGTCAACCGTTCCACCTGACAGAGCAGAACTCCAGGGGGAACAGTAACATGGCTTAACGTGGCTTCTCTGACTACTCGATAGTGCTTGGGAGTGCTTTCTGTCTCAGGTCTAGGAGTGACAGAATCTGTCCTGGAAGAGTGAAAGATGGAGAAAGAAGGGAGTCATGCCCGTTTCCACCCAGATCTCATCTCACCAGCAGGTGGCGCTGTGACAAAGCCGTCGAGAGAAGCCAGGTCTGATGAGTTGGGCGTCAGGACCCCTGTGCCCTAGGGGACGTCATGGCACCATCCCGGGTCAGACGGTTGGGTGTTAGGGCACCCGGGGCCCTCTGGGAAGCCATGGCAGGCACACCCGGGGGCAGCCTGCAGCTGAGCCCACACCCGCGACTCCCAGGGTCCTCATGGGGGCTCTGAGTGTGTCAGCAAGGCTCCGGCCTCGCTGGAGCTCTGCATCCCTTCCCAATCCTCTGGCCTTCCCAGAGGAGGAGGGAGTCGGGGGGGCAGGGGGAGCCCGTGTCCCTCACACTCACCCTGCAGATCCCGTGGCTTTGGGGAATCTCCAAATACTAAGCACTTTCCAGCTTTATGAGCAGCTCTACATATGGTACATTAGATGCTACCTCAGTGAGCTTCCCTGGTGGCTCAGAGGGTAAAGAATCCGCCTGCGACGCAGGAGACCCGGGTTCGATCCCTGTGTTGGGAAGATCCCTGGAGGAGGTCATGGCAACCCACTCAGTGCCAGTGCTCTTGCCTGGGGAATCCCATGGATGAGGAAGGAGCCTGGGGGGCTTCAGTCCATGGGGTTGCAGGGTTGGGACACGACTGAGCGACTTCACTTTCACCTCAGTGGGCTGCAGTGAAGGCCCCTCAGGCAGCTCCAGGGAAGAGCAAAGAGGCCGAGCAGGAGCCCTGTGCCCACCGGCCTCTTTCACTCACTGTTGGCCCCACGCTCCCCAAGGGTGAAGTCTTGTCCTTCATCTCCAGAGTTCCTTACATGGGGCGAGTAGACAGTGGGACTTGCTGGGATAATGAACTAGAAGCAAGCGTGCCCCGAGCTGCAGGTCTTGGGGAAACAGCCACGCCCACGCCCCATCGCCCCGTCAGCTGCAGAGGTTGGGTGCAGCCTCGCTGGTCCCAGCGGCCGCCTCTGGCACAAGCAGCTGCTGGGCATCCTCCGTGGACCCCCAGGTCATGCTGCCCATGCTGGCCCTGCTCAGGGCGGAAGTGGGCTTCTCTGGGGGTGAGCTGTGGAAGGATGGGGTCCACATGGTCTGTCTGGGGCGGGGGCCACACAAGGCAACCGATGAGCCCCACCCGCAGGGGGTTCCACACCAAGGAGTCAGAGAGCACCTGGAACTTCTGGAGGGACTGAGGCATGAGGTGAGAGTGCTGAGCCTTCCGGGTCTGCTCAGATCCGCCCGGAGCAGCGGGAAGACGGGTGGGCCGGGTGCCGGTAAGCAGGCAGGGCACAGGGTCCTGAGCTGGCCTCATTCCAGGTCCAGAGTGGAGCCCCGGGCGCAGGGTCCCGAGCCGGCCTCGCTCCGTGCTTAGAGCAGAGCCCTGCCTGGGTCTCCGCTCTTGGTCACTGATCCCTCGTGGGGCTGTGCGTGTGCCAAGTCGACTCGCTTCAGTCATGTCCGACTCTTTGTGACCTGTGGGCTGTAGCCCACCAGACTCCTCTGTCCATGGGATTCTCCAGGTTAGAACACTGGCGTGGGTTGCCATACCCTCCTCCAGGGGATCTTCCCGACCCAGGGATGGAGCCCATGTCTATATGTCTCCTGCATGGCAGGTGGGTTCTTAACCACGAGCGCCACCTGGGAACCACACTTATGGGGCTGAGATGAGCTCCATCTTCTTCCAGTCTTGGTGGTTTGCACAGCGCACAGTGTACAAGAAGCCTGCCGTGGAGTGAAGAACGGCATCACCAAGACAAGGAGCGGTCCACTCATCTGGCCACCCAGAGAGGGCACGGACAGCCCATTACGGAGTCTACACGAGAGACTAGTTGCTGCGTCCCGTCACTGAATCTGCCAGGTACCCCTCTGGAGGGCAGACCTGCAGGAGGGAAACCGTTCTACCTGCAAAGCTGGTCCACATGAGGCGCGGCGAAGACCCAGAACGTCTCCAACACACGGGTCACAGGTGCAGAGTGGGACGCGACACACGGGTCACAGATGCAGACTGGGACGCGACACACGGTCACAGATGCAGACTGGGACGCGACACACGGTCACAGGTGCAGAGTGGGACGCGACACACGGTCACAGGTGCAGAGTGGGACGCGACACACGGTCACAGGTGCAGTGGGACGCGACACACGGGTCACAGGTGCAGAGTGGGACAGTGCCATTTGTAAGTGGGGCCAGGCAGCCAGCAGGAGCGCGGGACCCCCTAGAGGACCCCACGGCACACTCGCAGAGGGGTGGGGAGTGCAGCAGTCGGCTCTGGATTTTCACTCTGTATGTGCACTGTTAATCAACTACACTCCAATATAAAAAAGAACAACTATATCCAATTAAAAAAAAAAAAGATTGACTAAACACTGGTTCACATGATTGAGGGGCCCCTGAGAGAAAGGGAAATAAACTTGGCTTTGTGGGATTTTCCTGGGATCTCCTCTATGCCACCTTACCCCTTTTTAATACCTATTCTACACAGTAACAACCAGAAATAGAAACGCTGTAAACCAGCTACACATATTGTTAACTATAGGGTGGATTTCACTACTTTCATTCAAGGTAGTTTAACTTGTTTGGTTATTTTCCTTCAAAAGAAAAAAATCAAAGACGGAAGCACCAGATAACCCCAAAGGCACATGCATTCATTCCAAACCCAAGCTGGGCGTGATCATCTGCAAGACACACCTGGCTCCCCAGACAAAAGCAGATGGGTCCAGGACTTGTAAATTTTGTATTTATTTATACCAAAATTATGACATGTTCATTTGTGCATTCTGCTTTAATATAACTCTCGGTATGTAAAGGATCTAACTGAACGCTACACAATCATGCTGATTGTGGCAGCAGTAAGGAACACAATTAAAAAGTGTCTGCAAAAGGGGCTGGTGGGAACAGGAGAGGAGGAGAGGGTCAGCGGCCCCTGGGGCCAGGTCCCTTCCAGTGGCTAAGATCCACTCATCTGAAGGCAGTGCCCTCAGCAGGGCTCAGGCACACTGCCGGGGGACCGTGTGGGTGCGGGGCCGGAGGGGAGTCAGCTGTTCAGTCTGTGTCCCTCACGCCAAAGCTACAAAACTTCTGAAGCATCACTATACAACACAGAGCTATTTACAATAGAAATTTCTCAATCAACGGTTCTCTCAGAGAAAATTAGTGAATCCCAGTGACTTCAGTCACCTGACAGAGTAAAACAACTCCTAGGAGTTAGTCTCCATATTCTACAAATGTCTATCGTTTTTAAGACAAAACAAAACAAAACAAAAAAACGGGAAACAAGAAAACGTCTTCCCCCCACAAAGAAATACAGAATTACAATATTATTAAATCATTTAGCACTGGCAACCTGCCTTGCCTTCCACACAGAGAACAAAAAAGCCATTTTAAAAAACATTACATTAACTGTTTCTCTGTAATATATTAAACCTTTTGTTTTTTGTCTTTACACATCTGATATGTTAGGGGAAGAGGTTAACAAATTGAAATCATATGGGTAGAGCATCACTAGAAGAAAAGTGGTAATTATTATTTTTTAAACGGCCAACAGAAGGGGCGCCTGCGGAAGGCGGAGGCGTGTGGCCAGCGGGCGGCCCGGTCTGCGGGGCCCGGGCGGGTCAGAGCGGCGTGTCGCAGCTGCAGTCCGCCGGTTCCGCGGGGCCCGGGCGCGGCGGCGCGGGCGGCCGCTGCTTCATCATTTCCTTCACCTCCTCCTCCAGCTCCGGGGGGATGATGAGCTGGTCGTCGGGGTCCGGCTGCGCTGGGGCCGCAAAGTACCCGCCCGGCCTGCGCAGCGGCGCGTCGGCGGCCACCTCGATCACGTTGTGGCTGCGCTCCTGGGGGGCCACAGAGCCGTTTCCCCGCCGGCGCCCCATGGTCCCCGCGGCCCCGTCCACGCGCCGCGCCGCGCCCGGCTCGTCCTCCGCGGCGCCCACGCCCTCGTCGGCGGCCTCGGGCGGCCGCCGGCGCTCCCCGTCCCTGGTGCGGCCGCAGTGGATGTCCGCTGCCACCTCCACGAGGCTGCCGTTGCTGAACACGCCCTCGATGGGCTCCTCATCGTCGCTGTCCAACCCGTTGTCCGAGAAAGCGCTAGAGAAGGTGGCGCTGGACAGCTGCCGCTGGAAGGCGCTGGGCGCGCCCCCAGGGTGCAGCGCGCAGCGGGGCTCGCCGGGGCCGGCGGGGCTACCCTCGCCCAGCGGGCCCGGCGGCGGCGGCTCGTCCGAGGCCGTGGAGCCCACCTCACTGCTCATCTCCGATGTGGACAGCTCGCTGCTCATCTCGGAAGCCAGCCCACTGCTGGAGGACGGCGCGCCCAGCCCGTCGGCCGGCCGCTCCCGGACGGCCACACCGGCGGCGGGCGCGAAGACGCCGGGGCTGGGCGGCGGCAGGGCGGCCAGTTCACAGCAGCAGAAGCTGTCCTCGGGAACGCTGAGCTGCACGACCACTGCGCTCACACTCTCGCGGCAGCCGTAGCTCTGCGCCAGGGTGCAGAGCTTCTTAGCGGCGGCCAGCGCATCCGGCACGCTGCGCACGGCATCCACGGCCTCCTCCACGGACAGGCTGTCCCACAGCCCCTTGCTGCCCAGGATGAAAAACTCGTCCTGGGGGCTTAAGGCCACGGACTGCACGTGTGGGCGGGGCACCACGCTGGGGTGCAGGAAGGTGTAGCCCAGGATGCGCGTGGACTCGGTCACTCCGTTCACTTTGCCGTCCTGGAAAGAGAGGGGTTGCCAAGCAGACGTTACCACCGAGAGCTGGGGGCGGGGCTCCTGCCTGGGGGAAGCTCCGGGGCCTGCCCGCCCTGCAGGCCTGTCCACCTCCTGTGAGGGGCTCCCGGCCACCTGTCATCAGAACCCGAGGCAGAAGCCTGGGGCCAGCAGGGAGCAGGAGGGACACGTGGAAAGCGCTTCATGCATTCCCTGTGTTGGGACCTGTCCGTTCCAAAGCACACCATCATCTGGCTAAGTCAGCAACAAGGGCTGATCAGCATCTCTGGGAACGCACAGGGGTCCAGGGAGGAAGGGCCTGCTGAGCCACCCGGGGGGCAGCAGACCCTCCTAGGCAGGTGCGATTCAGCGTGATGGCCCCCATCTCAGACCACTGCCCACAGCCCAGCAACCAGCAGGCGATGGCGTGGGAAGGTCCAAAAGTGGGCGGAGCTTTAACCTGAAGGAGGCTGACAAATCGGTGAGACTAGGTGGGGAGAAGTGAAGTGTTTGGAGAGGCAGACACTTATTCAAGGAGAAAGGCGGCTCCCGAAATTCCTGAGCTGACTTTCCTGGCAGCAAATGGAGATGATGATGACGCCTCCCACTTCAGTCCAGCTGGGTTCCCACCATCTGAACCATGAACCAAAGTTTCAGACCCTTTGCTAGTAAAAAGCTTTTACTCCGATGCTGGAGCGAGGAGCCACGGTGTAGCTGCTTGGTTCTTGATTCAAGTTCTTCAGCAGAAATAGTTAATCTCTGCACTGTGTACTGTTGAGCACGGAACTCAATACACGGTTAATAATTTAACTCAGTCCCATCTGAGACTCTTTGCTCCCTACTTGGTGTCTAGTGTTTGCTTTAGTCCTCCCTGCTCTTAGAACAGGAAGGGGACGGGAATCGAGAGGCAGACTCGTTTCCCAGACTCCCACGGGAGATCCTGAGTTGTCTTCCTCACGGCCCTGGGCGGAGCCTTCCTGGAGTCAGTCTCTCTCTGCTGATTGCAGACCTCCACCACTGTCCACCTGGGCATCACATCGCTCCTCAGGCTTTACTGACGAGACGAGACTGGACACCTCCTGTGGGCAGACATGTGTCTACACGGGAATCACATCGACAGCGTCCATCCGTTTCAGGCACACAGAGGGGACCCACACTGCAGGATGAACATGTGAACGGAGTCCAGCTCTTCCAGCCCATTCTGGAGGCTGTGCTGCAGCCCGACGGCCTTTCTCAGCAGCGGCACTTGGGACCTTTTGGGCCAAAGACTGTGCGGTGGGGCCGCCCCACACCGTGGAGGCTCAGAGGGGCCGCCCTGCACCCCCACACCATGGAGACTCAGAGGGGCCGCCCCGCACCATGGGATGCTCAGCAGCGTCCCTGGCTTCTACCTGGGCTTCCCTGGTGGCTCAGACGGTAAAGAATCCACCTGCAATGTGGGGGGAGACCAGGGTTTGATCCCTGGGTCGGAAAGATCTGCTGGAGAAGGAAATGGCAACCCACTCCTGGAGAATCCAAGAGACAGAGGAGCCTGGCAGGCTACAGTCCATGGAGTCACAAACAGTCAGATAAGACTGAGTGACTGACACACACGCACACATACTGGCTTCTACTGGCTACGTGCCAAATGCACGCTCTCCACCCCAGTTGTGACAACAGAGATGTCCTCGGACATTACCACGTGTCCGTGGTGTTGATGGGGGAATGGCCCCCGGTTGAGAACCACTCACCAACTTATCTGAGTGCAGCAGGAGGCATGAACTGAATCAACAACTAGTTAATTTACACTGATACGTACACTGGCCTTGAGAGGCCAGACAGACACCTCACCAGGCCCACTTTACCCAGGAGGAAACCAAGGCGCTGAGATTGAAAGGTGACAGCCCGCAGGCCCCAGAGCCAGGAGGAGAGGAGGGCAGGCAGTGTGACCTCTGCAGGCCTGAGCCCCCTGTGGGAGCCCCGAGGAGGGGACGGGGTGACCGCCCAGCCTGATGAGGAGAGGCTGCAGGGCCTGAGCCCCCTGTGGGCGCCCCGAGGAGGGGACAGGGTGACCGTCCGGCCCGAGCGGAGAGGCTGCTGGGCCTGAGCCCCCTGTGGGAGCCCTGAGGAGGGGACAGGGTGACCATCCGGCTCTGATGTGCAGAGGCTGCCAGGCCTGAGCCCCACTGGTTCCCCCGAGGATAAGACGGGGTGACCGCCCAGCCTGACGCAGAGGGGCCGCATGGCCTGAGCCCCACTGTGGGTGCCCCGAGGAACAGCCAGGATGACCGCTCGGCCCGACGCGGAGAGGCCGCAGGGCCCGAGCCCCCTGCGGGTGTCCCGAGGATGGGACGGGGTGACCGCCCAGCCTGATGCGGAGAGGCCGCAGGGCCCGAGCCCCCTGTGGGTGCCCCGAGGATGGGACGGGGTGACCGCCCAGCCTGATGCAGAGAGGCCGCATGGCCTGAGCCCCACTGTGGGTGCCCTGAAGAACAGCCAGGATGACCGCTCAGCCTGATGCGGAGAGGCCGCCAGGCCCGAGCCCCTTGTGGGTGCCCCGAGGATGAGATGGGGTTACCGCCCAGCCCTGACGTGGAGAGGCCGCCGGGCCTGAGCCCCCTGTGGGTGCCCCGAGGATGAGACAGGGTGACCACCCAGCCCTGATGCGGAGAGGCCGCCAGGTCTCAGCCCCCTGTGGGCGCCCCGAGGATGGGACGGGGTGACTGCCGGGCCCTGACGTGGAGAGGCTGCCGGGCCCTGTTCTGTATTCTGCACGAGTCTACTCAGATGCTGTGGATTCGGATCTGGAATCTTGGATCAGCTTTGGCGTCTACAGAACGCCGAGAGAGATGCTCCCCGGCCAGTTCCGCGGCCTCCTCCCAGTCCCCCCACAACCTGAGGAAGACGACCCTCACCTCGGTGACGATGGCCTTGTGCCGCTTGATTCTCCGCAGCTCCTCCTCGCAGCTCATGACATACGACCTGGAGAGGGGCAGCGGCTTGCCGTTCCGACACAGCACCGTCTGGCACTTGCCCACATTGGCGGAGGTCAGGGTGAAGGGTCCTCCAGGGTCCACAGGGTCGTGCCTGATGTGACAAAGGACAGCAGCGCCTCCGAGCTTCTGTCCAGCTGTGCCCAGTTTCCTGGAATAAAGAGATGGGGCTGAGAACCCACACGACCGCCGGCCACACGGGACAGGGAAGCAGAGCTCGGGGCTCCACTCGGCGCCTTCCCCAAAGCAGGCCCCGCCAAGCTCAGGGGAGCCCGCGAAACTGGACGCACACATGGGCACACACGCAAGGCCTGCTCCCAGCTGGGCGGGGCCTGCTCCCACGGAAAGCCTGAGGAGCCACTAAGGGATGAAGAACCCTCACCCGGCTCGGCGTGGCCTGCAGCGCCCGTCTGAGCGCGGCCAAAACCAACAGGGGCGGCCGCGTCTCCCTCACCCTCTGCTCCCGAGAGGGTTGGAGGGGGAACCACCGCACAAGAGCAGGCGTGAACACCCCCGATGCATCGGAGCGGCCGATCGCCCCTCTCTCACACGCTGCCTACGGGCAGGAGCCTTCCCACACTGGGTCATTCATGCTCTTGTCCTACACAGTGAGACTCTCCGGACAAATGAGGTCCATCCTCAAATGTTTACAGGAAAGACCGTCTAAGGAGGAGCTCCAAAGAGCTCACTGAATACACAAGGCACCTGCGAGTGTTGGCAATCAAAAGGCGCTCAGACCTCTGGTGGCAAGGCCCAAGGCTGGCGGAGCCTCCAGACTGACCTGGGCACAACAGGAGCAGGAAGGTCCAGACGGACAGACCCTGCTGTTCACGAGGGCAGACCCTGCAGGTCAGGCCGGGGGCACCAGGGACAGTAGCAAGGGCAGCCTGATCGCAGGCGTCAGACATCGGCAGAGAGGACGCAGGCTTCTCGCGAGGACCGTGAGCATTGCACACGCCCCACACCCCGCTAACCCACAGGGAAGACGAGGCGGGAAGCGACACGGAGACGGGTGGACAGCAGGGGTCTCTGGACCCCAGCTCGGGCACGTCTAGGCCATGGGCTCCAGGCTCCACCAAGGCAGCATGGCTTCCCTGCTGTGCGAGGCCATGACTCCTCCAGCCAAGCCGGGACTCGGGCTGTATCTGGGAGAAGTGCATCCAGTGACCAGGGTTTGAGAGTCTCAAGTTCTTAATGCTGACCCAGTGCCTGAGGCCCATAAAAAGGAGGCCTGTTTGGGCTGTGTGAAGGCTGTGTGAAGGGTGTGTGAAGGCTGTGTGAAGGGTGTGTGTGTGGTGTGTGTGTATAATATGTGTTTCCTTTTTTCTGAAACAAGATGGTGGTCAAAACAGAAAAGGAGACAGATGTACAGACAGATGTCCCTGTCTTATGCCTCTCAGCATTAAGGCATTTAGAACAATGACTAGCATATATTAAGGGCTCACTAAATATTAGCTGTTATCAGCATCGATTATTAACTGCACACGCCCACCGAGGTGAGCTGCGGCGAAGAACCTCACTGGGCCGCATCTACTGAGCTCTTCAGGAGTCCTCATGCCTGGGGGAGCTGTCAAGGCTTCTCTGGGGCAGCATTCCTCAGCAGACACTTTTTCTAGCCCTGCCACAAAGATATTTCCTCTGGCAGATTATCAAGGGAGAGAAAAAGAAGAGAAGCAGAAAAGATCGTCACTGTTCCCATGACCTTTGAAGCACTCTCTGCTTCCTGGTCCCACAGGATCAAGTGTTTGTAGTACAATACCAACAGGCACGTCCTTCACAACCTACAAAGCCTTTAAAGTGACAAAGAGCGACCAAGGCTTTGAACGTGGGAATGCTTATGACATTCAGCCCTCAGAGCTAGAAACAACATTCTACAACTTCCACGGTGACCAGAATCTCTAGGGAAAGGCCTATGATTCTTCTAGTAACACTGTCTTGAACAGGGCTTCCCAGGTGGCTCAGTGGTAAAGAACCCGCCTGCCAATGTAGAAGATGCAAGAGACGTGGGTTCGATCCCTGGGCTGGGAAGATCCCCTGGAGAAGGAAATGGTAACCCACTTCAGTATTTTTGCTGGAAAATCCTATGGACAGAGGAGCCTGGTGGGCTGTACAGTCCATGGAGTTGCAAAGGGTTGGACATGACTGAGCAGATGCATGCGCATGTGCACGAACACACACACACACACACACAAAGACACACACATACACAGACACACACATAAACACACACAGAGACACCCACACACAGACACACAAAGACACACACATACAGACACAGACACACAAACACACACACTCAGAGACACACACACAGACACACACACACACAGACACAAAGACACACACACAGACACACACACACACAGACACAAAGACACACACACAGACACACACACACACAGAGACACCCACACACACAGAGACACACAAAGACACACACATACAGACACACACTCAGAGACACACACAGACACACAGACACACACAGACACACACAGACACACACACATACACACACAGAGACACCCACACACACAGAGACACAGACACACACACAGGCACACAGATACAAACATACACACACAGAGACACACACATAGACACACACACAGACACACACACACACAGAGACACACAGACACAGACACACACAGAAACACACACACAGACACACACAAAAACACACACATACAGACACAGACACATACAGACACAGACACACACACATAAACACACACACACACAGAGACACACATAGAGACACATACACACACATACACACACAGACACACACACACAGGCACACAGAGCTAACATACACACACAGAAACACACACAGAGACACACACACAGAAACACACACACAGAGACACACACACAGAGACACAGATGTACACATACACAGATACATATGTACACATACACAGACACAAACACACACACACAGACACACAAACACACACAAACACAGACACACAAACACACACACACACACACACAACACAGGGAGAATGCCTTCACTCCTGGCCTTTTACAGCGTGACCGGGAACCAGCATGAAGCCGCAGCAGTGCCGGAAGCTCTACCTCTGCATAACGATGAACGTGTTGACCATGCACTCCTCCCCGTCCCTTGTTTTCTGCAGCTCCTCTGCCAGAATGTCGCTCATGGTGCACTGGAGCAGGTAGGGCACCTCCACGTTGCGATCTCCATCAAACACACCGTACAGGGCCTCCTGGTTATCGCAGAAGTTATTCACCGACAGGGCTGCCACACACAACCTGCAAAGAAAAACGCTTCTGTGCTGAGTCAACTCATCTTTTCTTCTCCATGCCCAACCCAGCTGTGGTTCTTCTCCCATTCGCCTAATCCAGTCTTGTCTCTTTCTTCGTGACTCTGAGTAGATTAAGAATAGGTAATACTTTGGCTACTTGATATGAAGAGCCAACTGATTAGAAAAGACCCTGATGCTGGGAAAGACTGAAGGCAAATGGAGAAGCAGGTGTCAGAAGATGAGATGGTTAGATAGCATCACCAACGCAATGGACATGAATGTGAGCAAACTTCAGAAAACAAAGAGGAGGAGCCTGGTGTGCTGCAGTCCATGATGTGGCAAAGAGCTGGACATGACTCAGTGACTGAACAACAACAAAACTAAACCCCAGCTAATTTACATCAACCAATTTTTATAAGTGAAGAAAAATGATAAGCACATATTTATGCTTCATGGCTTTCTCCCACTCTCTTCTGCTGAAGATTTTTTTTTTAAATAGCACTGAAAGAGTGTAAGAGGCACAGGGAATAACACCAGATTACGAATGCGTATGTCCACATTCTTTCACAAAATGCTTATTAAGGAAAACTTCCACAAGGAGCAAAAACGGAGTCACAACCAAAACACTGGGAAAAGTAAAGGAAACATGTGCACTGGCGGGAGGAGAGCCGCACAGGTGCTCCGGAAAAGTAAAGGAAACGTGTGCACTGGCGGGAGGAGAGCCACACAGGCACTCCAGAGACCTGCAGTCTCTCCACTTAGACTGCTTCCATGAAGGGTGCCTGTGTCCCATACACTCTCCAAAATGGACAAACACCTGAGGGAGAAATGAAAAGCCAGGGCATTAATAAGTGGGGAGATGACTTCAGGCAGCCTAACACACAGGGAACTGGAGTCTTCAAAAGAGAAAAGAGACAGGCAGAAAAACGTTTTGAAGAATTAATAGATAAAAATATTTCAAATCTGGAGAAAATGACAAACTTACAGATACAAGAAGCTCAACAAATAGCAAGCAAAAGCAATCAAGCTTAACTGAGGCACATCAAAATCAAATTGCTGAAAAGTGCAGGGATAAAAGGCGGGGGTGGGGGAAATCTAAGAGCCACTTCCTTAGTTCCAGGAAATCTCAGGCCTGCCAGGGACAGCGGCCCAGAGGAGCAACCCCACGTCCAAGGAGCGGTGGCTGTGCAGGCGCAGGAGAGTCAAGAGGAGCCACTCCACATTCAAGGTCAGGAGGGGCGGTGGTGAGGAGATACCCCTCGTCCAACGTAAGGAGCAGTGGCTGCACTTTGCTGGAGCAGCCATGAAGAGACACCCCACGCCCAAGGTAAGAGAAACTCAAGTAAGATGATAAGTGTTGTGAGAGGGCATCAGAGGGCAGACAAACTGAAACCATAATCACAGAAAACTAGTCAATCTAATCACACAGACCACAGCCTGGTCTAACTCAATGAAACTAAGCCATGCCCGTGGGGCAACCCAAGACGGGCAGGTCATGGTGGAGAGGTCTGACAGAATGTGGTCCACTGGAGAAGGGAATGGCAAACCACTTCAGTGTTCTTGCTTTGAGAACCCCATGAACAGTATGAAAAGGCAAAATGATAGGATACTGAAACAGGAACTCCCCAGGTGTTGGTTGGGGATGGAGCCAAAGCAAAAAGAATACCCAGTTGTGGATATGACTGGTGATAGAAGCAAGGTCCGATGCTGTAAAGAGCAATATCGCATAGGAACCTGGAATGTCAGGTTCATGAATGAAGGCAAACTGGAAGTGGTCAAACAGGAGATGCCAAGAGTGAACGTTGACATTCTAGGAATCAGCGAACTAAAATGGACTGGAATGGGTGAATTTAACTCAGATGACCATTATCTACTACTGTGGGCAGGAATCCCTTAGAAGAAATGGAGTGGCCATCATAGTCAACAAAAGAGTTCGAAATGCAGTACTTGGATGCAATCTCAAAAACGATAAAATGATCTCTGTTCATTTCCAGGGCAAACCATTCAATATCACAGTAATCCAAGGCTATGCCCCAACCAGTAACGCTGAAGAAGCTGAAGCTGAACGGTTCTATGAAGACCTACAAGACCTTTTAGAACTAACACCCAAAAAAGATGTCCTTTTCATTACAGGGGACTGGAATGCAAAAGTAGGAAGTCAAGCAATACCTGGAGTAACAGGCAGACTTGGCCTTGGAGTACAGAATGAAGCAGGGCAAAGGCTAACAGAGTTTTGCCAAGAGAACGCACTGGTCATAGCAAACACCCTCTTCCAACAACACAAGAGAAGACTCTACACATGGACATCACCAGATGGTCAACCCCAAAATCAGATTGATTATATTCTTGCAGCCAGAGATGGAGAAGCTCTATACAGTCAGCAAAAACAAGACCAGGAGCCAACTGTGGCTCAGACCATGAACTCCTTATTGCCAAATTCAGGCTTAAATTGAAGAAAGTAGGGAAAACCACTAGACCATTCAGGTATGACCTATATCAAATCCCTTATGACTATACAGTGGAAGTGAGAAATAGATTTAAGGGACTAGATCTGATAGATAGAGTGCCTGATGAACTATGGACTGAGGTTCGTGACATTGTACAGGACACAGGAATCAAGACCATCCCCATGAAAAACAAATGCAAAAAAGCAAAATGGCTGTCTGGGGAGGCCTTACAAATAGCTGTGAAAAGAAGAGAAATGAAAAGCAAAGGAGAAGAGGAAAGATATAAGCATCTGAATGCAGAGTTCCAAAGAATAGCAAGGAGAGATAAGAAAGGCTTCCTCAGCGATCAGTGCAAAGAGATAGAGGAAAACAACAGAATGGGAAAGACCAGAGACCTCTTCAAGAAAATTAGAGATACCAAGGGAACATTTCATGCAAAGATGGGCTCGATAAAGAACAGAAATGATATGAACCTAACAGAAGCAGAAGATATTAAGAAGAGGTGGCAAGAATACACAGAAGAACTGTAAAAAAAAAAAGATCTTCACAACCAAGATAATCACAATGGTGTGATCACTGACCTAGAGCCAGACATCCTGGAATGTGAAGTCAAGTGGGACTTAGGAAGCATCACTATGAACAAAGCTAGTGGAGGTGATGGAATTCCAGTTGAGCTATTTCAAATCCTGAATGATGATACTGTGAAAGTGCTGCACTCAGTATGTCAGCAAATTTGGAAAACTCAGCAGTGGCCACAGGACTGGAAAAGGTCAGATTTCATTCCAATCCCAAAGAAAGGCAATGCTAAAGAATGCTCAAACTACCACACAATTGCAGTCATCTCACACACTAGTAAAGTAATGCTCACAATTCTCCAAGCCAGGCTTCAGCAATACGTGAACCAGGAACTTCCAGATGTTCAAGCTGGTTTTAGAAAAAGCAGAGGAACCAGAGATCAAATTGTCAACATCCATTGGATCATCAAAAAAGTAAGAGAGTTCCAGAAAAACATCTATTTCTGCTTTATTGACTATGCCAAAGCCTTTGACTATGTGGATCACAAGAAACTGGGGAAAATTCTGAAAGAGATGGGAATACCAGACCACCTGACCTGCCTCTTGAGAAATCTGTATGCAGGTCAGGAAGCAACAGTTAGAACTGGACATGGAACAACAGAGTAGTTTCAAACAGGAAAAGGAGTACGTCAAGGCTGTATATTGTCACCCTGCTTATTTACCTTATATGCAGAGTAAATCATGAGAAACGCTGGGCTGGAAGAAGCACAAGCTGGAATCAAGATTGCTGGGAGAAATATCAGTAACCTCAGATATGCAGATGGCATCACCCTTATGGCAGAAAGTGAAGAGGAAGTAAAAAGCCTCTTGATGAAAGTGAAAGAGGAGAGTGAAAAAGTTGGCTTAAAGCCCAACATTCAGAAAACTAAGATTATGGCATCTGGTCCCATCACTTCATGGGAAATAGATGGGGAAACAGTGGAAACAGTGTCAGACTTTCTGTTTTGGGGCTCCAAAATCACTGCAGATGGTGACTGCAGCCATGAAATTAAAAGACACTTACTCCTTGGAAGGAAAGTTATGACCAACCTAGATAGCATATTCAAAAGCAGAGACATTACTTTGCCAACAAACGTCCAGCTAGTCAAGGCTATGGTTTTCCCAGTGGTCATGTATGGATGTGAGAGTTGGACTGTGAAGAAAGCTGAGCACTGAAGAATTGATGCTTTTGAACTGTGGTGTTGGAGAAGACTCTTGAGAGTCCCTTGGACTGCAAGGAGATCCAACCAGTCCATTCTGAAGGAGATCAGTCCTGGGTGTTCACTGGAAGGACTGATGCTAAAGCTGAGACTCCCATACTTTGGCCACCTCATGTGAAGAGTTGACTCACTGGAAAAGACCCTGATGCTGGGAGGGATTGGGGGCAGGAGGAGAAGGGGACGACAGAGGATGAGATGGCTGGATGGCATCACGGACTCGATGGACATGAGTTTGAGTGAACTCCGGGAGTTGGTGATGGACAGGGAGTCCTGGTGTGCTGCAATTCATGCGGTTGCCAACAGTCGGACACGAATGAGCGACTGAACTGAACTCGGGGGCAGAAGAAGGGCACACCCTGCGAGGAACGAAGGAGCAGAGACAGTAGGGCTCTTGTCAGAAACAAGGCCGAAGACGGAGCAGCAGCGTCTTCAAGACGGACACAAAGACTGTCAGCTCTGCTTCCTATACCAGTGAGAACAGCTCCCAAAAGCGAAGGTGCAAAATGGACATTTTCAAATGCACATACAAAAGACGGCACTGCGAGAAACAGGAAATGTGTGGAGCAGAGAATGGCCTGCCAGATGAAGATCTGGTTCCACACAAACGAAGGAAGCGCGTTGGAAACGACACACAGGTGAGTATATAGAAACGCTTTCTTTTTATTATTTTAAAAATCCCGTCAGGACAGTGCGTCTCGGGACTTCCCTGGCCATCCATGTAAGACTTGATGCTTCCACTACGGGGGGCACAGGCTTGACCCCTCACTGGGGAACCAGGATCCCACATGCTGCAGGGTGCAGCAGAAACACAAAGGAGACAGACAGTGGTTCAACAGGGGACACTCTGCCCCTGGAGTTGTCTTTGCTGATAACGACTGGGATGGGGGTGATGCTGGCATCCAGGGGGTGGAGGCCGAGGGTGCTGCTAAATATCCTACAATGCGCGGGACTCCCCATCCCTCCCCTGCTCTCCAACAACAGATAATTATCTGGGTCAAGATGTCAGTAATACTGAAGTTGAGAAATACTTTGGGAAATAACTGTTTAAAGTAAAAATTATAATAACGTATCCTGGGGTTTATAACAAAAGCAGAGGTAGCGTGACAGTCACGACACGAAGACGAGGGGAGCGAGCGGAAGTCACCACGTGTGCTTCTTGTCACACACATGAGAGGACGGACCATAACGAACAAGGTCGAGGTTACACCACAGACCCGAAGCAAACCACACACACAGAGTAGAACCGGTGAGAACAAATGCGAGAGATAACAAGGAATGAGAAACAACCCAAAAGAATGAAGAAAAAGAGAATCAGGAACAGATGAGACAGAAGACAAATGTTACTTAACTGGCAGATTCAAACCTAACCACATCAGTATTTTATTAAGTATAAAAATGGTCTAGACACTTCCCAAAAAGATTCAGATTATATTAACAAGACTTAACCATATGCTGCTTATAAGAAATATACTTTAAACATAAGGAGACAAATAGGTTAAAAGCAAAAAGGATTAAAAATGATATACAGTGGCCCCCTAAACAACACAGGTTCAAACTGCATGGGTCTACTTACATGCTAATTTTGTTCCCTCTAATACTACTATAGTCCTATACAATCTCTGCAAATGTGGAACCTTGGATATAAAGGGCTAACTGTAACGTGATGCATGGATTTCTGATGGTTGGTTGGTGCCTCTTATTCCGATGTAGTTGAGGGTCAACTATACTACGCTAACACTGAACAAAAGGAAGCTAGAGCAGCTACATTAATACCAGACAAAGTATTTCTCAGCATGAAGAATATTACAGAAATAGTTGTTTTATAGTGATTAAAGGGTCAGTTCATCACCAAACTAACATTCTAAATGTTTATGCACATAATAACAGAGCTCTGAAATACATGAAGCCAAAACTGAGAGAACCACAAGGAGAAACTGAGAAGCCTCTAATCACAGTCCCTCAGGCGCTGACAGGCAGACAGAAGATCAGTGAGCACAGTCAAGGCTTGAACATTTTCAACAAACTTGATCTAAATGACAACCTACCCAATTTTTTTCCAAATGCACATAAAATATATACCATAATAAACC
The DNA here is from genome assembly GCF_032452875.1 of Bos javanicus. Taxonomy (NCBI): domain Eukaryota; kingdom Metazoa; phylum Chordata; class Mammalia; order Artiodactyla; family Bovidae; genus Bos; species Bos javanicus. The sequence goes on along the minus strand of NC_083891.1, from coordinate 61,192,361 downwards.
ATATTTTGGGCCAGAAAATGCCTTAATAATTTTAAAAGATTCAAGTGATTCAAAGTATGTTCTCCAACCACACTGGGAAAATTGCTTAGGAAGAAATTTATAGCTCTAAATGCTTAGAATATTAATACCCTAAGCTCAAATCAGTGACCCAAACTTATTCCTTAAGAAGCTAGAAATTTACAAGCACAATAAATCCAAACAAGCAGAAAATAATAAAAATAAGAGCAGAAGTCAATGAAATAGAACACAGAAAGACAACAACAAAAAAATTCAATGAAACCAAAAGCTGGTTCTTTGAGAATTATCGATAAAACTGATAGACCTGAAACTAATCTGATCAGGAGAAAAAGACAAATGACAAATTTATCCGGGATGAGAGTCAGGAGAGACATTACTACAGATCCTACAGATGTTGAAAGGAGGGTAATGGTATATTATGGCCAATAAATTTGAAAACTAGATGAAAATGGATAAATTCTTTGACAGACATAAATTACTGAGGTTCATTCAAGAAGAAAGAGATAATCCTATATTAAAGAAATCGTATATTTAGTTATAAACCAAGGAAAACTCCAGGCCCAGGTGGAATTCATTGGCAAATACTAGCAAAAATTTAGGAAGAAATAATATCAAGGCTATAGAAACTTAGAAGACTGTGGAATCCTGAAGACAAAATACTCCTCAACTCAGTTTATGAGGTGAGGCCAGCATCACCCTGATATCAAAATCAGACACCACAAGAAAAAAATTACTGTGAATACAGATGTGATCAACAAATTAGCAGAAAACTGAGCCCAGCAGAATATAAAAAGGGTAATACATCATGACCACATTGAAACTTATCCTGAAAATGCATGGTGGATTCAACATTTTAAAATCGATACAATTCATTATCCCAACAGACTAAGACAGGAAAAAATATGATCACCTCAACTGATGCAGAAAAAGCCTATGACAAAAAATCTGATACACATATAAAAACTCTTAGCAAACTAGGAATAGAAGGGACTTTTCCTAACGTAGTAAAGGAAGCCTACATTTTCTGTAATAAACTGTATCACACTCTCAGGGAAAGAGCAAAGGACTGACGAGTCAGACCCACAGTGTGAGTTCCGCTCTGTTTTCTGACCGAAGGAAAAGTGGCCAGCGTGGCAGCCACAGTTCTTTTACTTCCCACGAAGGAAAGCGAGCCAGCAGTGCTCAGTCCCGGATGCCGTTAGAATCACCTGGGGGAGGCTCTAAAGCATTCCGGTTTAATGGCCCTACGCTGGAGAATGTTCTTCAGTACTCCTCACCTGACTGATTCTAATGCGCACCTGGGGTTGAAGGCCATTAGCTCTCCTGAGGTCGTCCTGCACTTTCCCGCTCCGGCCCGCCCGCTCCGAATGCGTGGTGTTCCTATCTATTTCTTAGCTAACTAAATGACAACTATTCTAATTTACAGGCTCCTTGGCTTTTCTGCCGCTGCTGTGCAGTCTCTCAGTCGCATCCGACTCTTTGTGACCCTTTGGACTGTAGTCCGCCAGGCTCCCCTGTCCATGGGATTCTCCAGGCAAGAATACTGGAGGGGGTTGCCATGCCCTCCCCCAGGGGGCTTCCCCACCCAGGTGTCACACCTACGTCTCCTGCATTGCAGGCGGATTCTTCACCCACACTGATTATCAGCACCCCTTCATAAAAACCAAGCCTGCAGAGCAGGATTACGATTCTCAAGAAACCAACACTTGCATGTGAGACAGGGAAGGTTGGTGAAAAGAGGGAAGAGAAAGGAATTAAGATGGATAGGACCTGGTGGCAAGACAAGCAGCTGACATTATAGAGAGTGGACATCAAACTCCTGACAAGCTGACTGAGACTGTAAAAAACAGCTCCACAGAAATGCTGTCAGCACCGTAAGGGATCGCAAGTAAGGACAATCAAGGCTACTTCTGCTGCTTTAATACTATCCCTGTTTTGCTTGGTAAACAGGCTTCAGAGAAAGATAAAGGGGCTTTTCAAAAGAGCGGGGATGCATTTCAATACTCACGCCTTCTCTAAACACGGGAGTCTCACAGAGACATAATGTGTCAGTTACACCGTCTCCTAGCAACTTCTCTCACAAAGAGGGTGGGTGTGCTGCCAAGCAGGGCTGAGCTAATGTTCCCGCCTAAGTTATGCGGTGGCCTCCCTCTGGGGAAGCATGCTGGAATACAGGTGGCATGCGGGTGTGCGTGCCAGCGACGGGCTTCTCTCTGCCCTGCTACGGTGGGGAGGCGGGCGGGCAAATTCTCATTCCAAAGTTTCAACTTACTTGTTTTTCACCCCTGAAGCTTCGGTGTAGCCATGGCTCCACACGGCTGGAGCTCCAGAAGCATCTCCTGCCGAAGGCTGATCAATCTTGAAACAGCGGATATTACTGATCAGAGAAACGGAGGAGCCAGGAATCATTAAAACAGAACAGGTGCTCACTGCTACCTTGACCTGAGAAGCGAGACACACCTAAGCTCTCTGTACTTACCGTTTCTCACTGTGTTTGATGTGTCTGAAACATTTATCAGCAGCGAGAACTAGCTACTCATCGTAATGAAAACCCAGGGGCACGCACACAGAGCACGGAGGCCAGTTTATCAGCATCTGATGGCGGGCACTGAGCCTCCACACTCACCGCCCTGGGCGGCTGAGCTCTGCTGGGATGAAAGGCTCTCAGCCTTGGCATGAGAACACGAACTAGTGAAGTCTGGTGTGTTCTCACAACATGAAGCCCAGATGTGAAAAGAACAAAACCTCAGCTACAACCATACTGTGCTTGGGCAACGCGAGAGAGTTCTGCAACATTCATCCTCAAATCCAATACCTGCTCACATCACCCCCTTTACATATTTACGAAACATTACTGGGGACTTGCCGCTCCCTGACGCTTCCAATTCTTTCCTCACGGGCACAGCCAGCCACGCTGAGACCAATATCATAAAGTTATGAAATAAATGAGGGGAATTCAATAAATTTAATGTTAGCTACATACATATAAACGGGGAGACAAGTTCTTATCTCACCTTGGCTGTGGTATGCTATAATTGGTCCAACAGGACCCTGAACAGAAATATTAAGAGTAAACCCTCAAACGCAGTTCATTAAAAACCAGCCTACAAGAAAGGATTCAATGCCCATGAACACGAAGTCATACAGATATGCGGCAGGTTCTTAATATGCGGCAGGTTCTTAAAGGGCTGCCTACCACATGGCGAGATAAATCCCTGTTTGTAAATGGCCACTAGTTTTTCCCCTATTACTTAAGAGAAAGGGCATACAACCTCAACACCTAAACACTTCTGTCCTGAGACCAGGAATTTAAATTATCTGTTGGCATTTATTAACTCCAAAATATAATAAACACTGAATACCTTTCCCAAGAAGCAGTCAACTCAGAAATAAATCAATATCTAATAATATTAACTTTGATTCTAGAAATATTTGGTGGCAATTTCTTTGAAATTTGAAACTATTTCATTAAACAGAAGTTTCTACTCTTAATTACCAGAAGGCATTCACTTTTTCCTTTATCCTAAAAAGCTAAGAAACATAAATATCACAGATGGTGCCAATGGAAAGTTCTGAAATAAAATATCTCATTTTACATCAGTGGGATATATCCTCTTTTCAAACCTATCAATAAAAGGGGTATTTAAAAAAGACCTGCTCTTGTTTGCTTTCCATATGGCCTGGTACCAGACTGATCCATGTACCATGGTAAGCAATGCACTGGGTTTCTTAAGGCATATCTTACAGCTTCTCACTGCATTTTTTGCTTACTTTTCTGAACTCTAGAGAAAAATGGAAGGTTCCTTTCTAAAGACATTTATACTTAAAAAAAAAAAAAAAACAAAAAAAACAAACAGAACAGAGAGCCTTTAAAGAACTCCATTCCCTAGGCTGATTATTAAAGAAAAGAGTAACCCTGTCCCCTGCACCCCAGTCCATTCCGGTGAAGCAGCACTCATCCCCCGCCTGGCTGAACAGTGTGACGGGCGGCCGTCTGAAGTGAGCGGGCGCGGGCTCGTGTGCAACCTGAGAGGAGGCTGAGGGGTCTGGGAGCGGCCATCTGAAGTGAGCGGGCGCGGGCTCGTGTGCATCCTGAGAGGAGGCTGAGGGGTCTGGAAGCAGCCGTCTGAAGTGAGCGGGCGCGGGCTCGTGTGCATCCTGAGAGGAGGCTGAGGGGTCTGGGAGCTGGAGCTTTAACCCCGTGGAGGGGTCACCACACGGACCGACACTGCCTTGTGGAGAACAGACCAGCCAGCCCTCGACGGAGGGCCTACGTTACACGTTAGGTGCGGGACCTCTGTGATTAAGGGGCCACAACTGTCTAGCTATTGAACAGAGGGCGGCGCTTTTACCTGAAGAGCGCTGTGATGCCACTGTCCGTCACTAACCGTGGTAAGTCCGGGAGCGCAGCGCGCTTCACGGCAGGCACTCTGGGTGCTCTAGTAACGTGTACTCTTCGGTAGAGAGTTTAACGGGCCCTGTCCTAGGCCTGTATAATAGTGGGGTCATTCCATTATCTATATGGTTCCGCATTTTTTTCTAATTACATCATGAAAATCTCCCCATGTGATTTTATACTCATCCTAAGTGTAATTAGAAACATCTTGATGACTATCCCTAACACATTTCTGATTATTTTTTAGAATAAAATTTTTACCACAGAAAACCTTGATTTAGGTATACGAATACTTTTAAAAGTCTGACACAGCCAATGGCTTTTTTAAAAAGTTATATAAATGGACAATTCTCCATTAGCACCAATTTGAGGGGAAAAATGTTATCATTAAAATATTTTATTTAATATTTCCTTGATACATTAATAAAGCTGCACATTGATCTTTTCATGTAACTATCTGTACTTTGTTTATTAAATGTTAATGTCCTTTGCTTATTTTCTGCTTGAATGAGTACTTAGCATTATTGACTCATACATAACTATATATAACATAAATAACAAAACCAATCTATATATACTGACTTCTCTTGCGATTCCCCCATTCTCTTTTTTGGCCTTAAAAGTTCTTTTCTGGTTTGTGAATACATTTATATGATCTCTTCTTTTAAAAATTATTTCATGTTATAGATTTAACTCTTTAATTTAGCTGGAGTTTATTTTGGTGTGCAATAGAAATTTGACTTTTATTTTTCTCCAAAGAGCTGCTTCCATTTATTAACAATTTTTTATACATTTTTAACACAAAATGACATTTCATATTTAACACTCAAAAGTTACCTGTGTAAGGATGAAATATGTCTTGATAATCCATATATTCTTAGTTCTGAAAAGTCCTTTAGACAGTGTGTAGACCACCCTCCCTTAAAGATGAAAAAACTAAGGTCTGGACACACTGAGGGGCCTGGGCTCTGCATCCTGGTAAAACAGTGGAGAGAGCTGTAGGTCTCCTGTGTCTTTAAATCTCCCTTCCTACTTTGTCTCCATTATTCTCATCTCCTTTTGTCTGGATACTTTCTCAAAAACTTTCTGGAAGGACATATGAGTATCCAATTATCTGAAAAAACTTTCTGGCTGTCCGTCCATCTTGGTGAACTACAGACTCACAAATCACTTCACTCAAGTCTGTGCAGACAGACCATGTAAGTCAGACGCCTCCCATCCCATTTCCTGTCTGCACTGAGCAGCAAGCATCCTCCTCAGGGAACAGGGCGGGGCTGCGCGCCTCACAAGGGACTCACGTCAGCAGCTCCAGGGCTCTGTGGTCAAGGGCGAGCCGGGGGTTTCCAGTCAGGTCCAGCTCTTGCAGCTTCGGAGGCAGGCTTTCTGGTAATGTGACTTCGCTTAGCTCGTTACAGCTCAGGTCCACGCACTGAAGGAAAAGTGGAAACGAGAAGACACGGTCTGCATAAGTGGTTCAAGTGGCTCTAATGCTCTGCTGCAGGAGAACTGGTCTGACGATTCACTGCACTATGACAGCGAAATGCAGGAACTGTGTCTGTCTGCTGTTAAGCCCTAAACATTTACAATGGACCAGGGCTTCCCTGGGCTCAGACAGTAAAGAGTCTGCCTGCAATTCAGGAGACCTGGGTTCAATCCCTGGGTTGGGAAGATCCCCTGGAGCAGGGCATGGCAACCCACTCCAGTATTCTTGCCTGGAGAATCCTATGCACAGAGGAGCCTGGCAGGCTACAGTCCATGGGGTTTCAGAGAGTCTGACGTGACTTAGTGACTACGCCACCACCACCAGCCTTTAACACCTTAACACAATCAGGGTTAGAATTCTATATCTTTCTTTAGCCTATTAATATAAAAATCATAACTGTAGGTACAATTTCATTACATTTCACTTATTCTAGATCTGCACTCTCATCACCTTTGATAGCCTTAATACTTTCAACAGAAGTGCAAGAATTCACTTAATCTAAATGTTAATAATAGGGACATGGTCATCTCGTCCTTTTTGTTGTTTTTCCAATTACAAATAATGGTTTCGTGTCACCTGGACTCGAATGAAACTCTGATAACACTGCCTCGTAACGGGCTATTCTGGTAGCATGGTCTGTATACATCAGCACAGAGAAAAGAAAACACCACGCAGTGTCAATGCTTCTCCTGATGGTGATGAAACATGAGCTTAAGGACTGACAGGTGTGGGTAATGTAGAAGGCTAAACAGTTGACACAAACGAATTCGGAGGTCAGAGTATTAAGGGGAAAGATTAAAGACATTGTGGAACATTACTGAATTTTATGAAATTGGTTAGCAACATTTTTTAATGTTACCTCTAAAGATTTAATCTTTTACAATTCCATAGACATAAAATTGCTCCTTCTTTAAATTACCAGATTATAAACGAGTTCAGCGGGGTATCATTTATAAAGGTGACCTTGGGGACAGCGATACAGATCCTGAGAGATGGGTTCACACACCAGCCCGCCCAGGCCCATCTGGTCACCAGTCCTGAACCCCCTGCAGCCAGTTCCTTGCCGTCTAGTTCCACCATCCTACGTTTGCCCTGAGGACTATGACCGCTTCCCAACTTTGCTTTCAGCCTCCCTTCCCTCTGATCCACTCCCCACGGTGCTGCCAGGGTGGTTTTCTGCTGTGGCTTGCTCTACCTCATTCCACTCCAGCCTCAGTCTTTCTGCCGCCCCTGCCACCCTTCAACCTGCGCCCAAGGTCCTCAGCTGGTCAGCTGTGGCCTTCAACCTGCCTTTCAGCACCTGCCTCCTCTCACGCAGTGTTCAGCTGTCAGAGTGAGCTCTCGTGCCAACCTGTTCCCACCTGTCTGTGCCCTGGCACACCGTCCTCTGTGAAGGGAACTCTTTACGCTACCTTGCTGCATCTGCTCCCACGTCTGATGCGTTTTTAGCACACTGCACAAAGCAGGAGCTCAAACGATGCTTTCACCAGAAGGAGAAACAAACAAATGAATGCCTACCACTTGGTAGGCACTTATTTGTTGACTGAATAAATGAATGGATCTTAATGGATCTGTTAGGATGGGAACTGCAATATACACGTTTAGGTTAAATTCAGTCTAGAGTAAGTAGCACTGCAAAGGAATTGATATGTTTTTAAATGTGACTGCTTCTGCATGAGAAGGTAACTCATTTCATTAAGGGCAGACTGAGTGGAGAAACACCCCTAATATAGCTGTGCACACTTAAGGAGGTTTATTCCTAAAAATTACAGGACGTTGCTATCTGGTGGCAACCTCTGGTGTTAACACAGATAGTAAGTGCTTTGCTTACAAGCACTATTTCCTGTTCTTTTAATAGTCTTCCACAAATGCTTGTTGACTGAATAAGCAAAAGAAGAACTTCAATTTGTAAAAGTGTTAACTGCTCCGTTGTGTCTGACTCTTTGCAATCCCATGAACTGCAGCCCACGAGGCTCCTCTGTCCATAGGATTCTCCAGGCAAGAATACTAGACTGGGCTGCCACTCCTTTCTACATTAATTTGTAAAGGCCCTTCCTTTTAAGTTTATACACAGTATCTCTGATTTTTCTCAACTGGGTTTTAGATTTAGGAAACCTTATTGGCAACACCTTGAAAAAAATGACCATCAGGGTAAAACTTTTTTCAAAAAAACCCTCAATCCACCAATTACTATTCCATTTCTGCAAACAGGTAAATTCCCTTAAACACCAAAACTATTTCTAAAATCTGACTTTAATGAAATGCATCCTACATATAAGCTAAGCAATTCCTTTTCATCATTTCTTCTTAAAACTGGTTATGTGTGCCCTTGGGGATTCAGTGGTATATCACAGAGTTACAGGACACCTGGCCTGTGCTTCTGGGGGCGTCAGTGTTGCTTAGAAGACTGTGGAGCCTTCACTTTTATATCAAAACTAAAAGAAATGGTAAAAGAGTAGAACACAAAATTAGCATGTAATTTTAGATCAGAAAGGAGACATCACAGAAGTTTATAGATGACTGCAGGCCATATTCCAGACTTCGGGGCGTATGATCTCACTTCTTCTCCCTGTGGATAGGAGACTGTCGAGAGCATGGCAGTGCCCACTTCCCAGCCAAGCTCTCTGAGGACGCACGGCCACAAGTGCTCCCCTCCCTGGGGCGCCTCTGGAGGGACGCTCTCCACACACAGGACTCTCAGGGGCCAGCTGCCTACCTGCATGCACACAGCCCACCTCGTAAGAAGCAGCATTTGTTGGAAAGGGAGTGGCTTTGTGTTTAAAAGACCTACTGAAATAATTTTTCAAATTTGAGTTAAAAAAACAAACCAATCTGTCTGAGTTAACACTTTACCCCGACTCTGAGAGAGAGCGACTGTTCAGGCCCAGCTTTCCTGTGGGCTGTGTGGCCAGGGAGGCAGAGAGAAAAGCAGCTTCAATGGCCCTGTCCTGGAAGACACTGCTTCATGCCTTTTCCGCAGCTTTTGTTCCAAACAGGAATGGGTGCCAGATTCCCCAAATTTTAGAAGAATTCCTAAATAACGAATACCCAGACTCCAGGACCAGAAAGACAACTGTTTCTGCTTCCTGGTTTTTGGATATTTCAGTTCCTAGGTGACCTGTTGAGTCTAGAAGGTCAGCTAGCCCACCCAAACCGCCACCTAACTGGTCCCTGGTGTGTCTTTATCCCCCTTACCCTCCTTTCTGAAGAATTAATGCCTTTTCTTTCACCCACTTTGACCCACCACTTCCCCGTGTGCTTTGTGTTTATGACTGAGCTGGTTCTCTTGCCCTCATCCCGCTTCAGAAACAACAAACATGGCTTGATTCCAAGGGAAATTCAACTTCCTGGATCCACTGTTCTCAAGAGTGTGGCATATTAAACACACTTCATACTCCATTTCCCAGGGAAAAAAGCAGTCCTAGAGATGACGTCCCTCGACTTATCCAATTGATTTATTACTTCACAGCACAAACATGAAAATAACCTTCTGGGAAGAACTTAACATTTTAAAATATGCTGTTCACCTAGTGGCCAGAATCAGGACCCTACAGAAAAACGAAAAATTTGACAAAAGTTGCTGGTATATGTTTAAATTTCATCTGCTGTGTCACACATTAATTTCACCTGCTTAAACCACACTTCAAAAACGGTAGGAATATGTCACTAATTGGAAGTAATTCAACGAGGAGCTTGGGTTTTGTTGCAAAGCTGCTACACTATCGATGTGGCGGCCGTGGAGTGAGGTGAGGGGCCCCTGGGCGAGAGGGGCTGAGGGCCGCCCAGGTGGCTCCGCTGCTCCCTGGGCCGCCAGCACTGGGGGCCTAGACGAGGACGTCAGCCGGGACCAGCCAAGCCACGCCTGGCTGACGTGGTGACTCGAGGGCCAGGTTTTCCTCTCTAGCTGATTGACGGCGGATCTGTACCCAGAAGGAGGTGTGTTTATTTTAGAATCAGAACAGAACACGACCTGCTCCAGAACACAGGACTGGTGGTGGGTTTCGAAGAAGGTGCCGAACAACGGTGAAGACAGTAATCCCAGGGAACAAAGCTTCTGCGACTGGGTGCGCTTGAGTGCACCAGAAAACTCTACAAAATTAACTTTTTTCCTACTAACTTACATGACCTTCTGGCCCACATAGAGAATTTGTTGCCTGACGATCACTCTGCGAGATCTTGCTAAATGCACCAAAATGAGGCAAGCCTACACCTACGTTTTACCCAAGATTAGGGGAGGCATGTGGTCTCTGTTCTAGGGGTATGTGAATAATGGCCTAATTTTTCAAGTTTCAAAAATTACATTTTAGTATATATATTTTAGTAAGAAAACTTGTTTATCCTTTTAAATGATAATTGGTTTTAAAGCTTTGGTAACAAAGCTGTGAACAAGCCCTCTCCTTTAATGTCTTAAGAGATGAGACTGCTCACAGAGAACTAGCTAAATACAACAGGACCTTATTCTTCTTTAACTTATGTTATCTCCTAATGTTTATAATTGCAATAATTTTAATACTTTTTATGAAACACCTTACAATTACTGCACTTTATTTTCAAGAAGCCTTAAGAATATAACCTAGGATTACTAGTGTCAGTCACTCAGTCACGTCCAACTCTTTGCCAACCTACGGACTGCAGCCTGCCAGGTTCCTCTGTCCACGGGATTCTCCAGGCAAGAATACTGGGGTGGGTTGCCATTCCTTGTCCAGGGGATCTTCCCTCCAAACCCAGGGATCAAACCTGGGTCTCCTGCATTGCAGGCGGATGGATTCTCACCATCTGCAATAAAATTCTGAAACACAATAAAATTTTAACATAGGCTAGAGTATTTCAACTTATAAAAAATGATTTCTTTTATATTAAAAACATGCTTTAGGGCTCAGTTTGCAGTAATGACTCCGGTATTTTATCATTTGTTTACAGCCACTACTTTTATCAGGAGCTTTCTTTTGATGGTTTAAATGTGTGTAAATACTTACACAGCTACTTAAAATAGTCTCATATGAAATATGAATGAGTTGTTTCTCATATGAAATAACACTAAAATATCAACCCAGAGTTCTCAAACAATGTAACTATTACTTTTTCAATAACACTATCTGTCCAGGACTGCAAAGTTCATACTTTTGTATGTAAAGGATACTTGATACTGCTCATCACCGCCCCCCCTGAAATAAAACCCCAACAACAAACATCTCTTGGTCATGGGACTGCTGGATCAGAAAGACTGGGCATTTTTAACATAAGGAAAATGCCAGGATATAATATCTGGGATTAAAAAAAAACTATTAAAAAATAATACCAAAAGAAAAGTTTTAAAAGTGGCTCTAGGACTTCCCTGGTGGCCCAGTGGCTAGGACCCTGCATTTTCACTGCCAGAGGCCTGGGTTTAAACCCTGGGGGAGGAACTGAGACCCTGCAAGCCACTGCTGCAGCTCCGGCCACACACCGCCCCCCCCACCCCACAACGCAGAGGCTGCCAGCAGGGCACAGAGGGCAGATGCAGGGAAGGGGTGACATGAGACTCAACAGCGCTGATTTAAAGGCCGGGAGCCCACGCAAGGGCCTAAGAGAAAGTCTGCTTTTGCAGGACAACATTCACATTGTGCAAAACCTAGTCAAAACTTGAAAAATGTAAACGTCTATCCACATTTTAAACCAGATACTTAAAAACAAAAAAATCAACAGCTAAGAGTTTGGTAACATTAAAGGACAGGTGCAGACAGTAAGAGCAGCACACGGGAGGCTAACCGAGAGGCGGGGTGCACAGGGCCCTGTTTAATGAGCCCCCGAGACACACCACACCCCCTCCCAGGATGGGCCGGCTAGCAGCCCCCGGCAGGCTCAGCTGTCAGCACAGCTCCTGTGCTGGAATCAGAGAAGCCTGTGCTTAAGTGACAGGCTTCCTGGATTCTGCTGATCATCAGCCAGAACAGTTGCTCCACATAATCAACATCAGAGCTGACCCCTACGGAGGCCTCGTCACTAATGATGGCCCACATTTAGTGCTCTCGCTAGAGTTCTTACTCCTCCCTCAGACGCTCTGCACGTTTTATTCCATTTCATCCTCACAGCAACACTGTGACTCTGTGCTGTTCTTTCCCTCATTGTACAGATGAGGGAACAGAACAATTAAGGGACTTGGAGCTGGAATCCAACTCCAGATATATTCCCTTCAGAAGCCCACCTCTTACCCACTGTAAAAGGTACTATAAAGTAAAAATAGAATACTTCTGGGACTTCCCTGGTGGTGCAGTGGTTAAAACTGTGCCTCCACTGCAGGGGTCCGGGTTCCATCCCTGGTGGGGGAACTAAAATCGCGTGAGCCAGACGGCATGGCAAAAAAAAAAAAAATTCTGTGAATTTTCAGTAAGTATTCCAAAATGCCACAGTCATATACGAGATTACAGTGCTCAAAATAAAATACTTCATGGCCTAAAGCAAACACACACACACTTATCACATGGCTCGTACACACCTCAACCGTGTAAATGTACTCCTGTGATGAAAAATCGTTCATGCTATTCAAAGTGATTTCAAACAGGATGACATTTGTTCCTTTTTAGGAGATGAGAATATATCCTGAGTCTATAACCAGAGTTTTTTTTCTTTATTAAGCATAAAACTAATAATCAGAAATGCTGAGACACAAATGAAAGAACTTCTTACTCTTTGCGCCCAAAAAAAAAAAAAACTGTTAGATGACGTTCCTGCTAGTGAACTGGTTTCGTCCCGTGAGACTGCCATAGTCATGAGGTGTAGAAAGCCTCTGCCACCAAGCTGCCGTCTTCACTGACACAGACCACCTTCTTTTTCAGCACCTCAGCTTCCTTGCCTACCAAATGGGAGATACTACTTGTTCTGCCAGCATCATTCAACTGAAGCGCATGTCTGGTCTTTAAACAGCAGTGAGACTACATCTGCACAGGGACTTGCTACTACCCCACAGCGCCATGGGGATGCCGCTGTTTAATCGGGGTGTGGGGTGCGGGGTGCTGCTGGCTCTTTCAAACTCCTATCAAACCTGGCTCAGTCTCTGAGTCTCACAGACACCCTGGAAAAAGGTGCGACAGGTGCTGTTAGACAGATGGGAACGAGTGAGGTGGCCACGCGGCTCACATCCAGTCGCAAGTAGTGTTCGATCCCTTGTGACCCCACGGACCGTAGCCCACCAGGCTCCTGTGTCCATGGGACCCCCAGGCAAGAACCCTGCAGTGGGCAGCCGTTCCCTCCAGCAGGGCGTCTTCGCAGTCTCCTGTGTCTCTGCAGGCAGACTCTTGGCCTCTGAGCCACCTTCCCCACTCCCAGCCCAGGGCTTCTTGTTTACTGGTTTCCCACCTCGGCCAACTCAGCAGCGTGGCCCAGCAGCGAGGAGGGATGGAGCAAGAACAACAGAGGCGTCCTCACTCCAAGGAACCCGGCAGAGGGTGCCGGCATCCTGAGCCGGTGACTCACAGGAAGCACGTCTTCGGCCTGAGGCTGGGGGTCACGGCTCGGACCACATACCTTGATCTCCGGGAGCTGCATCACCTCAGGGAAGACTTCAATGCAGTTGGAGTGAGCTGTCATGGTGTGCATGCGCCTGCAGTTCATGATGGTCGTCGGCACGGCCTTCAGTTTATTCCCACTGAGGTCGATCTCTTCAAGTTCCTCCAGTTTCGCCATTTTACTAAAAAAAAGAGAAAATCCAAGGTGGACAAATCACAAAGTAACTAGAAAGAAATTTAAAAAGAAAATACTAATAATAGATAATGAGAACCAAAGGGTAATTTAGTCTGAAGATTCTTTAAAGATTCACTCGGAATCATTTTAACAAATGATTTGTTGAATCACTTTTTCACTACTGTTTTTGAGGATCAAAGTATTTTAACACCTCTTTTCTTACTACAGGGGCTTCCCTGGTGGCTCAGACAGCAAAGAATCTGCTTGCAATGCAGGAGATGCAAGAAACCCGAGTTCAGAAACCTGAGTTCAATCACTGGGTCAGGAAGATCCCCTGGAGTAGGAAATGGCCACCCACTCCAGCATTCTGGCCTGGAGAATTCCAAGGACAGAGGAGTTTGGTGGGCTACAGTCCATGGGGTCGCAAAGAGCTGGACAGGACTGAGAAACTAACACTTTTCTTACTACAAAACAAAAAGTCTTAGCTTCAACTCTTTAAATTGGCAACAACAAGAAAAACGGATGTCCTTTTCCTACTCTGCGTGTGAATTAAGATATCCTGACAACAATCACTTTGCTATGTGGCTTAGTCTGAACTGCAGTGAAAATCCTACTCGAATTGGTCAAAAGTCTGCATTAATCCAGTATATGTGCTTTAAAGACCTTAGTTTAAGAGTAGGGTTTCTTTGTACTGGCCCTGAGACCTCAAGGGGATACAGAGGAGAAGCGGGAAGGCTTATATGAAGATATGCTTTCTCCTGAAACCCACTCCCCAAATTCCTCTGACATCACGTGTGATAACGAAGTGGTGCTGAGGAGAATGCTGACGGGCCACCCGGATCACCTCGAGACTGTCTGCGTTAGCGTGTCAGTCACTCAGTCGTGTCGGACTCTTCGAGACCCCACAGACTGTAGCCCACCAGGCTCCTCTGTCCATGGAATTCTCCAGGCAAGAATACTGGAGTGGGTAGTCATTCCCTTCCCCAGGGGATCCACCCCACCCAGGGGTCAAACCCAGGTCTCCTGCATTGCAGGTGGATTCTTTACTGTCTGAGCCACTGAGAGACCTTCTAGCTGAGCCAAATTCAATCTGTACCCAAAGAAATTTCTCTCAACTTCTGCTAAATATCTACAAAGAAAGCACCTTTCTGACTTTACCTTAATAACACACCCTAATATAATTTCCCTGATAGCTCAGCTGCTAAAGAATCCACCTGTAATGCAGGAGACCTGGGTTTGATACCTGGGTTGGGAAGATCCCCTGGAGAAGGGAAAGGCTACCCACTCCAGTATTCTGGCCTGGAGAATTCCATGGACTATACAGTCCATGGGGTCTCAAAAGAGTTGGACACTACTGAGCGACTTTCATGTTGAATATAATTTAACGTTTTTTTTTAAGGATGTCTTTTATTGTTTAATCTTAACCTATAGTCTAGAATTAACATTAGTTACATAAATCAATAATTACAGTAACCAAATAAAGAAAAATTCCAGAGTTAGGGGTTTCCTTTATTTTCTGTAAATCTAGAGGGAGAAAGTTCCCCCGCCCCACCCGCAGCCCCAGATGCATCCATCACTCCTCTGACCCCTTTTCCACCTTGGGTGATGCCGGAGTCTTAATAGGCACCACGGTTATTGGTACCTCACCTGCCTGCTGCAGTTTCACTTGTCACAATAAACCGTCCAAACAATTTAGCGAGAAACCCTTTATTGCCCTTCTGTTCTCTCTCAAAAATAAACGCTACTTTATTTGATTACTTGAGATATATACCAAAGATACAAGAACTAAGTTTTTACCTGATGAAATCAGATCTTTTAATATCATAAACATTCAACATGGTGTTAGGATACGCTACAAACACCCCTGTATGTACAGACTGTGAAGAAATCCATCTCTGACAGCCTGAATTTGTAAGAGATTGTTATTTGAATATGTCACATATTTTGAAAAGAAATGGGAAGAAATCAATAAGCAACAGGCATGAAAAAAGATTCAAAATATGGAAATCAGGCCCAAGGAAGAAAATGTTAAAGAAATTTCCATGCCTCAACATAGAATGAAGGTGGGAAAAAAACCAAGTTTCTGTATTTAGGGCGGTCACCAGTGGCCTGGGTTGCGCGGGGGAACCCTCAGAGCTTGAGGGGACAGCCATGCTTGGCCTCTAACCATCTCAGAGGACGGGGAGCCCTTTCAGGGGTGTTATTCTTATGGGACCACCATGTTTTCTTCTAAAAATATCACCTCATTCCATAGTAAAAGAAAAATACATAACAATTAAAAAGAAAAAAGAAAGAAAAACTTAAACATTAACATCAAATGATTGGGAGAAAATAAATGTATACTACAAAATAAAGCAATACTAGGAGTCAGTGCATACCTGGGCCTCCCCGTTTTAGTAAGGGCTTCAACAGACTGCTAACCTTGATGGCCACAGACGGAGGCTGTGCCGGTATTCTGCTTTGGCCCAGTACTAAGCTGCAGTTAACAGCAGAATACCCAGGGGTTAGTGTGTGCTTCTTTGGTGTGTGGATGTGAGTTCTCGGACCTGACTTGTTAAATGGATAAATGCCAGTGACAGAGAAGCAGAGTAAGTCCTCCACGGCAGGCTCAGTGTGCAGATCCATTCAAAGCAAGATACAGTGCTACTGTTTCCCAGATTACAAATTCAAATTAAAATAGACTTACAAGTGGAATTTTCTGAGAGCCATAAATTATTTCCAGTGTCACAGTTTCTATGATCAAATAAGCCACCACTGCTTTTTATACCATAAACACAAATCCAAAGCTATTAGCTAATTAAGAACCTTCAGGTTCCTAATTAAGGTTCTAATTCTCACTCGCCATACTGTTAATTTTTTTAATTAATCAAAAGAAAAAACAAACCTGTAAATAACATACTTTGTTTCAAAATCATAAGAACAGTCTAGCAACTGGGTCCTTGGATACATTCATATTAGAAAAATAAACACATTCCTTTTTAGTGGAATGTTGATAATGGCTTATAGAAAAGAGGAATAAGCTTTACACTATTTGGAAACTAAACATTTTCGTTTTTGCCTTTTCATCTATGAACCCATTTTCAGAAATGCAATGAAGGATGTCACTCTGCAATCTTCTTTTACCTTGCGGGAAAACTCTGAAGTCGGTTGTAGGCCATGTGAAGAACCTTCAGATGGGGGTGTCCGGTTAACAAGGGCACACATTTATCTGTGAGGTTGTTGTTCGTCAAATACAACTCCTGTAAGATGCTGTTGGTCTCCTCTGAAAGTGTGGCTGGAGGGAGGGTTTCCAGTTTGTTTGCAGACGCATTCAGGAATCTCAGGCTACGATGACAAACAACAAAATCGTGCTGATAAGCCAGAGCTCCACCCCAGAATTCTCAACAAATCTAGAAGTTTCCTGTCAGATACCCACCATACTGGAAACTGGGTTTAGAAACACGAATTTAAAGATAGGTTTTAGCTTTGGCAGGCATATAGATATATGACTCCACAATCTATACTGAACACAATAATTACCTAAATGTGTTAACTACAAAGAGATAGAGATCAATTTTGTTTGTTTGTTTTTCCTGGTCACACTGTGTGGCTTGCAGGATCTGAGTCCCCTGACCCTTGCCCCTTGCAGTGGAAGCATGGAGTCCTAACCACTGGACTTCCAGGGAATTCCCTAGAAATAAATTTTTATGGAAGTACAAAAGAAAAAGGAAGTCATATTTTATAGCTGGTGGGGAGTAGAAAGGAAAGTGATAAGGTAAAGCTAATATTCTGTCTTAAGAAAGAGAAACACAATTGCCTATTTTAAAATAAAAGTTTTCATAGCAATAAAACAATTAGATGTTAGATCACAATATAACTAAATCACATAGTGACTAAGTCCTTTTCAGCATGCTGTATAAACCATATTTTACTGACATATATTCACAACTGCAAGAGATAATTTGTTCTGTAGTAAAATAATGGAATACTGTATAGTAGTGAAAATGAAGAACTACATGTATCAATAGGATGGAAGATAACAGGATACACTGCATGACTCCATAATTACAGAGTTCAGAATCAGGCAAAACTAATATACAATATTAAAAGTCAGGGAAGGGAGGCAGTGTCTAGAAGATAGCTTCTAATTTTTCCAGTATGATACCGCTTTGGT
Organism: Bos javanicus; assembly: GCF_032452875.1. Lineage (NCBI taxonomy): Eukaryota > Metazoa > Chordata > Mammalia > Artiodactyla > Bovidae > Bos > Bos javanicus. The sequence continues at coordinate 61,174,652 of NC_083891.1, read as the reverse complement.
TCTCACTCTGGGTGCTGGTCACATGAGTGTGTTCACTTTGAAAATGTTTATCAAGTACTATACTTGCAGTAGAAGGAAATGGGCTACTCACTCCAGTCCTCTCACCTGGAGAATGCTATGGACAGAGAGCCTGGCGGGCTACAGTCCATGGGGTTGCAAAGAACGGGACACGAGTGAGCAACTGACACGTTCATACTTATGGTCCCATTTCTGTATTTATATTATACTTTAATAAAGTTTACATGGAAACACGTATTAATATACACTATCAGTAACCCAAATGACAGTGTGAACAACAGCTAAACTATGAAGAATGTTTTTATACTTGAGATAACTAAAACTGTCAAAAACTGTAATACTTCCTTAGTTACTGTGAAACACAGATAAATAGAAAATGCAAAGCTGGAGAACTGAAACAGAATCCTTGCTGGGATCAGGCTCCCAGTCACTGAAAAGGGAAGCGAAGGGTGGAGCAGGACCTGGGCAGACAGACAACTCTGCTGCGTCCCGGTGATCTGCAGCACGGGCGCTCCATCGTGGGGCCACAGTGACTGACCCCTGTCCAGCCCACAGGACCACCTACCACGGTCCCCAAGGCCAAAGCTGCCTTGTTCCCCAACCCCTACCTGGAACGAACCACTATGTTAATGAACCGACTTTCTCTCATTTCAAAACCACCCACGTTTGACACATTCTGCATTCAATTCGGGACTATTTTACCATAACTTAGTTTAAAAAAAGAATAAAATCTTCCTTAAAAAGAAAGACTCTGGAATACCAGGTACAGATATTTTTAATTGAGGATAAAAAGAAGGCTCTGTATTCAGGAGTCACCACCAAGACTGTCGTTCCAATCTTTCAATCCACTAATTCAATACTCTCTGATCTTGCAGCCCCCACACTTACACACACACACACACACTCACACAACTCCATAACATAGCTGAGGAAAAGCAGCTTCCCCCAAATAGAACATTTTCCATTAAAGAAACACATATTCTGTTGACATTTAAAAAAAAAAAAAAGGAAGTAGAAAAGGGCTGTACAGACCATAAATAGTCATGGGAAATTACAGTCGTGTGTGCTACAGAGAAGAAAATAAAGGTCATTCATGAAGTTTCTGAAATGGTTTTGAACTAGGAAGGAAACCCATTCCAGCACCATAGTTCTTTAAAGCTCTTTTACGACTTTCGTTTTATCACCTGACTTAAATACCCTGTTAGGATTACTCCAGTGTAGAATTATAAAACATTAAAATGCATTGCCCTAAAACATTTTGGAATAGGGCTAACTGAGAAACTCTGACAATCTCATTAAAACACAATTCTCTAGGAAATATGTAGTTATAAACATATGAAAAGAAAAGAAATTAAGTCATGAATATTTGCATTATTTTTAGGCCAGGAAAAAAAGAAGGAAATTTGTTTTGAAAAAGGAAAAAAGATTGACTAGTGAATGCTCACCTAGAAAACTACTAAAGGAACTTTAAAAATCCTTACAACACGGAAGTGATTTCCAGAAAGACTTGTCCACTCATCTTGTTGAAATGTGCCTGTACTGAAGCTTATACATACTTTATGGGAAACTGAGGTGGGGGATCCCACATTCCACCCCTCCAGGAAATAAAACTAAGCTGAAACTACATGGCTGGTTTCGAAAGATTGAGTTTTAACTGAATCAAGCCTGACTGAATCATCTTGTTAGTTAATGGTCACAGAGCAAACAACTGGCCTAAAAGCATTTCTGATTATAATCGTCTCAGGGAAATTAAATTCAATGCCCACCCTTCAAGAAATAAACACACCTGTCACACAGCCGCACATTTCAGCAGAAGGCAGATCAAGTTGGTTTAATCGTCTACGTGTTATATCCATCAGAGTGAGCAACTGCTTTAATTCTGTAAAATGTCTCCAGTCTGGATAACAGTTTTACTCAATAAATAGGGTGTAAAACCCTACCCCCCTCTGCTTTCAAAACCTTCCGGAGAGTTAAGTTCCTAAAGCACTGAGTTAGGTCTCAACTCCGTATGGTATGGGAGAACGTCCTCAAGCTTCTCCCTTGCAGATTTTTGCAGTAACTGCATAAAAGATTTGTTTAATACGCCATGAAGACTTTGATCCATAGAACCCCCTTCACGACTCAACCCTCTCATAAAGACCCGAGAAAAGCAGTTGCGTGTCACTGCCGTCTTTCGGTAAAGTGCTTCCTCCGATCTCCTGTTTCATCCGATCCCCCCACCGTCCAGAGATGCCCCCGCTCTATTTCACAGAAGACAAACTGAAGCTGAGAAAAGTCAAATTACTTGGCTGCTGTTAAATAGTAATTAGTGGCTGTGTGTGTGTGCGCACGTGGGCTCAGCCATGTCCAACTCTTTTCGACCCCATGGACTATAGCCCGCCAGGCTCTTCTGTCCATGGGATTCTCCAGGCCAGAATACTAGAGTGGGTTGCCATTCCCTTCTCCAGGGGATCTTCCCAACTCAGGGATCTTTGCTATCCTGAGCCACCGGGGAAGCTCCGAAAGACCAGTGTCTCTTTCGCCTCCCACACTGGCAGGCAGGTTCTCTGACACTAACGCCACTTGGGAAATTAGTGACAGAATCAGAAATAAACCCAGATCTCACTGATCTTAAAGACTGAAAAGGGCACTGTTCAGTCGCTCAGTCGTGTATGACTCTGTGCGACCCCACGGACTGCAGCCTGCCAGGCTCCTCTGTCCATGGGATTTGCCAGACAAGAAGAGCGGAGTGGGTAGTCATTCGAGTGGGTAGTCATTCCCTTCTCCAAGGGATCTTTCCGACCCAGAGATCTTTGCCATCTGAGCCATGAGGGAAGCCCCAAGAAAGCCCACGATTACCTAATACAATTCTCCAAAATTGAACTGACAGAAACAGAAATAATAAAACATTTTCCTGAGGACATTTTCATGTCATCTTCCCCCAAAACCCTGGAGGTCAAGCAGAGCACCTGCTGGGCAGTGTGAAGACCACACACACACCATATACACTTCAGACTCCATCCCTAAAATAACGGGACACACGGCACAGCACTCAAACTGTTCCTCAGCAGAGAGTGTGACACTGCACAGAAAGGACACTCACACAGGATTCCTGCCCTGAAGCATCTGGAGAGCTGCCCACGGCGCAGGGGACAAATCCGCTTCCTGGTTCTTGAGCAATCCCTCTGTTCTTCCCTGGCACATTCTGTCCGTCTGTTCTGGCTCCTCTAGGGTTTTCTGTTTTGCTTCTGTTTTTTTTTTTTTTTTAGTAATTCCCAGCACACCCTTAAATTTTACAGCTAAATTCTGTCCTTGAAACGAAGCATAGGATTGGTGCCGCCACAGATCTATGTATTTGCAGGCAGACCAGGTATTCTGCATCCGAATTATTTTTTATGCAGATAGGTACTGTGACTTGTGGTCTATTAAAAATGCAAAAGCTTAAGACCCTAAGCGCAGTGAAATCCTTTTAACTTTTATACAACCCCCTGATTTCTGGCCCTAAAAATCCTTAAGAGGTGTCAAACAAAATACTCTAAATTACTTTTGATGTGTCTACACAACGCAATGCTTTTAACAACTTCATCTATCTTCAAAAGACTGGTAGCTCTTAAAGCAGGGACTTTCAAACTTTTCATTAGTGGCAACTAAGAGTACAACATTTTACATGACCGCCTAGTGAAGATGCAAAATACACACATATAAACAAAAGTTTCTTGCAACAGTATTTAACCTTACTCTGTCTTACACTGATATTTTCTATCCCATTTTTTAAGTGCTGGTAGAAACCCACTAAATTACTACATCCCCACTTACCAGTTTGAAAAAAGGATGCCTATTATTCATTGTATAGCAATGCCGCTTAATAGTGAGACTGCATGGGAAGAGAAAGTACATGCGTACAGCCTAACAGAATGCACACGTTATTATTTGGCAAGGTCTGAAAATGTGCCTGGCTTGGGCAATAAAGATCATAAGCCTACAGGGCAAGGGAACAAAGGTCATACAGATGGAAGACCTGCTGAACAAGAACTCAAAAAGGATTAACTTTAAAAATTGGGTGTAATTATATTAAGAACCAACACCGAGGCAACGCTGTAAGCTAATCTCAGCCCTTCTCCTGACTCAGCCAGTCACCCCACACACGTCCCCGCTCTGCTCCAGAATCCAACTGAGGACTGCACATTCCATTTCCTTACCGTGCCTCATGCGTCTCCTCTAATCAGTGTAATTTGTTTCAAATGACCTTGACACTTTAAAAAAGTACGTTTTGTGGAATGTCTCTCAATTTAGATTTGTTTGATGTTTTATTATCATTAGAATAATGTAATGCACTTCTAGCAAAAACACACAAAAGTGACGTTCTCATTCCGGAAGTTCTGTGATTCTCAACTTTACCTCCCAGATATTCTTATTAATTAGGTCAGGGTAAGGTTTCAATGGAGGAGGGCATGGCAATCCACTCTAGTATTCTTGCCTGGAGAATCCCCTTGGACAGAGGAATCTGGGGGGCTACAGTGGTCCATTGGGTTGCAAAGAGTTGGACATGACTGAATACTAAGCACAGCACACAGGCTTCAAAAATCTATACAGAATTAAGAATTCTGGTGACTGGCCAAGTTGAGTCAGTAGAAATGAGAAAATGGCCAGAAAAATGCATGTTTAGTAGGTAATCTAGGGGATCCTGAACACCCTTTGAGAAACACTATTTTATTTCACTATGGCTATCAAAACATCAGAACTTCACAAGATAGCTCTCTTCCCTTAGGAAAAATAATAACAGGCAATCTAGCTCTTCAAAATGTCAGAAATTTTCTATCTTTGCCAAAAGGCACCAGTTGTCATGGTCAATTGATCACGCTTTCCCAAATCTTCTATTCCCTTTTAGTCCCTTTGATATTTACACCCATTCTGTCTGAGTCACTAAAACTTATGGTCTGTAATGTGACTAATATTCTGGGGATATTTTAATAATTACCATGTACTTCATTTGTACATATACACTCTCTCCTCCTTCCCATCCCCTGAAAATACCTTATTTTGCTCCAACCAGGGGGAAAAAACAGACCCTAATCTCCACTTATAACAGGAATCTATAACTCTCCTATAAAGGGCCCCTTGTGGCTTTGTTAATTAGGCTTATCTCATCAGAAGCAGTTCTCTGGCCATGACGTAAGAGTGCAAACGCAAAATGGCCCAGGAATCAGCCACCGCCAAGCTCTCAGGAGCAGCAGCAGGACAGCGGCACCTCACCCACCCACCCCGGTGACCCACAGGGACCTCACACCACTCCTGTCCATCTGCTGAAGGACACTGATTATCTGAAACTCTTTTGGGGGTTTCCATCAAGAAAATTCTCAACTTCAGTAAGATGGGAGGACTAGGCCAGTTAAGATCCAGATTAGAATACTTGCCAGTTTCCCTCACAGAACCAAGTCCTGTCTTGATCACAAGATTCAAAATCACAGTCCACTGATTGGCAACTATGGTCCAACATACTTCACATCTGTCCACAGCTACTGCGCTGCCAGTCAAAGACACGACATTCAAAGAAGACATGGAGAGCAAACTCATAAACTTAAACTGCTGATTCACGTCATAAGAATTTTAATACAAGCGGTCTGAAGGTGCTCTGGAAGCACAACCACTGAGCTGGCGTGCCCTAGACCCGTGCTCTGCAACGGGGGACCCACAGCACCAAGAAGCCGTGCACCGCAGCCAAGAGCAGCCTCCGCCCCCCAAACCAGGGAAGAGCCCCAGCAGCAGCGGAGACCCAGCACAGCCAAAAAACACAAGTATGGGGGAAAACTGGCCTGAAGTTCTCAGAGGAAGCCGAGGATATCACTACAAGTCGTCTAATTTAGATTCCTCTCTCTTCTCCAGTTAACTGCTACCAGGTCAAGCAGATCAAAAGACACCATCCCAAAGCTGTAATATCTCACAGACATTATGCAATTAAAACCATGATACTGCATTTTAGCAGCCAGGTTCAGATCTAAAGAAATCTCCCTAGAAAGAGAGTTCAACCTTTTGCTCTCTCCAATAACACATGTTTTTCTGACCTCTCATGAAGCTTCCAAGCACAAGTTCTATTTAGAGAACAAACTAAACCATTTCTAACTTCAGTTCAGTTCAGTTCAGTTGCTCAGTCGTGTCCGACTCTTTGCGACCCCATGAATCACAGCACGCCAGGCCTCCCTGTCCATCACCAACTCTCGGAGTTCACTCAGACTCACATCCATCGAGTCAGTGATACCATCTAGCCATCTCATCCTCTGTCGTCCCCTTCTCCTCCTGCCCCCAATCCCTCCCAGCATCAGAGTCTTTTCCAATGAGTCAACTCTTCGCATGAGGTGGCCAAAGTACTGGAGTTTCAGCTTTAGCATCAGTCCTTCCAAAGAAATCCCAGGGCTGATCTCCTTCAGAATGGACTGGTTGCATCTCCTTGCAGTCCAAGGGACTCTCAAGAGTCTTCTCCAACACCACAGTTCAAAAACATCAATTCTTCGGCACTCAGCTTTCTTCACAGTCCAACTCTCACATCCATACATGACCACTGGAAAAACCATAGCCTTGACTAGACGGACCTTTGATGGCAAAGTAATGTCTCTGTTTTTTCATATGCTGTCTAGGTTGGTCATAACTTTCCTTCCAAGGAGTAAGCGTCTTTTAATTTCATGGCTGCAGTCACCATCTGCAGTGATTTTGGAGCCCCAAAAATAAAGTCTGACACAAAGACTTATATATTCAGGCCTTTTCCTCAGTTACATAACCACAGAACTGGTAACAATAATTTATTACCAGAAAAAAAGAAGAAAGAAAAAGTGAGCATCTACATATATTTTTAAAGATTTGTACTATGAAGCAAACTGAATAGAAGGAGAACTGAAGCAGTTTCATCGCTGCCTGGAGCCATCTGCCAAATACAAAGCTCTGTATTATACAACAGAAAGCTGCTCTGCATACCAGGAGCCTAAATGAAAACCAACCCTATCATTTACATTCTTCTTTTCCCTCTAACCCCATGTTTTATTAGTTTATTGTGCAGCTATTTTAAACTTGGCATTAGGCTGTAAGTACCTTGAGGATTAGTCATTTTTCAATTTCCTGCAGCACCCAAACCGGTGACATAAACCGACAAGGTCAGTAAGACACCGGCCATCCTGAACCAAGTAAATTAAATCACAGCTGAAACCACCTGAAGGGGCTTGTGACGATTGTCTCCTAAAAAGCCCTCTTTTAATATTTTAAGCTTCATGTCTTTAGGTTGACCTACTCCCAACAATGTCGGTAGTAGTTTATTCCTTCCCCTCAGACTAATCAAGCCAAATATACTCTATCCCTACATTTTCTTGAATGTAAATTATGCCTCAACGTAAAATCTTAATTAATCTCAATTAAAAACTCTTAAAGTAGGTAGATAAAACCTCAATTACTTAGGTTTTGGAAATGGGATAAGTAGAAAAAAGTACTAACCCTTTAAGAGGCAGTAAATAGTATGGTACAACAGAGGGAATAAAATCAGTATTTTTATCATAACTTCGTATAGCACGTCACCTATAAACATCAATTGAATCACTATGCCCTTGTACACCTTAAGCTAATATAATATTATAAGTCAACCATATTTCAATTTTTAAGTTCTGTTTTTCTTGTCTTCCAACGAGTGAGATAATACAAGAACGTCATTCAAAAAAGACCTCATCGACTTCACCCACCCTTTTCATAACCCAGTCTGCCCCAGAGAAAATACAAGAACGTCGTTCAAAAAAGACCTCATCGACTTCACCCACCCTTTTCATAACCCAGTCTGCCCCAGAGACTCAAACCAGAGATGCAGCTCTTGCATTCTTGGAAAACGAGGGCAGTGTGCCTTCTGGAACGCTTCTCACTTCAGCCCCTGTGGGTCGCTTGCTTTTCTCTCACAGGAGAGAAGCAGGACGCCTGCCCTTCCCAGTCGCCTCGGCCTGTTACTCCAGAGCACTCCGGGGCCAGAGCCGCATTGAACACGGCCTGCCGTCCTCTCAAGACCCGCGGAGGCTGCCTACGTCCCCCAAGACAGCCCTGCTTTTCAAAACAAAGCTGGCCCTGGACAGGCCTGTGCATTCGGCCAAGGGCGTTTCTGCCCAAACGCCTTTAGTTCTCACTTGCAGGCTCGGCTTCCTCTGCCTCCCTGGGTAGAAGGGTCCTCCTTCAGAGGCTCAACTCGGGTCCTGAGGTTTTCACACTGTGTGACTAGAAATATTCCAGCTCATACAGGCAGCCCTGTCCATTTGGGACTGTACAGCCTAGGTAACATGGGGGACTGGCGGAGGGCCACGAGGCAACAGTCAGCGCAGCAGTTCCCGACCCCAGGGGTCGCAGGACGGCCTCATCTGAACAAGCTCCTCATGTGACACATCTGAACACGGACGCAGCGTCTCCTGGACCACTGTACGCACACCCTCAGACACATGCCGTCAGATGCGCCTGGAACCTGGGAGACTCAGAGACTGCTTACCGACGCCTCAGAATGCAACGCGTATACAAGTGTCCCTTTAGAATTAAATCCTCAGAAATGAACAAGAGTGATTACTATCTACTGGACAGTTCCAGCTCTATTTACCTTCTCTGCGAGCCACGACCTTACAAGACCCAGAGTTCAGTTTTATCTCAAAGACTCCTAAAACCCAAATGCATCTACTTATTTTTTTTTCTACCAATTCAGCGTAGATCCCCCAAGAGAACAAGTAGACTCCCATTACAGAACTGCGCCCAGATTTTGCCTAGCTAGCCTCAGGAAAGAAAACAAGGTTACAACAGGACACAGAATTCTCCGCAGGGGAAGAAACCTCATCCTATATTCATAACAGTAAGAAAACAAGACTAGAGCTCCTGCTAGGCTGTGTGCTGTCTTTTCATGTGAATGCAAAAGCAAGAACAATTCTTTAAAGGATCTTGAAACGCTGTCTCTCTGTCAGGGCAATGACACAGCACCAGCCATTACAAAGGGGCAATCCCGTTTCCTCACAATAGCATTATTTCTCAATAACTGTTCCAGTAGGAATTCATTGTAACTTACATTAAGTACAGAGAATAAATTTTTCAGTGAGGAAAACAGAAGGAAAAGAATGAAGGAAATGTTCTCTGTTTCTATCTGGGTGATGGTTGTGGGGTATAAATGTACGTAAAAGCTCACGGAGCAGTATGCTTAAGAGCTGTACACATTTATTATCAGAAGTCACATCTGGATAAAAAGATTTCTTTTAAAAAAGAGGATCAATAAAAAAAATGCAAATCCAAGATCAAGGGTAGTATTTAAAATTCTTTAAATTTTCTCTCTTTCATTAAACAAATATTTACTGAACATCTTAAAAAGGCTCCTACACCGCTGGTGGGAACATGAACCAGGGCAGCCACTATGGAGCAGAATGGAGGTTCCCTAAAAACTAAAGACAGAGTGACCATGCAGTCCAGCTTCTGCGCATAGAATGGAGGTTCCCTAAAAACTAGAGACAGAGTGACCATGCAGTCCAGCTTCTGGGCATAGAATGGAGGTTCCCTAAAAACTAGAGACAGAGTGACCATGCAGTCCAGCTTCTGGGCATAGAATGGACGTTCTCTAAAAAACTAGAGACAGGGTGACCATGCGGTCCAGCTTCTGGGCATAGAATGGAGGTTCCCTAAAAACTAGAGACAGAGTGACCATGCAGTCCAGCTTCTGTGCATAGAATGGAGGTTCCCTAAAAACTAAAGGCAGAGTGACCATGCAATCCAGCTTCTGGGCATAGAATGGAGGTTCCCTAAAAACTAAAGGCAGAGTGACCATGCAGTCCAGCTTCTGGGCACAGAATGGAGGTTCCCTGAAAACTAAAGACAGAGTGACCATGCAGTCCAGCTTCTGGGTACACATTTGCAGAAAACTCTAGTTCAAAAAGATACACACATCCCAGCTCACAGCAGCACTATTTAACAAGTCAAGACATGGAAGGGCTTCCCTGGGGGCTCAGTGGGAAAGAACCCACCTGCCCATGCAGGAGACATGGGTTTGAACCCTGGTCTGGGAAGATTCTCTGGAGAAGGAAATGGGAACCCACTCCAGTATTCTTGCTGGGAAATCCCATGGACAGAGGAGCCTGGCGAGCTACAGTCCATGGGGTCACAGAGAATCGGACAGAACTCAGTGATCAAACAATAAGTGACGGAAACGACCTAAGCATTTGTAATCTGTGAGTGGGGCTAGACAAGCAAGCAAGAAATTAAACATAGTGTGTGTGTGATAAGTACGATGGCAGGGTGAGCCCTGAGGGCTTGGGGACCGTTATCTAATTCAGTTCAGGAGAGCCAGAGTTCTTCAATTGCTATTTCACCCACAAAATCAAAGCAAAAAAACCACACATCCTGAAATATTTTTTAAAGCAAAAAGATCCATCATGATGTCTTTCTCTTAGGGAAGCACAAAACTAAATTTAACTTTTGTCTTTATCATGAGGCATAGTAAAAGTCAGATCCTTCATCTTGTTGCTGAAGTTACGGCCACTCACTAAAACAAATATCCGCAGAGACCAGCACAGTTTAGGCCACCAGGCTGTGGGGCGTTTCGGTTTCATGCATAAGGGCTCTGAAGCAAACAAGATGTTCCAAAGTAATTTAACATGCACAGCTACTTACAGCTTTCCTGAAAGAAAGTTCTGCCCATGGTAACTCCTCACAGAAAAGAGTTTTCACTTAATGTTTAAACTAACTTCCTCCTCGGATCAAAACAACGTCTTTTAATACTTAGTGAACAAGTAATTTAGAAAAACTCGGTCCAAAAAGAAAATAGTTCAAATGTGAGGGGAAACTGTGGTAAAGATGAGAACAATTTAAAAAAAAGAGAAAGTAAAAACTCTGGAAAATATCTCTGTTGCCCAAAGTCCTAAATATGTGGAGACAAGAAGGGAGACTCCTGAGATGATTCCTTTAAGTGCGAGTGACCTGCAGGGTTTTGACCAGGGGGCAAACTTCTCATCCTGCTATCACACCCCGCCCCCAGCACAGCCTTGTTTATGCACGGATCACCGTACTTAAGGAATCAAAATTGAGGAAGATTCTCTAAGATATTCCTGCCTCTATCTCCGCAAAATGGTGAGGGAAGTGGCTGGCAATACCATTTTCTTCACAAATGCAGACAGATAGTCATAAGGAGTGGATAGCCATTCCCTTATCCAGGGGATCTTCCCAACCCAGGGATCAAAACAGGGTCTCCTGCCTTGCAGGCGGATTCTTTTCCGTCTGAGCCACCAGGGAAGCCTCAGATAGTCACAAATTTCACTTGAGATGGCCTGAGATCACCTAAGACAAGGCTGGGCTTCCCTGGTGGCTCAGATGCTAAAGAATCTGCCTGCAATGCAGGAGACCCAGGTTCGACCCAGGAAGATCCCCTGGAGAAGGCAATGGCAACCCACTCCAGTATTCTTGCCTAGAAAATTCCATGGATAGAGGAGCCTGGTGGGCTGCAGGTCATGGGGTCGCAAAGCGTTGGACATGACTGAGTGACTAACACAGCTGAGACAAGCCTGCTAACAAAGAGGCATTTCACAAGTCAGTGAACAAGCAGAGCAAACCCACAGCTTTACCTGTCGGCCTTCATCAGGAGGCTGGGCGGCAGCTCCAGGAGCTGGTTGTGTTGCACATCCAAGACCTCCACGGAGGTCCTTTCCAGACTCTCAGGAAGCCTGGCCATCCGGTTGTGTCCTGCCAGCAGTTTCCGGAGACTACTGTTGCAAAACAGGCTGTGTGAACAGGGGCAGAGAGAGAAGGCGGCTTACTGAGGGCTCACCTGGGGTGAAGGCTTAAAAACGAACACAGCAGGAGAAGACTGAAAATCACCTCGCCAAGAAACCTAAATGCGCCAGAGCAATTGCAAATTCATTTTAAGATAAGCTCAAAGTTTGAGCTGTTCATATTTCAATGCTTTCCATACTTCAAAAAAAAAGAGGGTGGGAAAAACTATGAAAAGGACTATTTAACAAAGCAGCTCTACTCTGTGAAAAGGAAAAATGAGCTTCACGAAGACGCTGAAGGCAGCGGCCTCATCTTGTCAGCCTCACGAGGAGACTGGGAGGCCACCCGCTCCCACTCAAGGTCTGCGCCCAGGGCCGCCCGGAGCACAGGCGCTTCTGCCCACAAAAGACTCTGAAGAAACACAGCTGAGCAATTTTCACCTACAGGACCAACATTCAATGAGGGTGCTTTTGTCCAAATAAACTTTTACCAATGCCCACTGAAAAAAACGCTACATTTTCCTCAGCTGCATTTCACAGTAATTATTCGTTCCTTTCTTTACTTCCTTGAATCTGATTACTTTTATTTTCTCATTGATTTCATCCTGGACCAAAGCAGACTCCCTTCTAAAGAGAACAGAAGGGCTCACTGCAGCATTTTCTTCTGAGCCTTAAACGAGCTGTTGGGAAGCGTGACAGTTTCTTCAATGGGTTATCAAAACTGCAATAAATGATGAGTTTGTGTTCATCAAAGCGAAATCTGCTTTATGATCACTCGAGATAGCAACAGTTGTAGAGAATAAAGCGCGTCCTGCATTAAACACAGAAGCCTGGGGACTTGGGGAAGCGAGGCTGTGATTCACGTCGGGTCACTTGAAGTGAGAGCTCACTCACACCGACATCGAAGAACGAGACTTCCTCAGCTGCCTCCTGCTTTCCATCATCTTGACCTCACTCACTCAAACGTTCTTACAGTCACTCTAATTTACAGCCATAACTTTATTCACTTTATCAAAATGAGAATCTTTGCTCACAAAGATGCTACCAACCTGTTATTTGGTGACACCGGGGGCCACAGTTAAGGACACGCCTGCCTCTGCAGGTTTAGAGGCTGGAAGACAAGACAAGGCGTCCAGGATGGTCTTCGGCCAGTTACCGCAGGGCCGGCCTCTGGGACGCTCACTCTAACGGTAACTCTGGATTTGGTCCACAGAGGACGGGATTATCTGTCTCTCTCTCACACACACACAGACACACATACACATACACACTTTACCCTTAAATAGAAGGATAGCTGAAGGAAGGTAACACAATCTTTCTCTTCATTTTCCATGTAAGAAAATAGATTTGTCGACTACAGAATAAATGTGCATGCTAATGGCAGAATCTGTTTGATTCTTTTGGATGAAGAGTCAATAGCTTCTTTTCTTTTCAATCCATCTCTGGTTCTAAACATTAATTTCTGTTTTGTCAAACCCTTTCACACACATCACTTAGACAAACAAAGCTTGAATGCAGTCAGTTTCTAATGAATCGCGGTCTTGGCCTGGATATTAGATCAACGACAGGGCTGATACAAAGTTTGCAACTAAACACCACTATTAAATGAGCAAGCAATATGTACTGTTACTGTCCCCTGTGTTAAACACACACAAAAGCACACGCTGCTTACAGTTTACAGCAATAGAGCATCTGGATTTGCTTTGAATAAGCATTTGTTTAGATCCCCCAAATCCTGTACTAGTGCAGAGCAAATCAAAGATTAATTAAGTCAGGCAAACTGGGTAAGAGATCAGTTATCCTGTATCCACATGACTGCTGGTGTATTTACATGTTTGTCACAGTCTGCGGTGACATAGGGGCCTCAAACCCCAACAGGCTGCGCGTCTCAATCAGGGAGGCCAGAGCGGGGCAGAGAGAAGCAGATGGAAAGACAACAGGAAAAGACTTGTTTTTAACAAATTACTTTTCCTCGTCAGTAGTCACCTTTTGTCGTTTTTGCTGTCTTCTAAAAGGGTCTCTCTCTCCACGTCCCATACACACACACACACACACACACACACACACACACTGCCATCCAAAGTCCTTTTGATAATGGTGACGGGCTCTGCGCTGGCTCACCTAAGCTCACTGAGCATAAAACTCAGCATTTTCAAATGGACTGAACTTCCAGGTATAATATAAGGCTGAGAAACAAAGTAAAAGTAACAGCTTTCCAGGAATTAAAAATGGAAATTTAGTTTTTAAATTAAATTCTTCTCAGATTTCTTCTATGAGAAGACAGACACGTTGAGACAATAGACAGAAAGTAAAGAGTCTTAAAGGACTAAGATTACCGAGGTGAACCAGTCGTATCATCTGCGGAGTCTCTGGACATTTCTTTGGCTTATTTGAGAAAGGATTAAGATTACCGAGGTGAACCAGCCGTATCATCTGCAGAGTCTCTGGACATTTCTTTGGCTTATTTGAGAAGTCCCACCGAGCGTCAGCCTCCACACAGCTTTGCCACGTCTGGCTAGCAGTCAAAGCTTCAGTCAACCTGTCACTACATGACGAAATACTACTTCTTAACGGTCCCACGAGAGGTAAGAGATGCGAAATAAGGTTTGAAAGGAAACTCTTTCAGGGGTTCATAATAACAAATTAAACACTGAACCAGCAATTTTTTCCATTGTTCATCTTATTTGAGATTCTCTAACTTAATCTGTGCTTAATACTCACCGTGCAGGAAGTTCACATATTTGATTATGGCCAATATCCAAAACTTCTAGCTTTCGGCTTTCACAGACCCACTCAGGTACGTTTTCTAAACAGTTCCTAAATGTAAGAATATACAGTTTCTTCTTTGGTTGGAATGTGGCTCAAAACATGGTTCACAAGTCAAAATAATTACATACAACAAATAAAACTTCAAAGGAAATACTCAATTACAGTGAATATAAATCAAGAAGATATGTGCAGTTACTTTAACCTGAAGCAGGATGTGATAAGGAATAAGAAATAAAGAAAAAGCAGGAAAGAACACAGTAACGTCATTTGTATTATCTCCAAAGTCTAAAAAAGTCTGGTTTTCAGAGTTACTGTCCCAAAATGTCTATAAACCCATGTAAGTTTAGGGAGAAGATGTCTTCCATTGGAAAACCAATAAACACATATTTACACACCTGCAGTTAAAAAGTCAAATGGCATAATAGCTTTGTTTTCCAATCTGCATTTTTACCATTAATATGAAGTTTCCCCAGGGCCTCAGAAGGCACCCTGAGACCACTGCCACCGACAAGGCAAGAAACGGTGGCGATGAAAACGCACGCCGACCCTGAGACTCGGGCTCAGCGACGTGGAAACAGCAACGGTGGCGATGAAAACGCACACCGACCCTGAGACTCGGGCTCAGCGGCCGAAACAGCCACTTACGCACTGGACAGCAGCCACGAGTCCTGGAACAAGAAACTAAACCAATGGTAATGTTAACTGTTAATGATTGACCACTTTTTTGATAAATCTATTACTGCATTTGAATGTCTCCTTAGTCATGGATGGTTAGCTTTTTATCTTCTTTTTAAAATATGTGAAATGACTAGGCACAAAAAAATCTAAATCAGTATGTAAACATTCTTTAAAAACAGATGAACAAGTCTGTGAAAAGTATGAGGCTTGGAACAAGGATTTTAGTAGAATAAAATTTTTTGCTATTATATCAACTTCTCAATTAAAATATAGAAAACAAGGCATTATTTTTCATTTAGTGTTTGTATAGGTACATGTTGCTCTGGCTTTGAAGGTCTACCGACTGACACACTGAATTACTTTATTGTGTAGCAGTCGAGGAGGGCGTGGCAGCCCACTCCAGGGTTCTCGCCTGGAGAACTCCATGAATGGAGGAGCCTGGCAGACCACAGTCCATGGGGTTGCAGAGAGTCGGACACGACTGAGTGACTAAGCGCACACTCTCTCTTTCTCACACACACACACACACACACACACGCGCGCGCGCACGTCTACCTCTAAAACATCTCATTAAGGTAGGCAAGTGAAAGTACCCTTCAGCATAAGCAAACACTAAATAACAAAACTACTCTAAGTGATAAAAGAGCCAGGAACTTTGACCCTGAGGCACTCTAAGAACCTAGTAAACACCATAACGAGTAAGAGTTCAGTTCCTTTGGAAAACATACTCACAGAGAGGAGGGCGAAATACCCAGAGCTATGTGAGGGGTCAGACGCAGAGGGTTTTCTAAGAGAAAAAGTCCTACAGTTTGGGAGGTGGATTAGGCAGAGCATGTTACAGAACAGGCTCTGAACATGAGAATTTTTCTTATTAAAAAAAAAAAAAAAGGTGAACAGCATTTAAGGACAGAATTCAGAGACTAGCACAACACAAGTTTCCGATTCAGTTTCACTTGAGGGCTTCAATGGGAACCAATTAGCAATTACATCTTTTAAATAAAAGAAAACTAGGTTCACTCTACGGCTAATTCCCTAGAGTAAATCTATGCAAGACATTTCCATGCACCCGTACGTGCAGACCCCAGTCCTGCGCTCGTGTTTCAGCGCTGGAGATAACACTGCTCAAGGCTGATAACATAAGAAGAACTTGAGTAGCGTCAGACTTACAAGTTCATTAAACAGAAAACTGACATGAATTTACTAGGAAGTGTATGAAGAATCACTCATAAAGGATTTTATAAATTCAAAGCTGTAATTGCAATCATTCTCACATCAGCTAAATTCTGACATGTTCTTACATAGTATGATTGAGGATATTATTAAAATATCTAGGTTTGTATACTTTTATGACTAAATTCTGCATCTGGCAAATTACACAGCAGCTATACCAGATTTTATGCACTGAAATGAGTTACCTGTCACACTGAGAGGCCACATACTCCTATGTACTGTGGTCATTCAGCAAAGTTTGGATTATTATGTTTGGAATTACGTTAAAAGTGAGTTTCAATTTAGTGTGTGGAGATTATGAAAGTCTAATTTGCTCCAATACATGCTTCAGGCCTTCAGGAAAAAGTCTACTACAATATTTGTGGAAACCCAAGTAGATATGACACACGGCAGTAGTGAATTTGCATACAAGGTGAGGAGGTGAGCTTGTGCACAAGTGAGCTGAGAAGAGTGAGCAGCCTGTACGGAAACCCCACTCTGGCAGTGCCAGTCACCACTGTTTAAGGGCTCCAAGTAGGAGAGTTGGGGCTTCCCTGGGGGCGCAGTGGTAAAGAACCTGCCTGCCAAAGCAGGAGACACGGGTTCAAGCCCCGGGGCGGGAAGATCCCTGGAGAAGGAAATGGCCACCCACTCCAGTATTCTTGCCTGGGGAATCCCACGGGCAGAGAGAAGAGCCTGGTGGGCTACAGTCCATGGGGGTCACAGAGTTGGGCACGACTTAGCCACTAAACAGCAGGAGCAGCAGTAAGGAGATATGTACAAAAAGGGGGGGAAAATAAAAGAGACAGAGCACAAAATATATTTTTAATGAACTTAACATCATTTCAGGGAAAAACATGAAAATACAGCTGATACAATTACAGAAGTACTGGGCCTTCCAGCCATACAACCCTCAACTGACTCATCTTTCAAGTGCAAACCCGGTGTTCACATCGGTGTCCACGTGACACTACGACTCCTGTGCTGCAACTTACACAGACTGACAGCCCCATGCATTTTCGGAGGGTAAGTATTCAACACTACTGGATATTAATTTGCATTGTTTATCTTTAAGATATATAAAAAATTCTTTTTTCAAAATTAATTTTTATTGGAGCATAGTTGTTTTAAGATATAGAAGCAGGGCTTCCCTGGTGGCTCAGACAGTAAAGAAGCTGCCTGCAAAGCTGAAGACCTGATCCCTGGGTCAGGAAGATCCCCAGGAGAAGGGAATGGCCATCCCTGGAGAATCCCCATGACAGAGGAGCCTGGTGGGCTACAGTCCGTGGGGCCGCAGGAGTCGGAGGCACCTGGGCGACTCACACAGCTGTAGCTGTTCCACAATGTGCTGTGGGCTTTACAGGTTCTTTCCACTGTGCAGCAAGGTGAATCAGCTATTTGTATACACGTATCCCCTCTGTTTTGGATTTCCTTCCTATGAAGGTCACCACAGAGTGCTGAGTAGAGTTCCCTGTGCTGTACAGGAGGTTCTCATTAGTTACCTATTTTATATAAAAAGTTCTTATGCTCAGGTTTAGACAGAATTATCTAGATAATTTTCACACAGACCCTAGAGTGCTCCAGGAATTGGCTTCTTACCTTGAGACATCCATGTAGGACAGATAATTCGGAACTGGGCAAACGTCAAGCTGGACAAGCTCTAGGAAGCAGGAAAAAAACAAAACCAAACACATCACCATTCAAGTGACACAGAGACTCTTTTCATGTGTAGAATCGTTCCTGTGCTTCATTCTCCATTGTTTGTTTAGGCTGGGAAGCACAATATATCCATTTGTTTCTAAACCACAGGGAAGTACACAGACCTTCTAATTCAGTCACAAGGTCTTAGTCAGACACTGAAATAAATCACTCACTCTGCTTTCCTACCTCTCCCCATCTACTCGCTGTGACACTCCTCTTTTATACAGCCTAAATTTTATCTGGAAGATTAACTGTATGAATATCATTGCTTTTTTTAAACATTCAGGGTTCCTTGCATATAATCAAATGCGTCCTGGCTTGTGCCTTTTTCACTCTGTGCTATTCACTGGAATAGCACTCCTGAGGATCAGAAAGGACTCCCTCTACTGAAATCTGGAAGCCTTCCTCAAAACTGTATGCAAAGTGACAGCAAGGGCTCTGCTTCTCAGATGCAGTAGTCTCGAGATGCCCTTCTGCTTTCTCTAAACACTGACCAAGTGTTTCAGCGGCTCAGCTTTTCTTGGCTTCCTAATGTGGCCCCAGCTAACTGTGATGGTTCTGGAAGTCTACTTTTGGTACCAGGTCTCTTCTCTGGTTACCTTACTTCCATCGTTTCAGGTACCACCTCTGAGCAGATGTCCTACATCGACATCTGTAGTCCCAACTGCAAATCCCTACTAACTCACAGGAAACCACTGCAATGACCTGGATTGGTGGAAAGGTGGATTACCCTACTCTTGTCCCATCTGGGTGCTCTGGACTCTGCTTTCACATTAACAGTCTTACAGCTTCATTTTCATCACTTGCCTCTTCCACTAAAAATTTCCACTGGATCTCTACAGCTTACTGTATCAGCTTCAAAGTTTCACCATCTGACTCCAGGCCATGCATCCCATAAGTACATCTTAACACTTCCCAGCAGGAACCTATGAGAGCAGAATTCCCTTCTGCTCATCTACCAAATGAACCACATTCAGATTCTTTCCTCTTCAACACCTATTTCATGTCTCCAGACTAGCCAAATCCTATAACCCTTTGGTGACTTGCAGTAATCTGAGGTTTGGTTTATTTCTCCACTGAAATGACAGTAAATTCATTAAAACCAAAAAAAGAAAAAGGAAAGAAAGAACTCCTCTCCTTTAGTACTCCTGCGCTGCACGACACAGAAGACAAGCGCTTGATAAACGTCTGTTCAGCGTGCAGTAGTAAATACTCGCTTCCATGCAGCTGTCTGACGGGAAGGGATAGAAATCTTCATTCACCTCACCAAACATGTGCCCATATGACCTTTTCTTTTTTAAGAACTGCCATGATCTCCGAAGTCTAAGGAGGCAACCTTATTAAATGAATAAAGCTCTTGCTTTGGGATGGCCCTGTGGTATATAATGTAGGTTTCTCTTGCGGTGAGGTCCTCTGTTGGTGGAGCAGGAAATCTGAGGCCTTGTATGGCATCCATAATAGACCTACCTTCCACTTTCACTCTCCAGATTCACTATCTTCACAAGTGGCCCAATAAACAGTTCACTTCCCATCGCCCGCCCCCACCCCCACATCTGCTCTTCAAGCTGAAGAGCCAATCACCAGTGGGAATAACTTATTTAAATGTCACAATATGAGAAAAACAAGTCAGGAACTATAAGCCCTTCCTTTTGATTGCTTTAAATACCAAACAGCACTCTTTCATGATTTCCACCTTAGCAAAAGTTGGCTCCTATTTTACTAAACGAGGAAAGAAGAGTCAAAGCCAGGAGGAAGATGGTGCGCTGAATGAATCTGGGAACCAAGTAAGGAGCTCTGATGTGGGCTCCGTCACGTACCGTTAGAAGAGGCATAGAGAGCTTTGAGGAAGCAGCCACAGGCGTTTAACGTCACCAGCTGATTCCTTTCACAGTGTAAAACTTCAAGGTTGGTGAAAACCACAGCATCCAGACCCTCAAGCTTGTTGTCTCGCAGATCGAGCTGAGTGACGTGAGGGAGAAAGTCCACTCCGTCCGCTATTAGGTTCCTAATTACGTTCAGTCTTGAGAGAAAAAGGACATAAACAGAAACTACAGTCAAAGGCAGTGCTGTCAACACAAGCCACCCCTGATGTGAGCACCAGGAAGGCCTCGAGCCTCACTGCCCACGCTCCCTGACCTCTCTACTCTCGGAGTCTGCTCTCCCTTCACTAGCTAGGTCCCCTGGCTACTTCCAGCTACAACTCCATGAGGTCTTAACTTTGAAACTATATTCTGAAATGCAATTTAGACCATTAATAGACTGGAAGAGAATCATGCATATTGATTTTTATCTTAATTCATTTCAAGGGGGGAAAATCATTTAAACATTTATTTCTAAGAATCTGGTTGAAAGAATACAAGAAACAAAACCCAGGAAACCCTGCTAAGCACACGCAGCTACACTGGGTATTGAAG
This sequence comes from Bos javanicus, assembly GCF_032452875.1. Taxonomy (NCBI): domain Eukaryota; kingdom Metazoa; phylum Chordata; class Mammalia; order Artiodactyla; family Bovidae; genus Bos; species Bos javanicus. Next base: position 61,154,140 of record NC_083891.1, on the reverse strand, counting down.
GAAGGAGAGGGGATAAGTGAGCAGGTAGATGAGCAGCCATAAAGGACAAGCTAACAGGTGAGCTTGGGGAAACAAAAAAAAAAAGAATGGGGACCACCTATGCACCAGAAACAGGTGTGTGAGCCTATCTGAATTTCCATAGCTGGTTCCAGACCAAGGATTAATTACCAAAACCATCTCCATCTTTAAAATACTGCTTGAAAAAGCAAAGCGCAGGAAATACTGATATTTGGCATGTAGGACTCACTGTGAACTCACAGAACAAAGGATCGCGATGGGGCCCAACGCGTTCAGGGCGCAAGGAAAACCTGGCAGAGCCTGGGTCATAAACACTGGTGAGCTCACGGACTAACACTGCCATGGACAAGGCGCCAGGGAGATAAGCTAGTGGTAAGGGGACTAGGAATCAATGCAAAAACACATCTAGCTTCAAAGTGGAGAAAAACAGATGAACTCTCCAGTCCTAGTTTGCTAGGCTACGCCCAGCTCCTGTACAAACAAACAGCAGAACCTCCTACTTCTCCTTACAAAGCCAACAGAGTGCTGAGATCATGCACTTGGTTACAAGAGCACTAATATGAGAGAAGGAACTTAGAAAAAAGTCAAGTATTCTCTGCAGTGGTTTCCAGCCCTTGGAAAAAATAAAATGAGAGTAACTAATTTTTTTAAATTTAAAAAATAAATCTAAAAAAAATAAAATGAGAGAACTGAACTAAACTTCTAATAGCAGTATCATAAAGCCATTGGAACACAAGGATGAGGGACAAGACAGCAAGAGCTAGGATCTGTCCAGCCACAAGGACAGCATGTGGCTTCTTCAAATGTCCCCGGGATTTAAAATTATTTTTTTTGCTCCTTCTCTTTTCTGTTCCAGGTTGTAAGATTAAAAAACGGGCTTCAACTCAGTGATTGGCCTATCTCCAAATGCTCACTAGATTACTAGAATATGTACACAGAACCACTTTAGTGTAGTCACTCAGTCATGTCCAACTCTTTGTGACCCCATGGACTGCAACACACAGGCCTCCCTGTCCATCACCAACTCCCAGAGCTCACTCAAACTCATGTCCATCGAGTCAGTGATGCCATCCAACCATCTCATCCTCTGTCGTCCCCTTCTCCATCTGCCTTCAATCTTTCCCAGCATCAGGGTCTTTTCCAATAAGTCAGTTCTTTCATCTAAACCCAAATCTCCTTTTGGATACAAGAGACGACAGGAACTGAAAACTGTCCTGTGTTCTCCCGAGTCTATGCTTTAAATCACCTTCATGATGCACTAATCTCAGCCCACCCCCAACCCTGCACTGTATTAACACCAACACAAATACATAGCGGACTTAATGAGACAAAATAAAATTTACAATGACAGGGAGGTCATTGCCACTATTCACTTTAAATTGTCAAGTCTTATCAGGACGCAAATATCAAAAGGTTTCAGGCTCACAAAATAATATGACTACTTCAGATGAGCTTTCAAAGAGGCAAAATGTTGTGAAAACTCCTTTCCAATAATCTCCTCAGTTAACAGAGGCATTTTATTTATTTCATCAATACTCATTGAGCATTTATTGTGTGTAGGTCCGCAGTGAGAAAATGTTCTAGTTCCAGTCTGCTGATGAACACTTTACACATATGACCTTGAGCCATCACCTAAGCCTCCAGGAAGTCTCATTCTAACCTGGACACTGGGGCTGACACCTTCCTTGTCCCACACGGCGCTGAGCAATGAGGGGGACGCATGTGCCAGTATTATGCACATGAGAGGGGCCACGGAGACGGGACAACCACGACCCCAGGCTGTGTGTCAGTAAGAGACGAATAAGATAAGGGGCGTGCCGACAGATTTGGTAATTCAAACCACACATGCTTTAAAATATGAAGCCAAGAGGATCCAAGTCTGTGATCAGTGTCATGGTGGTGGTTTAGTCGATAAGTCATGTCCAACTCTTTCGTGACCCCATGGACTGTAGCCCACCAGGCTCTTCTGTCCATGGGATTTCCCAGGCAGAAATACTGCAGTGGGTTGTCATTTCTTTCTCCAGGGGACCATCCCCACCCAGGGATTAAACCCGTGTCTCCTGTGTCTCCTGCATTGGCAGGCAGATTCTTTACTGATGGAGCTACCAGGGAAGACTGACCAATGTCATAAATGATGTATAAAACATACAGAATGGTCAAAAAAAGATGCTATGGGAGAGGAAGGATCTCATCTGAACCCCAAGAGCAGTCAGAATTCATTGGACATAAATGGGAGAAGCAAGGAGTCCATGAGGAGGAGCTGAATGGCCTTCGGACTCTCGGGCTGAGGTTCACGTGTGTGCGCAGGGGCCCCTCAGGAGCGCACACCGAGTGAGAGGAGTGAGAACACGGACACGAGCTGGGCAGGTCCTCACCATTTATCAAGCACTGGGCCTGCTGTGTGCCAACACTGCGGGTTCACAGACACACGCTTCCCTGGCAGCTCAGACGGCAAAGAGTCTGCCTGCTGTGCAGGAGGCCCAGGTCCGACCCCTGCGTCTGGAAAATGTCCTGCAGAAGGGCATGGCAACCTCCTCCAGTCTTCCTGCCTGGAGAATCCCATGGACAGAGGAGCCTGGTGGGCTACAGTCCATGGGGTGGCAAAGACTTGGACACAGCTGAGCGACTAACCCCTTTTCACTACAGAGACTAAGGCTGTATAAATGAGAGTAGTGCTCCTCTAGTTACCTAGGAGGAAGGACCTATTTTCCCAAGCTCTGATCGCTCACAAAAGGACAGGCACACACTAGGACACTGCGGCGCACCACGTCGAGTTCGCCAACACCCAACCTAATCTGCTCCCTTTACGAGGTGCGTCTGCTTACGTGGGTCTACGTGAATATTGTGGCAATGGTGAATGTTTCCAAGATATTAAGTATCAATTACTATATGGATCTCTTTGTTTAAAACAAGTTGCAAACAGTTGGTTTGCTAGCACATGCTGGAGGACCGCACTCTGGACAGAACCAGACTTAGAGCCCCATCCTCAAGGGATGCACAGGCTAGGGGCCTGAAACCAGAAATGAGAGCCTAAGTATCTTGAGTTAGAGAACTAAGGTTCTGAGTGAGCCTATGAGAGGCTGTACAATGGTAGCAGACAGCGCAGAGAGGAGGCAAGAGCAGCAGTGAGAAGAAAAAGTAAGGGCCAGAGAGTGAGACTGGTGCCCAAGACGAACTGACAGCATCTGGGAGGCACACTAGAAAACACAGTCACAAATCTTGTGTCTGGATAACCAGTGGAGCTGGAAAACTCAGCAGGGGCCACAGGACTGGAAAAGGTCACTTTTCATTCCAATCCCAAAGAAAGGCAATGCCAAAGAATGCTCCCACTACCGCACAACTGCACTCATCTCAGACACTAGCAAAATAGCGTCTTGAAATTCTCCAAGCCAGGCTTCAACAATGAGTGGAGAATTCCCAGATGTTCAAGCTGGATTTAGAAAAGGCAGAGGAACCAAAGATCAAATTGAAAACATCTGCTGGATTATAGAAAAAGCAAGAGAGTTCCAGAAAAACATCTACTTCTGCTTCATTGACTATGCTAAAGACTTTGACTCTGTGGATCACAACAAACTGGAAAATTCTGAAAGAGATGGGAATACCAGACCACCTTACCTGCCTCTCGAGAAATCTGTATGCAGGTCAGGAAGCAACAGTTAGAACTGGACATAGAACAACAGACTGGTTCCAAATTGGGAAGGGAATACCTCAAGGCTGTATATTGTCACCTTGCTTATTTAACTTATATGCAAAGTACATCATGTGAAATGCCAGGCTGGATGAAGTGAAAGCTGGAATCAAGATTGCTGGGAGAAATATCAGTAACCTCAGATATGTAGACGACACCACCCTTATGGCAGAAAGTGAAGAAGAATTAAAGAGTCTCTTGATGAAAGTGAAAGTTCAGTTCAGTTGCTCAGTTGTGTCCAACTCTTTGCGACCCCGTGGACTGCAGCACACTAGGCCTCCCTGTCCATCACCAACTCCCAGAATTTACCCAAACTCATGTCCATTGAGTCGGTGATGCCATCCAACTGTCTCATCCTCTGTTGTCCCCTTCTCCTTCTGCCTTCAATCTTTCCCAATATCAGGGTCTTTTCAAATGAGTCAGCTCTTCACATCAGGTGGCCAAAGTATTGGAGTTTCTGCTTCAACATCAGTCCTTCCAGTGAACACCCAGGACTGATCTCCTTTAGGATGGACTGGTTGGATCTCCTTGCAGTTCAAGGGACTCTCAAGAGTCTTCTCCAACTGCTGCTAAGTCACTTCAGTCGTGTCCAACTCTGTGTGACCCCACAGATGGCAGTTCACCAGGCTCCCCCATCCCTGGGATTCTCCAGGCAAGAACACTGGAGTAGGTTGCCATTTCCTTCTCCAATGCACGAAAGTGAAAAATGAAAGTGAAGTCGCTCAGCCGTGTCTGACCCTCAGTGACCCCATGGACTGCAGCCTTCCATGCTCCTCCGTCCATGGGATTTTCCAGGCAAGAGTACTGGAGTGGGGTGCCATTGCCTTCTCCATCTTCTCCAACACCACAGTTCAAAAGCATCAGTTCTTCGGTGCTCAGCTTTGTTTATAGTCCAACTCTCACATCCATACATGACTATTGGAAAAACCATAGCCTTGACCAGACGGACCTTTGTGGACAAAGCAGTGAAAGTGAAAGAGGAGGGTGAAGAAGCTGGCTTAAAACTCAACATTGAAAAAATGAAGATCATGGCATCCAGTCCCACTATTTCAAGGGATACAGATGGGGAAACAATGGAAACAGTGAGAGACTTTACTTTCTTGGGCTCTAAAATCACTGTAGGTGGTGACCGCGGCCATGAAATTAAAAGATGTTTGCTCCTTGGAAGAAAAACTATGACAAAACTAGACAGCATATTAAAAAGCAGATATTACTTTGCTGCCAAACGTTTGTCTAGTCAAAGCTATGGCTTTTCCAGTAGTCATGTATGGATGTGAGCGCTGGATAAAGAAAGCTGAGCGCCAAAGAATTGATAATTTTGAACTGTGGTGTTGGAGAATTTTCTTGAGCGTCTCTTAGACTACAAGATCAGACCAGTCAATCCTAAAGGAAATCAGTCCTATAGGACTGATACTAAAGCTGAAACTCCAATACTTTGGCCACCTGATTCGAAGAGCTGACTCATTAGAAAAGATCCTGATGCTGGGAAAGATTGAGGGCAGGACGAGAAGGGGACAACAGAGGATGAGATGGTTGGATGGCATCACCGACTCGATAGACATGAGTTTGAGTAAGCTCTGGGAGTTGGTGATGGACAGGGAAGCCTGGCGTGCTGCAGTCCATGGAGTTGCACAGAGTCGGACACGACTGAGTGACTGAACTGAACCAATGAAGTGGTGCTATCGGCAAAAATAGGGATCCATGGGAAAGAACTTGCTGAATAAAGAGAGAAAGTAGTCATTTATAGTGATGTGGATGAACCTAGACTTTGTCATACAGAGTGAAGTCAGAAAAACAAACACTGTATATTAACTTATATATATGGAATCTAGGAAAATGGTACTAATGAATCTATTTGCAGGGCAGGAACAGAGACACAGATGTATAAACAGACTTGCGGACACAGAGACAGGAAGTAGAAGGTGGGATAAACTAAGCAGCACTGACATGAGCACTGTCACGTGTAAAATGCGCAGCTAGTAACCGCCGCGCGCAGCTGGGAGACTGCTGATAGCCCAGGGAGCTCTGCGCAGTGCTCTGTGACGGCCTGGGGGAAGGGTGGGGCAGGGGGCGGTGGGAAGGAGGCTGAAGAGGGAGGGAACACACGCATACATACAGCTGATTCGCAGCAGAAACTAACACAACATCGTAAAGCAATTATACTCCAATTTAAAAATACATTAAAAAAAATTAAACTCTGTTTCACATGTAATTTGGTTAAGTGTGTCAAAAGATGAAAGCAAGGCAAAATTATCCTGCTGGCAGCTGAAGTGGAATTGATCCTAAGATGAGAAAGAAGGGTTCGAGCAAGATGAAGAGTGTTTACCATGGAGACGGTAGGTAACGATGGGGTCCAGTGAGCACAGGCGACCAACCCTCAAGGCAGAGAACAGAGAGAGGAGTGATCAAGGAGAGAAACATAACATCCAGAGTTTGGAGAAGAGGCGAGAATATTCACTACACCATAGAAAAAACAGTATCAGTCTTAAATACGTCAATGTGAGAAAAAGAGTAAGATTAAAAGAAAACTGATTACTTTTAACTTGATGTACTGTTTCCACCTGAAGGATCAGAAATGCAATCACTAGAATCAGCCCTCGGCTCACAGGGACTGAGTGAGACCCCTCTTAAGTCACCCCACTGGCTTCAACATAAAATATTAAGGCAGAATCACAAGCAAATCTGACCAGACTTCTATCTTCTCAGCTCAGCAGTCTGGAGGGAAGCAGTTACTCACGATCATTCAACATTTACAGTGTATGAAAGTCTATTCTGATTTCTAAATATCCTGTAACTGATCTCATATTTTTAAAAAGACCCAGTTTGAACTAGAAATCTGAAGAATTTACAAAACTCTTAATAAGAACAGCTGCTTCCAAACAGATTGATCTGGTTTGGAAGCTAATTCATATCAAGGAAAATGATGTCTTCTCTAACATGAGGTAACTTACAAATCCTCTCTCATGCTTGTTACCAGAGAGCAATATGACCATTGTTACATCTCTGGGTGGCTTCTGATTTAAAAAGAGCTCAAATTCTTGAATACGAAGGTTTTCTAAACCCAACTGTGTGTGCTGTGGGTGCTCAGTCACTGCAGTCGCGTCTGACTCCTGGTGACCCCGTCACTGCAGTCGTGTCTGACTCCTGGTGACCCCGTGGACTGCAGCCCGCCAAGCTCCCCTGTCCATGGACTTTCCCAGGGAAGAATACTGGAGTGGGTTGCCATTTCTTCCTCCAGGGGATCTTTCCAACCCAGGGATCGAACCCACATCTCCTGCCTCTCCTGCACTGAAGGCAGATTCTTTTGCCACTGAGCCACCACTCAGAGGCAAATAAGGTTAACAAATTCAGAAAGAAAGTTAAGAATACAATGTGTTCAGCTCCCTATCCTGTCACCCTTCAAAAAGTTCTCAGTCAGATAAATTGTTACCATTTGGTCTCCCTGAACTAAGAATTGTATGTCTGCAAATTGCTAACACATCCCCAGGTGTGACAGCCTTTACTCTTTCAGTCTGAGGAAAGATAAAGCAAACCACTTCTCTGTGGGACTGGAATGAATGGGTTCCTTGGGCCACACTGGAAGAATGGAGATGAAAGTGGAGCAAAAGGCAATGCTGCTACTTTGTACTGATGAACTCTGACAGGCTTGAGGGAAGGTCTGGTGGAAAGTAGGCAGAAAAATAAGGAAAGAAAGTCCAAAGAGGGGAAAAGATGCCAAGAATGACAGCAGAGAAGGGTTCATGAGCAGAAGAGTTCTCACCAGGTAATGAGAACAACATGGAACGTTTGCTGAGGGAGAGGCATTTACTCTCTTCCTTCCCAAACTCTATGAATTACGTTGTTATTAACTGTAATCTAGAGATGAGAATACAGCTGCACAGAAATATTAAATATCTCACCTAAGATTTAACGTGCTCACCACTCCCTGGCTAATGGGGAAGTCTGTTGTTCAGTCACTAAATTGTGTCCAACTCTCTGCGACCCCATGGACTGCAGCATGCCAGGCCTCCCTGTCTATCACCATCTCCCGGAGTTTGCTCAAATTCCTGTCCATTGAGTCAATGAGGCATCTGACCATCTCATCCTCTGTCACCCCCTTCTCCTCTTGCCCTCAATCTTTCCCAACATCAGGGTCTTTTCCAATGAATCAGCTCTTCACATCAGGTGGCCAAAGTTATTGGAGCTTTAGCTCCAATGGGGAAGTTACTTTCATTGAAAAATATCAAATTGGGCAAGTTAATATTAAGCCTTAAACCCAATATGCTGCTTTGCAGGAACTTAAAGCCCATCCACATGTAAAGTACATACAAAAATACATCTATGATGTAAGCGAGGATGTGTGGGTGTTTTCAGTTGGAGTTTAGTGTGATCAGAATTCAAAATGCAGGTTCCCCCCCAAAAAAAAAATGCAGGTCCCCTGCTCTTGCAAAGGGGTGAGAGGGGAGGTTCTAGCCAAACTCAGGCCTAACAAAAGATGATGAGGGTTACATTTTTATAAAGAACAGTAAACTAAGGGAAGAGCCATCTGGATGGAGAGAGAGGAAATTAAACAAATTTAATAACAAATTTAATGAATATATTATATTAAGGAAGCCAAGGAAGGGGAAAAAAAAAAGAAAGGAGAGGAGCTCAATGATATCAAGTGCCTCAAGCCACAGAAAGGGAGGGATAAGGGAGAGCAAAATCCACCTGGCTCTCAGGAACATGATTTTCATTCACCATAAATAGCTTTCTCTGACTTGATGGCGCTACTAATTAAAACTGGGCTCAAACCTGCAAAATCAACTAAGACCTTTGAGACAGATGGTCACTCATTGATGAGGGGGAAAAAAAAATATAAGAAGTTTCAGGGTTCCCTCTGGCGGAAAACAGAAAAGTGGGTCCTAATTGCAACTAACCGGCTTGCTTGTCTAGACGGAAGAATGCCACCATAAGGGCTACGACCAACGTCCCAGACACAAGCCAACCGCTCAAACGTGCCACCAGAAGGGCTACAACCGACATCCCAGACACAAGCCAACCGCTCACACGGGATAGAGTTCTTTAAAGTGGTTACCTTAGATCCACATGCTTAATGTGAGGCATTTTTCTTAACGCCTGTAGCCGAAGCGTCTCCACGCAGTTCCCAGACATACAGAGCTTCTCCACAGCTGTCAGCTTCTGCAGCACCTCTGGAAGGTCAGTGAATTCATTGAAAGAAAGACCAAGATAACTAAGCTGATGCATGTTCTCCAACTCAGCAGGAAGGGTCTGGAGAAAGTTTCCATCCAACAAAAATGTCTGTAAGCTAGCAAAGAAAATGTAAGAGTTATAAAGAGAATGTATATACTTTACATCTTTATTATTAACATTCGAGTTGTGTAAGTATAGATCCTCTTACCAGAAAAAGGAAATATATTGCACTGTCCTTTGCAAAATGCTAAGGGCAGGGCCTGAGGTGATAATACACCAGAGAGAAAAGATCAGAGACAAGCATCTTAATCTTTTATTGAAAACTAAAATTATGACCAATTCTCTGAACCTGGATAGGCATAAATGGGAATACCACAAGCTGACTGCAATGTGAATCAGCCTAAATACTCATCTTTCATTGTTATTTAAAACAATTAACTTCTAAGTCTGACTTTTAAACATATGAGAAGATTCTGTACTTTTCTCCTAAAAGAAATGCAAATACTGAGATATCACTTTTCACCTGTACATCCATCCTTCTCTCTGTATAAATGGAAAGGAAAATGTATCCCATAGCATTTTCCTAATATTGGTAATAAAGATTTTTAGATAGTAGGATTTAGGGAGCTTCTAAAACATTTATTGTTGTATTTGCTATAGTATTTCATAGTATTTATATTCCTGGTAAAGAACCTGCCTGCAATGCGGGATACCCAAGTTAGATCCCTGGGTTGGGAAGGTCCCCTGGAGGAGGAAATGGCAACCCACTCCAGTATTCTTGCCTGGAGAATCCCATGGACAGAGGAGCCTGGTGGGCTACAGTCCATGGGGTTGCAAAGAGGTGGACATGACTGAGCAACTAACACTTTCAGTTTCCTAATGAGCATGTGTAAGATTTTAAGTAGTTTCACTTAATAAAACTGGAAGCAAACACGTAAAAAAACCCAAAAACCAAAAAACTAACTTCTAAGTCTTAGAATTCAACGTTAACTCAGGAAATGAGAAAATAACCTCTCCTCCTATATTAGACACATTCATCTGTAGGGATCACTGGTTCTAAACGAGGATATTTTAATTTTTTACAAGATTCTCAAAGAAGCTACAAAATGAACTCTACACAAGAGCATGATCTCTCGATTTGGGGCAGAGCTGTCTACGACCAGCACAGCAGGCTGACTAGCCTCCTGTGTGATGGCCCCAGCGCAGCGTCCTGGGTGGGGCCTCGGGGGGCCTGCAGGGAGGCTGGAGGACCTACTTGTGCATCGCTCCCACGGCGGCCGGGACAGCTCGGAGGGCATTGCACGACATGTTGAGCTCAGCCAGGGTTGGAATATTGCAGACCGCTAGTGGGAAGTCCCCTAAATGGTTGTTGGAAAGGTTAAGACTCTTCAACTTGGTGAACCTATCACAAAAACAAAACAAAGAAAAGACCAATGTCACAGATGCGTAACAGCACATGACTTCAGCACAGCCTCAGAGATAATCTAGTCCGACTCTAATTCAGCAGAGCAGAGCCCTCACAGGGCGAGCCAAAAGCAGAGCTGGCAGTGCATCTTCAGATTCTAAGGCTGGTGCTCCATCTAAAAGATAAGGGTTCTATTTAAAACAAGCGTCACTCTAAAACAAGGTTGAGTATCTGAGGAGGTGAGTTTGCTGGAGTGAGACTTTCAGCTTCACCTTGGCTGGCTTAATTAACACCTGTGTGAGTAACAGAGAAGAAGGAAAAGTTCTTTAGGATTTCTCAGACAAGTCAAAAACCCAAACCTGAAATAATAAAAAGCCTCCTAATCTATCGAAACCACACTCTCTCCGGGGCACCCAGTTCTGCAGCTCTAGCTGAAGAACCGGCCGCCATCCTCGTCTCAGCCCCACGCTCGATCCTGCAGGCCACACAGCCTCCTGGAGGAGCTCCGCTCACCCCACTCTAACCACACTTTCCTCACTGCCTCTTCCTGCTGCTGTTGTTGAGTCGCTCAGTCATGTCTGACTCTTTGGGACCCCGTGGACTGTAGCCCACCAGGCTCCTCTGTCCATGGGATTCCCCAGGGAAGAACACTGGGCTGGGTTGTCATTTCCTTCTCCAGGGGATCTTCCCCATCCAAGGATCAAAACCATGTCTCCTGTGTTGCAGGCGGTTTCTTCACCATTAGCCACCTGGCAAGTCCACAGCTCTCTCCAGACCTTCTCTCCTTCCCTCCTGCCTACTGCACAGTCAGGCATCACAGATCTGGTCCTCGTCAGTCTCCTCTCTCTCTTTATCCTGCCTTCCTTGGCGCTGTTTCCCTGCTCCGTGGACAATGCTCTCTAACCTGTCACAGCCCCTCTCCTCTCCCCTGACCTGCCAACAGCACCTCCAGCCAAAACTGAACTTACCATCTTTATCCCAGACCAGCACTTCCTCCTATTCTATTTTTGTTAATGGCTCTTTCATTTTCTCAGTTGTCCAAGCAATTAAAGCAATTCAAGAAGTCATCTCTAAATTTTCACTTTGGTTCTTTGCCAACCTCTACACATTTTCTATTGAGAAGCGAATCTGATTAGCTATTGCATTATGTCAATTATTTTAAAAACTGGCCATGCCTAAAGTCTAGGCAAGGTGTACAATGCCTAAAACAGACACAGTATCTTAAAAATAAACTCAATTCAATCCAGTCAACATTTTAAAGAAACTGTCATATGACTTCTTTACTGAATTCTAAATAAAAAATGTAAAGCTTTGCTCTAAACAGCTATGTACATTTTATTCTAGATAGAAACCTGACAATGTAAGTATCTGACAGGTTGACAGCGGTTTTCTTGGACGATGGAGTAACTCTGAAGTAAAAAACAAAGCTTAAGAATTACTGCTAAACTTAAATAATAACTAAAAAATTTTGTATTTTACCATTTGACTCATTAGTCCTTCTTGAAAGAGAATTTTCATCCTCTATTCTGACTATCCATGATCTATGTGACACAAGCCAGAATTACAGGGTCTATTATTTCCAGCCCAGGAGTTCTCAAAGCAAAGTTGGGGGGCAAGGGAAGAGGTCCTTAAAACCCACTCAGGAGGTTCTCAAGCTCAAAATTATGTTCAAAACAACACTAAGGTGTCATTTGCCTCTTGTCACTCTCCTTTCCTCCCAAATGTCCAGGGGAGGTTTCCCGACCGCACACATCTCTGTGACAGCACACACCTCTGTGACAGCACACATCTCTGTGACAGCACACATCTCTGTGACAGCACACATCTCTGTGACAGCACACTTGTTTAGGAGCAGAAACAGACCTGAGAATCCAACCGTCTTCAACTAAGCCAGGATTTAAAAGATTTGTAACAACATGAAACAATGATATTCTTCTATTCTTTTGTTTTAGAAGGTAGTTATTTTTCATAAAAAATATATATGTTATCAAGAATGGCATCTATTTGTTTTCTAAATTAATTACTATATATTAAAATATTTTTCAGCTTAAATTTCTAATATAGTAAATATCAACAGCTTAATCCACAGAAATAAAAGCTGCTTAGGGTCCTCAATTTTTGAGACAGTAAAAGAATCCTGAGATAAGCTGCCAGATAAAATACAGGGCTCCAGTTAAATTTCTATTTCAGACAAACAACAAATATTTTTTAGTATGTCTCAAATGTTGCATGAGACTTACCTATGCTAAAAAATATATATTCTTTGTTTTTCTGAAATTCAAATTTAACTAGATGCTTTTTTTCCCTTCTAATTCTGGCAACTTTGTCCTGAAATAGATAAAACTGCTGTTCCAGTCCAAACAAAAACAGTACCCTACCGTCTAGATTTGTTCCCTCCTTTGGTAGAACTGGCCACAGTTTTAAAATATGCATGAAATTAAACTAAACTGTTTTTTAAGAAGTTCCTCTATGAAGGAAAAAAATCCTGAACATTATCCAACAGAATATAGCACAAAGACTTCAGAAAGTGGAGAATGGAAGGATTACAATTCCAGTAATTACTCACGATGGAAAATGGAATCACTGGCTTTTGGAAAAGTATTTGTCAATAATGGGGGAAAAGATACATTCATCTATACAAACAATTTACTAGGACCACACCACTGCTGAGAAGAAAGGAAATCAGTAGTGAGCTGAATGAGTAAAAGGCAGCTGACAAACTTAAGTGGAAGAGAAAAGATAAATAATAATAATAACTACAGGCCAAGAGTCCCTATATAACAAGGAGTCCAGGCTCCCTCCCCCCACAGCTGTGCTGTCTGGCACAATACCGGTAGATCCAGGTGGTTCCTGGGCACCTGCAACAGGACCAGTCAAAACTGACGTGTTTCTCTAATCATAAAACACACACTGGATTTCAGAGACTTAGTACATGTAAGTTCTATCAATTTTTCAGAACTGATCATTTTGATTTTGTGGTTGTTCATTTGGTAAGTTGTGCCTGACTCTGCGACCCCATGAACTGCAGCACGCCAGGCTTCCCTGTCCTCACCAGTGCCCAGGGTGAGCTCAAACTACAAACACTGCACCAGTGATGCCATCCAACTACCTCATCCTCTGTTGCCCCGTTCTCCTCCCGTCCTCAATCTTTCCCAGCATCAGGGTCTTTTCCAATGAGTCAGCTCTTTGCATCAGGTGGTCAAAGTACTGGAGCTTCAGTATCAGCATCAGTCCTTTCAATGAATATTCAGGGTTGACTGGTTTGATATCCTTGCTATCCCAGGGACTCTCAAGAGTCTTCTCCAACACCACAGTTTGAAAGCATCAACTCTTTGGGCTCAGCCTTCTTTATGGTCCAACGCTCATATCTGTACATGACTACTGGAAAAACCACAGCTTTGACTGTATGGACCTTTGTCAGTAAAGTGATGTCTCTGCTTTTTAATAAGCTTGTCTAGGTTTGTCATAGCTTTTCTTCCAAGGAGCAAACTTTGTTCAGTGCTCATGCGGGGCTCTTCTGTAGGCCCACCCGCCCAGGACACTGTGCCCACAGCCCGAGCAGCAGACGGAGCCTGGGCCCACGGGCTGTGGGGTCCTGGTCCCTGCAGGATGCGGGATGGAGCTAGAGGCGGGAGAGGAGAAGACTCAGGCCACTGAGCCAGGCTCCCCGGGCCACCAGAGCCAACACAGAACCGCTAGGAGAGCACGGACTAGACTGCCCCCAGTCCAATGCAGAACCGCTAGGGGAACATACTGACTAGACGGCTCCCTGTCCAACGCAGAACTGTTAGGGGAGCGTGGACTAGACTGCCCCTCGGCTGGCACCACAAGCACCAGCTGCCTGAGTTCTTTTACATCAAGAGGTCCTGGTAATGAACATGGAACTAATGAGCCACCACCAACAGGAAGAGCTCGGGGAAGGTCAAAGGAGACGCCACGTCCTCCCACCTCCCAGAGTCCTCCTCTCTGGCATCCACCTTGGCCGAGCACTGCGTGGCCCAGGGCGGACTGGGTCAGAATGACTGGCCAGGGACAACCTGGAAGCCAATCCCATCACGAGGAAACCCGAGACCTCGAGCCACGTGGCAGAGCAGCTCTGCTGGGCTCGCTGACCCCTCTGCTCTCCACCCTGGCGCCCCTCTCCAATAAAGTCTCGTTTTGTCAGCCCGTGTGTCTCCTCGCACAATTCATCTCCAAGTGTCAGATGAGAGTGTCAGGCCCTGGAAGGGGTCCCCCTTCCTGCCACAGAATCCCAAGGGGTCTGGGGATTCTAAACTTGAATCCAAAGGTGGTCATAAAAGTTTGTGTGTGAAGGCAGGAGGAGAGAATCTGTTTCAGTAACAGGTTTTAGTTTATTAGAATTCACACACTTAGCTAAGTGGTCTAAGGCCTCCGTCTGCATGCCTGCCCTGGAACCTACACCCTCCAGGGCTGAACCCAGTCCGAGCAACTGAAACCTCTCTCACTCCGGCCCCACCTCGCTGAGGAGGCCCTGCACCCCCAACTGCTTCCGGAAACGAACACAGCATGCAGTAGGCTTGTTCAGCCAACAAAGCATGATTGTTTCTGAGAACTCAAGTTCTTGATCAGAACACAGTAAAACCCAACTGTTTTGGAAACTCTAACCCTTCGTCTTCTTAGAGGTCCACCTTTTCTTTATGTCTATGGAAAGCTGCCAGGTTATGCGCATCTGCTGATTCAAAAACCCCTCCCCAGGAAAGTAAGAAGGATCACCTAGGACCCCCTCCCTCTGGTCTCAAAGGAGTGACACAGACGCCTCAGGGCGACGATCAGCTAAGAGGGAGATGGGCGATCAGGAGAGGCCCGTGATCTTTCCTCCCTTTGAAAAAGAATGCAGAGGAGGGAGCAAGCTGACCCCACACCATTACGGAAGAAAAGACTAGAAATCTCTGTCTCCGACAAAATAAAAGATTTTTAGTTCTGTCATGCTAACAGGTGAGACAGGTAAGTAATCAATTGTGCACAGATCCAGATTCTAAAATAAAATTTGGCTGACTTTGGAAAAACACACATCTGGTGAAACAGCTTAAATAATTTTATTTTTAAAACTAACATTAACAGTTCTCAAACCATAAAATTAAATCTTTGAAAAGAAGTTACAGGAACTTCATTCATGTTCAATATAGGAAAGCAGAGGCAAATCCATGCATCAGACGATGGAAGATGCATAAAATTATTTTAAAGATGATTGTGATAATTACAGTTATCAGTTGATCAATAAAAAGATTCTTTTTGATACTTTAGAAATTAAAAGGAAAAGAAGCTGTGTGTGTGTGTGTGTTTAATCTGTTATATGTATGGGCTTCCCTGGTGGCTCAGTAAAGAATATGTCTGCAATGTGGGAGACCAGGGTTTGACCCCGGGTTGGAAAGATCCCGTGGAGAAGGGAATGGCAACCCACTCCAGTATTCTTGCCTGGGTATACACACACAGGCCCACACAGTGTGCCAAGGTTAAAGCAAGCTACTCAACACAGATACACCAGGACTTCTCCTCTCTCCTGCTTTCTCATTACATCTTATTAGAGAGTTAGAGGCAAACAGATATCGATTACTAATCATTCTAAGTCACAGGCCGAAGAATGGCCTCAGAGTAGTGAGTGGAAAGCACTCTTTCCACCCTCGCTTGCCCTACAGAGGGCGTCACTGTCGGCCCTGGAGGACGATGAACACTGTGAACTCTATGCACACTTACCTGCACACAGATTCAGGTACAGCCTGCACTCCCAAACCACTCAACAACCTGAGAAGTCTGACTTTACATTTACAGAGCAAACAAAACATTTTAAGAAAAGAGATATAACTCACGTTCGTTTGTTCTGTAACAGAGCTCAGAATAGGGAGAAGAAATCAAGTTAATATTCATCCACTCTAAGAAACACTGATCTTAGCTCTCCAAATGAAGTTCCATGGTACAGTTCTGCATTGAGCAAATGGCGGTGGGCAGTGTGAGTGTTAACTCCGGTCTGACTTAGTCTGAAGTTTCCAGGCACACTTCTGTCTCCATCTCAGGTGTCACACAAGAGCACAATCAACTAAACACTCTTGGTCATCTACAGAGACAAAAAGCTTCTGATTGTGTTTTGTGAGAAAAAAATCATCAAGGCCCCTTGCAAACGAGGTATCCTAAAGGCCCTATAGCAAAATGCATGATGGTCTGCAAAGTGGGGGCCGAGAGGCGAGAGGGGCTCACAGGCGGGGACAGCAAACGCTGAGGGGACACGTCACTGCAGCCAGGGCAAACGGTGTTTCTTCCATTTGCGCTCCTGTGCTCACAGGAGCGGGAGACAGGACAGGAAGAAGGATGCTGCCTGCAGACACGAGACGCGCTCTGCTTTCCAGGGGCTCAACCTACTTCCCTTTCCTCTCTCTCTAGCTTCTCAACCATAACTCATCAACAGCAGGGCCGGAAGGGCACACAGCTTAACGCTGCTGTTGGAATGGCAGCCATTCGTTTTGTCCTCGCACGGGCCTAGCCTCCTGGTCAACCTAGACAGCACTACAGCATGCTTCGGCGTTACAGGCTTCACTTAACGTTAAATGGATCTTGTTCCTCAGTCACTAAATTCCCCGCTAACATCTTCCAAGCTACTCTCTCCAACAAATCATTCAACTCGACAAAAGGAAAGGGTGTTTAGTTTCTTACATTAACCCAAACGTTAACATGCATCATATTCATGCATCCAACTCCTTATATCTCTATTATGTATATTTATTGGATCATAGAGAAAGCAAGGGAAATTCCAGAAAAACATCTACTTCTGCTTCACTGACTACACTTAAGCTTTTGACTATGTGGATCACAACGAACTGGAAAATCCACAAAGATCACCTTACCTATCTCCTGAGAAACCTATATGTGGGTCAAGAATGGGACATGAACAATGGACTGGTTCTAAATTGGGAAAGGAGTATGACTGTATATTGTCACCCTGCTAATTTAACTTATATGCAGAGTACATCATGGAAAGTGCTGGGCTAGATGAATCACAAGCTGGAATCAAGATTGCCAGGAGAAATATCACAACCTCAGATATGCAGATGATACAGCTATAATGGCAGAAAGTGAAGAAGAACTAAAGAGCATCTCGACGAGGGTCAAAGAAGAAAGTGAAAAATTCGCCTTAAAACTCAACATTCAAAAAACTCAGATTATGGCATCTGGTCCCATCACTTCATGGCAAACATTAACAGAAAGGGAAAAAGTGAACACAGTGACAGACTTTGTTTTCTTGGCTCCAAAAATCACTGCAGATGGTGACTGCAGCCATGAAATGAAAAGATGCTTGTTCCTCGGAAGAGAAGCTATGACAAACCTAGACAGTATATTCAAAAGCAGAGACGTCACTTTGCCGACAGAGGTCCTCACAGTCAGAGCCATCGTGTTTCCAGTAGCTGTGCATGGACGTGAGAGCTGGACCATGAACAAGGCTGAGAGGCAACGAACTGGTGCTTTCAAATCGTGGTATCAGAGAATTAGAGTCTCTTGGACTGCAAGATCAGACCAGTCCATCCTAAAGAAAATCAATCATCCCTGAATATGCACTGGAAGGACTGATGCTGAAGCTGAAATTCCAATACTTTGGCCACCTGATGCGTAAAACTGACTCACTGGAAAATACCCTTGTTGCTGGGAAAGACTGAGGGCAGTAGGAGAAGGGGACGACAGAGGATGAGAGGGTTGGATGGCATCACTGACTCAATGGACATGAGTCTGGGCAAACTCTGGGAGATAGTGAAGGACAGGGAAGCCTGGTGTGCTGCAGTCCATGGGGTCACAAAGAGTTGGACATGACTGAGTGACTGAATAACACCGGCAAATTTTAAAAACAGATCTACCAGCTGATTTCATTTTGGCCTCTAGAAAAACTGCCTGAGAGCAAGTACTCCTTAGAAAATGAAGAGATGTCATGTTTTCTAAGGGTAGGAAAGAAAAGGCAAATAAATGTTCTGAGACATCACAGATGAGAAAAACAAATACACAAATGCTATCAATTCTCATATACCTCCCTGGCCTGGGCTTTATTACTATCATAGACTTGCTTAATCTTTCCTCCTTTCTCAGCCTCAATCTACCGACACTCAAAGATTTATATATAAGGTTCTTCCTATGTTTGAGTTAAAGTAAGGGCTATATACAGCCCATATTAATTTAGGAAATAAAACCAAATAAATAGCATGATGACTATCTGAGCTTTAGATCCACCTAAATCTTTAGTAAATTTCCTTCCAGGAACTAAGGGTACTGAGAAAGGAAAAACTAAGGCACTAGGAAAATATGACTGTAAAATAAAATGACAGCATGGTGGAAACAGTTCTATTTTTAAACACAATCTAAATGTGTTTAAAATGAGTGTCACACACTGCACTCATGAAGAGGAAACTGCATTTGTCTTACTCAACGAGTTAAAGAAAAATCAATATTACTTTCTGGAGTTATTATTCCCCACAAGTGGGTCAATTATAAAAAGGTTCCCTGGGAGACTAGATTTCCGTTTCATAGTAACAGTTCGAGTTTAACTTGTTTTTTTCCCTGTAGGGGGACAGGCTAATACAGGTTGGAAATTATTAGGTTTCAGTATTGAGTAATGAAGGCCCTGCTTGAGGGCCGGAGCCGTAAGCGTAACTCCAGGCTTAGCCCCCTGCTTTCCATTAATTATTAATTATGAAAAGCAGGCTCCCCTGTGGTCTGGAGACGCTGCATCTTAATGAAGAGTGCCAGCTCCCAGTGCTCTATAATACAAGCTATATTCACTTCTAAGAGAAAAAGTGCTTTTATCTGGTTACCAAAATAATAGGTGCCCATTTTAACAACCTCGAGAAACAGGTAAACAAAATGTTAGCAGTCTCCCCGTGGGTGCTTAGTCGCTCCGTAATGTGTCACTCTGTGACCCTGCAACCCCATGACCCTGCGATGCCAAGGACTGTGGCCTGCCAGGCTCCTCTCACCATGGGATTCTCCAGACAAGAGCAGTGGTACAGTCGCTCAGTCATGTGTGATCCTGCAACCCCATGGACTGTGGCCCGCCAGGCTCCTCTGTCCATGGGATTCCCCAGGCAAGAATACTATAGTGGATTGCCATGCCCTCCTCCAGGGATCTTCCCAACCCAGGGAATGAACCTGGGTCTCCTGCATTGCAGGTGGATTCTTTACCATCTGAGCCACCAGGGAAGCCCTACTTCCTTCCAAATCTCATCCTCCTGAGATAACCAGTGTGCAGATTACATCCCTCCAAAGCTTTCTTCCTTCTAAAACACACATATGAATAAACTGGAGATAACTTCCCTCCCTACTTGTTGAGCGGGATTGTACCACGCACTTTTCCAACTTCCTTTCTCACCTAATACAAGTCTTCTCTCTGTGGCAGCGCCTACAGGTCTGACTCACTCTTCTGAGAGCTGCACAACACGGAGCACGAGCGCGCCAGCTTCTGCTCCAGCGCTGCGCCGACCAGCACCGACTACTGCCAGTCGTTTGCTGGCAGAAATAATTCAGCCTATTTGTTTGTGCATCCGTGATTTTTATTTTGCAGGGTTTATGGTTGCCCAATGCCATGGATATTTCTGAAACCCAAAGAGCTCTAAAAATTGAGAGATTTTTCTTTGATTCATGTGGTGGCAAAAATGATCTAAAGTGATGTGAATATTCATCTGTTGTTCCCTTAGAAATACAACGGTGTTTGCTTATGGAGTGTTTTCCCAAACCTATATATTATGCAGTATATGTACAGTATTATCTTTGAAAATCTCTGAAATCTGAGCCACAAATAGCCTCAAGAGTTTTGGATTAGAGATTGTGAACCTGTATTTCTAAAAATATAACTGATGGGTCTAAGAGTATGTACAACCAAACATTTTTAAATTTTCTCGTTTTTATACGACTTTTAAAGGTTACTTTCCATCCACAGCTATCACAAGGCATTGGCTGCACTCCCCGTGCTGTGCACCTTTGAGCCTGTCTTACACCCAAGAGTTTGTATCTCCTACTACATGCTTATTTGTATTAATACATACAGCAAAAAATATCAAAAGTTGTGGAAATTCACACTCCCAGTCGCAGAGGGTTTCTTCCTGCACTGTCTCCACTGCCTTTAATGTTAGCCGCCTTTGTTAACGTTAGCTTTGCTGCTAATCTGATGGGCAAAAGTACCAGCTCATTTCAACGGCTCTTTCTCAGTGAAGTTCATCTTTTCGTGAAGCTCACCTCTGGAATCAGCCATATTCTTGTGACTGCTTTTCTCCCGGGCTGTTCGTCTTCTACACAGTAATTTGTAGGAGCTCCCTGAATACCACGTACCGTTCGGTGCTGTGTGCTCCACGCGAGTCGCGTGATACTCCAGCCTACAGCTTCATTTCTCCCTCTGCTAACGCTGACTTTAGCCACACAGTAGTTTTATTTGTTCAAATTTGGCAACTTTTTCCTTTGTGGAATCTATGTTTTTCACCTTGCTTGAGAAAGCCCCTCTTACCCGCAAAGTGGCACAAATATTCTCCTGTATTTCCTTCTAATATCTATATATTTTTTACATTTAGATTTTAATTTCACCTAATATTTATGTTCAATGAAGGTCCAAGTTGCTTTTTTTCTGTTTTTCTGGTAACTAAATATGCCAGTACCATTTATTAAATAAACCATCCACTTGGATTTCTATTCAATTTAAATAAATTTCATGCACTAGGGGAAGACAATAAAAAGAGAAAAGTGTGGTGCTGTTCCAGTAAAACAGACGAAGAAAAAGGCTTGGGTGAAAACCAGTTGCATTTATTGTTTCTCTTTTCTTTTTTCCCAAATGCCTGTATTTTTTTGTTCTTCCTCACAGCCCGCCTTGTGGCCCTGAGTCAGCAAAATGCTTTAATAAAGTTATTAGTCAGACACAGTAACTTTCCTCTTTTAGCTTTAGAAGAAGAAATCTTGGGAAGGATGTAAAATGTGCACTGAAGTCCTTTCTTCACGAGAAATGTTAGTTAAGTCAAAGAATGAAAGAGACATCACTCAGCGGCTTCCCGCTCATCCTCCACAGACTCCTCAAACTCAAACTCCTTCAATGTGAAACTGTCCTGGCTTATGAACTTACTCCCACATCCTGTTTTAATATTTTTTGCCCCCGTCCAGGAATGATATAGGGCAACCTGGACATGCTATAATTATAAGAAAGAAAAATAATTTGACAGACACTTAAGAGTCTCTCTTCTCCTGGATGATGAAGAAAAGAGAGAATACATTTTGCCCCATGTTCTTCTCGGACTCACCTGCAGCTGTGTGGCATGAGAAACATTTGAGTCTTTGGGCAGCTGCAGAACTGCTGGGAACTTCCACTTCAGAAAGCATGACTCGGCTCCTCGGAGCATCACACTCCTCTCCGCACCCCTGAATCGTACTGCCCTGGCACCAAACTCTTACTGTGACTTTTCCATTCATTTCTTAGGGCGGCATTTTTCCCTGCTGTCCCCTTACAACTTCGGAAACGAAGCCGCGTACACACAACATTCTGTTCCGAGGCCTGAGTGGCCTGCTGGCTTTGTTTATGGTTAGCACCCACTAGGGTCCTTCTGGGAAGCTCAGCGCAACTAATGCTAATGGAGCCCACTGCCAGCTTCTCAACAAACAGATGGGTACACAGCGAGAGACTTTCTGTTTTGGGGCTCCAAAATCACTGCACATGGTGACTGCAGCCATGAAATTAAAAGATGCTTGCTCCTTGGAAGGAAAGTTATGACCAACCTAGACACCTTATTAAAAGAGCAGAGATATTACTTTGGCAACAAAGGTCCATCCAGCCAAAGCTATGGTTTTTCCAGTGGTCATGTATGGATGTGAGAGTTGGACTATAAAGAAAGCTGAGCGCCAAAGACTTGATGCTTTTGAACTGTGGTGTTGGGGAAGACTCTTGAGAGTCCTACGGACTGCAAGGAGGTCCAACCAGTCCATCCTAAAGGAAATCAGTCCTGAATATTCGGGCTGATGTTGAAGCTGAAACTCCAATCCTTTGGCCACCTGATGCGAAGAACTGACTTACTGGAAAAGACCCTGATGCTGGGAAAGATTGAAGGTGGGAGGAGAAGGGGACGAGAGAGGAGAGGATGAGATGGTTGGATGGCATCACCAACTCAATGGATGTGAGTTTGGGTGAACTCCGGGAGTTGGAGATGGACAGGGAGGCCTGGCGTGCTGCAGTCCATGGGGTCGCAAAGAGTCAGACATGACTGAGCAACTGAACTGACTGAACCGGCTTCTCAACATTCAAGCAAAATAAATGGAAACCACCCCATCTTAGTCCTCACCACCGTAAATGACTGTCAGTATACGCAAAACAACCATAACACCTTCTCATAGGACTAAAAAACAAAAATAAACACATGCATGTTTTTACTTGGATAAAATTTAACATTTATGGCCACAGAAGGATCAGAGCAACATTTTCTTAAAAACTGCTGCAGATGTTAAAAAAGCCAAATAAGTAAACCAAAGCTACTACACACAGACATCATTTTTCCAAAATAACCATCGAGGAAACAAGGAGCACTCAAGTGTGGGCAATAATTCCAATGTTCATGCTGCTGTAAGGGCAAATTAGAGCATTCCCGAAAGAGAGAAATTTTTACTTTAATCTTCCCTTTTAAGAATAATTCAAACAAGAGGCATTTATTGGCTACTTCCTCTGTGCCAAATCCTAGACTCAGTTAACCCTATGGATACAACAGCCAACAAGACAGAGTTCCTGTCCACAGCAAGGGGAGGAAGCAGCATGCCGGAGCAGGCTGCTGTGAATCCAGGAATCACATTACACAGAGGACCACCCCAAACCACAAGGCGGTAACCACGTGGAAATAGCAGTCACTAGCTCACAGGAGCTCTGCACCATCTAACTCAGGAAAACAGTAAGTCGTAAGTGGCATGAAGCTGTCATTTTCTGATTCTTTCATAAACTGGCAAGACAATTAAAAAAAGGTATCTTAAGTTACAGTTAAACATCTCTCTTATCAAATAGTTTCTCATTTTATCCATGACTACATTTTGTCATTTTTCTCACCAACAGATCTGCCCATAGTTAGCCAATTTCATCACGACACTATTCGAAGGATGTTTAACACTAACCACCACACTATCCTGGAGAAGGGAATGCCTACGCACTGCAGCGTTCTTGCCTGGAGAATCCCACTGACCGAGGAGCTTGGTGGTCCATGGGGTTGCAAAGAGCGGGACACGGCTGAGCAACTAAGCACAAAAGCCCCCACTAGCAGGACAAATAAGAAACCATTTCTGTAACAGGCAGAAAACAGACAGCTATTTCTACTCTCAAAGCAGAGAAGACCCACACAGTATACTTGGATAAAATCCCAGGTGAGTCACACAAGGATATGTAAAAGTGAAAACCAGGTGACGTCTCTTGCAAGGATATCAGATTACCAAAGGAGACGGTGAACACAAGCTAAGGCTGGAGAGAAGACTTATGTCATGGAAACACGCTTAGATGTGAAACGCTTAAAAGTCTGTATCGCGAACAGACCAGGAATATCTGGTATTTAAACAGAAAAAAACCTAATACCCAAAGTTTAGTAGGTATAATAAAAATCTGATCCTAGGACTGAACCATTCACTCACTGGACACTTTCAGAGTTTGCATTGGGCACAGAGGTGTGTGAGGCATGCACATGTGTGAATGAGGCATAGCTTTCCCCTTAAGGACCTGGACACAGCTTGGGAGCGAAGCTGCTATAATGAAAAGCAGAAGATGAAAACGTACTGGGAAAAAAATACCGCGAGTGCTTACAGAAATGTCACTTGTCTCAAAGGGACATGAATAGGCAGATGGGGAATCTAAAAGAGAACATTCAGAAAAAACAGGGGTGCGACCGTGCCTCCGACGTCAGGAAGCACTGCTGGAAGGCAGCGGTCTGCCCCGTCACCAGAGGTTCTGAGTCAGCAGGTCTGGGATGAAACCCAGGAATCTCTGTTTCTAGTAAATACCCCAGGTGATTCTGATGTAGGCACTGCACAAATCACATTTTGAGAAACACTAATTTGGAGGGCAAAAGCTCTATTCCTGGAAAACAGTAAGCAAGTACACTCTTAAGCAGAAAGCAAGCTGTGGTTGTAAAGGATGCTTAAAGACTTTTCAGAGAGCCTCGAATTCCAGATGAAGACACTGCTATTCACCTACGGAAATTACTGAACAGGGATATAACCTATCTAGAATGCACAGGTTTGTGTGCCACATGAACGAATGACCACCATCCTCTCCCTTCTGGTGCTTCCTCTACACACACACTGGGGTGAAAGTAAGGCTTCTAGCAGAAATTTTTAAACTGGAGGAAAGAACAACTGTTTGGAAAGTCAGACCTTCCCTTAGGTTTCTTGTTAATTTCGAGTCCCAAAGACATCACCAGGGCAGGATGGGCGTGCCGGCATCGGGAGGCCTCCGTCAAGTGCCCTGCCAGCTCCAGCACCGGCCTAACCCGCCATGGAAACGACGGCGGGAACCCGACTGCTCCAGGGGACAGTGAGGGACAGCAAATCACAAAATTACACTCAGGACCAAGAGAAACCCTCGTGGGCCTTTGGTTTTCCAGTTCCGCGTGTGTGCTGTCAGAGGCGCTCCAGTCACCGTGTGCGTCTGACGTGAGGCAGGGGAGACAGGAAGAAAGAGGAACACCACTGGCTTCTATCAGCAGCCTCAGGCTAGCGACTGAAACCTGTTTCAGAGTCACCAGTAACGATGTTACTCATGTTTCCAAGTCCCCAATTACGATGATATTAAACCATCAACAACCACAAAATTGGCCCACTTGCTGCATGCTTAACCTGTCCCCTAAGAGCTAGGCAGGGGGGAAAGTTGGTTTCCACGCAGAATAGCAAATTTCTGCAAATATTATGTTTAACATTAAACTCTAACAGTTGAAACTTGAGAGTCCAGTAAAGAGCTCCTCGAAAATAAACAGAAAAATAGAACCGGCCAGAATACAATAGCCTTGCTGGATTCAAGCCAAGGGTTCTGAAGATTCCTGCCCACTTTTTATTTCAGTGGGAAAAAAAAAAAAAAAGTTAAAGAACATCTTAAAGGATCCCAAGAAGTCAACAGAGCAAACCGAATTTAATGCAGTCTGGTTAATAAATAAAGCTTTTGTTTCTCTCTGAGCTCTCTTCTAAACACACTGTACGAGGGAAGAAGAAAATAGGCTATTATGGCCAGGAATGAGGCTGGGAGCCGTAGCCAAGGAGGGCATCCTGGGCTGCACAATCACAGTGCCCCGAGCTGTAAGCAAAGGCTTTCCTTTGATCAGACGCTCAGGGAAGGAAAAGGGGAACTGTGTGAGCTAGAAAACTTCCCAAGAGGATCAAAATTCCATCTGAAAAGCAAAGCTGTGTAAGAAAGGAACATCCAGTGTTGGGAAGAGTTAACTGGAGGAAGGGCATTCCATACAGTCTCTGAAATTCCTTAAACACTTGGCAAGTCTTCCACCAAACCCAGCAGTGGAAATTCCTTCCTGAAGTTTTCTCTCCTTGAGCAGCAACTGTGCTGTGTTTTGTCTCTAACGCATCGGCTGTGCCCCTTCTTCAGCAATGAGCCGCTCCTGTTCGCTTGTAGCATTTTTTATATGACAGAGCATCTTCACAGAAGCGGAAACTGTTCTGAGTACTGCAATCTATGTTCGGCAAATAAGCTGAAAAAATATTTTGGCATGCCACTCCCGATTCCACTATGTTAATGAATTATCACTATTTCCACTAAAAGTGAGTTTTCAGGAATCACTGACAAAAACAAAAATTAAAATTTCTCTTTCTATAAAGACCTGGAGATTTTGGTAGGGATAGGCAATTAAAATGACTAACTGTAGCTCTACAATGTCAAGATCCCCAAAAGAACAGAGCAGGAAATAAGGTCACTTGTTTTTCATTTCATGGAGACTCAAAATGTAGCAAATTGAGCTTTCTAAGAAGAAAAGTACTTGATAAATGCCAGGCATAATTACGAGTTTCTCAATGTTCATTTCTTTACGGCTTTCATTCTTTTACACTCACATACTTGCACACCTAACCCAACTTCATTCCTTCACTCCCATCTGAAAAATTCTCACCCCTCCCATCTCTCTTATCTTTTCAGCTAAAGGAATTACACGTCTAATCAGACAACCTTTGAAGCACCATGGAAAAGCGACCAGAAACATACACATACAAATTATTACCATCAAACTCTGCTTCTGAGTTTCCTCTGACCCTGCTCTCTGTAAGCACGGCACTGGACTGTCACCGCCGAGGAGCTCTCTGACAGACGCCCCCACAAACTGCAGACCTGTCGGCGCAACACGACCACTCATGAAACTTTAACAAGGGCCAGGTTCAGCTCTTTTAATGTAAAAGTACATTTCAAATGTTTGAACACCAAAATCATTTAGTATAAATAAGTTCACACTGCTTTGATACCGTGTTCAAAACAATAAAACTAAGACAAAGGAAGGAAAATTATATTCCTTGAATTTAAGCCAGCAAAAACTTGTCCTCTTCATTGACTTTACAAAGAAACTTAATGTATTGTATTAACAATCTTAGGACTAATACCACCTGCAACACCTAAGCGGAATACAGTTAATATAAGTGAAATAGTACCTACTAATAAACAGAGGTCAATGACGCACCGTAATTGTTAGTCACATACAGAATCCGGGAAGAAACCACTGAAACTACCAAAAACGACTCTGGTTTCACCTCTCCTCGGTCTTTGAAAACTAACTGAAGAGCTGCAATGCCAACAGAGGAAAAACAGACACTCGGAGTTCCAAGAACAATGCTTCCTCTGAAGCTGCTGGCCTGTGTGCAGACAGCAGCACGCCACCTTTCCATAATGAGAATGCTGCTGCAAACGCCGCTTTAGATGCTCTGTGAAAACTGCTCGTTTGGTTAAGGTGAGAATTTGCAATAGAAAGAATAATTAGGGGGATATGTGGTTAAAAGAAGTCTCACAACGCCTGTTATAAATGCATTATATGTAAAGTTTTTCTCTGGATATCTGCCCTAACACTGTAACCTAGAAATTCATCCCTTGAGATTTGGTAAAAACTTAAAAATAAATTATCCTTTGGTTCTTCTCTAACATATTCCCTGTGAAAGACACACCTGAGATGAACAAAAATTCCTTCAACATGCAACTAAAAACAAGAAATTAAATATATGGCATATCTCAAAAATACCATACTACCTGTACGATCCTAAATAAGTCACACTAGCACTTTCTGAAGTATAACTGAGTTATAAATATATATAATTTCAATTTCTAGTACTGAACACCTGTGTGCATGTACACATATAAACTTACTACTTTGAAAACTTAGCAATAAAATCCTTCACGGATAATGGGGATGGGAGACCAAAATCTCAGATTAGTATGTGGTGGTAAAGAAATTGGTTTAAAGCCTAGGGTTTTTTGTTGTGGTTGTTGTTGCTTTATTTTGTTTTTAACAAAGGGCAACACAACATCATCCTCACAAAATGCTCAGACCCCACAAACCAAGCCCCCTCAGCCTGTCTCCCCCACACATAACGTCACAGAAACTTAACGAACCTTGGCTAGCAGTGAAAACCTGAAAAGTCTTCCCCCTTAAATCAAAGTTACAGCTTTATATTAAAACTACATACTATACAGTGCAAGCTGATAGTATGTAACTGGATATGTTTTGTTCTGCTTTTAAAAATGCAAATGAAAGATGCTGGACCTAAGTACGTACTACACGACTCACAGATATTATGAACAGAAACAGGCAGAAGCACTGCGTGGTGTCAGCAGTGGGGACAGCGGTCACCCTTGGGGCCGAGAGGAGGGCACAGGGCACCAGGAACCGACTGCGCAGCACGCGCACCACCCACACGTGCTCACTCAAACTGCAGTTTCGTTATACTTGTACGAAAAGACTTTCGAAGAGTATATAAGGAATAAAATGAGACCCCAGGTCCTCTCCCCAGTTTACTCCCTGAGGAAACTGAACCCTGGCTTGAAGACATCAGGGGACGCAGCGAGCACTGCTCTGAAAGCAGGGGCAACCACGAATGCACACACTGAGCCCCAGACTCCAGCTCCGCCTCCGCTTCACCCCCTGGGCCCGGCATGCTCTTCCAGGCGGAAGACCAAAGCACTGCCCTGAAGAACACTGCTGCTGCTGCTGCTAAGTCGCTTCAGTCGTGTCTGACGCTGTGCGACCCCATAGATGGCAGCCCACCAGGCTCCCCCGTCCCTGGGATTCTCCAGGCAAGAACACTGGAGTGGGCTTCCATTTCCTTCTCCAATGCGTGAAAGTGAAAAGCGAAAATGAAGTCGCTCAGTCATGTCTGATTCCTAGCGACCCCATGGACTGCAGCCCACCAGGCTCCTGCGTCCATGGGATTTTCCAGGCAAGAGTACTGGAGTGGGGTGGCATTGCCTTCTCCAAAAGAATACTTACTCACCCCAGAGAGAAGACCCACAGATACTGTCTTTGGAAGTTCCCCAACAAAGCCACAAGGCTCACCCTCGACAGCCCTGCCGTGAAGATGCAGGGAGGACCTCGCCCACAGACCTCGGCACCCAATTCACTTCTCAGGGGCTCCCATTAAAGAGGAACAGACAGCGAAGGATCACTGTGCGTGCTGTCACTTCACTCGTGTCTGACTCTGTGCAACCACATGGACTCCAGCCCGCCAGGCTCTTCTGTCCATGGGATTCTCTAGACAAAAACACTGGACTGGGATGCCATGATCGCCTCCAGGGGATCTTTCCAACGCAGTGATGGAACCCAAGACCCTTGCGTCTCCTCCACTGGCAGGCGGGTTCTTCACCACTAGACCACCTGGGAAGCCCGAAAGGATCACCAGTGAGGTAACATGAGAGTCAGACACCGACACAAACAAGAAAAAGAAACCAAGACAGCAAAAGATGCATCGTCAGAAAAGGAAGAAGTGCACCCATTGTGGGGAAGGGGGGGTGACGGTGGGGACAGAATGCTGCTAAAATGCACACTAAACACACAAACAAGAAAGACCTCTTGAAAAATAAGGACAGCAGAAATTCAGAAGGTTAAGATAAAGTAGAGAAATGTTGTTAAGAAGTAGGGTATTAAGAAGAAAATTAGAGCATCAGAGGACAAACGAGGAGGTCCTGCCTAACAGGAATTCAGAGGAAGAATCAGAGGAATAAAAGAGAAAATAAAATGGGAAGAAACTACCACAAAATATGAGAAAGTTTTCCAGAACTGAAAGACATACTTTTTTTTTTTTTTCAGATCAAGTGTTCATCTTAGTGGCTGAAATGAACAGAGTGCCAAAAAAGAAAATCCTAAAGGAGCCACCCCACGCCCGAGCTCAGGGGTGGTGGCTGAGAGGAGCTACCCAGGGTCCGAGGTAACGAGCAGCAGCTGCGCTTTGCTGGAGCAGCCATGAAGACAGACCCCACGTCCAAGGTAAGTGAAACCAAGTAAGACGGTAGGCACCGAGAGAGGGGATCAGGGGACAGACAGACTGAAACCACAATCACAGACAACTAGCCAATCTTATCACATGCACCACAGCCTGGTCTAACTCAGTGAAACTAAACCATGCCATGTGGGGCCACCCGACGGATGGGTCGTGGTGGAGAGTTCTGACAGAATGTGGTCCACTGGAGAAGGGAATGGCAAACCACTTCAGTATTCTTGCCTTGAGAACCCCATGAACGGTATGAAAAGGCAAAAAGATAGGACACTGAAAGAGGAACTCCCCAGGTCAGTAGGTGCCCAATATGCTACTGGAGATCAGTGGAGAAATAACTCCAGAAAGAGTGAAGGGATGGAGCCAAAGCAAAAACAATACCCAGTTGTGGATGTGACTGGTGATAGAAGCAAGGTCCGATGCTGTAAAGAGCGATATTGCATAGGAACCTGGAATGTCAGGTCCATGAATCAAGGCAAATTGGAAGTGGTCAAACAGGAGATGGCAAGAGTGAACATCGACATGCTAGGAATCAGTGAACTAAAATGGACTGGAATGGGTGAATTTAACTCAGATGACCATTATATCTATTACTGTGGGCAGGAATCCCTTAGAAGAAATGGTGTAGCCATCATGGTCAACAAAAGAGTTCGAAATGCAGTACTTGGATGCAATCTCAAAAACGACAGAATGATGTCTGTTCGTTTCCAAGGCAAATCAATATCACAGTAATCCAAGTCTATGCCCCGACCGGTAATGCTGAAGAAGCTGAAGTTGAACAGTTCTATGAAGACCTACAAGACCTTCTAGAACTAATACCCAAAAAAGATGTCCTTTTCATTATAGAGGACTCGAATGCAAAAGTAGGAAGTCAAGAAACACCTGGAGTAACAGGTAAATTTGGCCTTGCAGTACAGAATGATGCAGGACAAAGGCTAATAGAGTTCTGCCAAGAGAACACACTGACCATAGCAAACACCCTCTTCCAACAACACAAGAGAAGACTCTACACATGGACATCACCAGATGGTCAACACCGAAATCAGATTGATTATATTCTTTGCAGCCAAAGATGGAGAAGCTCTATACAGTCAAAAACAAGACATGGAGCTGACTGTGGCTCAGATTATGAACTCCTTATTGCCAAATTCAGACTGAGATTGAAGAAAGTGGAGAAAACCAGTAGACCATTCCAGTAATACCTAAATCAAATCCCTTATGATTATATAGTGGAAGTGAGAAATAGATTTAAGGGACTAGATCTGACAGACAGAGTGCCTGATGAACTATGGACAGAGGTTCATGACGTTGTACAGGAGAAAGGGATCAAGACCATCCCCATGGAAAAGAAATGCAAAAAAGCAAAATGGCTGTCTGAGGAGCCCTTACAAATAGCCATGAAAAGAAGGGAAGCAAAAAGCAAAGGAGAAAGGAAAGATATACCCATTTGAACGCAGAGTTCCAAAGAATAGCAAGGAGAGATAAGAAAGCCTTCCTCAGCGATCAATGCAAAGACATAGAGGAAAACAACAGAATGGGAAAGACTAAAGATCTCTTCAAGAAAATTAGAGATACCAAGGGAACATTTCATGCAAAGATGGGCTCGATAAAGGACAGAAATGGTATGGACCTAGAGAACCAGAAGATATTAAGAAGAGGTGGCAAGAATACACAGAAGAACTGTACAAAAAAGATCTTCATGACCCAGACAATCATGATGGTGTGATCACTCACCTAGAGCCAGACATCCTGGAATGTGAGGTCAAGTGGGCCTTAGGAAGCATCACTACCCACAAAGCTAGTGGAGGTGATGCAATTCCAGTTGAGCTACTTCAAATCCTGAAAGACGATGCTGTGAAAGTGCTGCACTCAAGATGCCAGCAAATTTGGAAAAGTCAGCAGTGGCCACAGGACTGGAAAAGGTCAGTTTTCATTCCAATCCCTAAGAAAGGCAATGCCAAAGAATGCTCAAACTACCACACAATTGCACTCATCTCACATGCTAGCAAAGTAATGCTCAAAATTCTCCAAGCCAGGCTTCAGCAATATGTGAACTGTGAACTTCCAGATGTTCAAGTTGGTTTTAGAAAAGGCAGAGGAACCAGAGATCAGATTGCCAACATCCACTGGATCATGGGAAAAGCAAGAGAATTCCAGAAAAACATCTCTCTCTGCTTTACTGACTATGCCAAAGCCTTTGACTGTGTGGATCACAATAAACTGGGGAAAATTCTGAAAGAGATGGGAATACCAGACCACCTGACCTGCCTCTTGAGAAACCTATATGCACGTCAGGAAGCAACAGTTAGAACTGGACAGGGAACAACAGACTGGTTCCAAATAGGAAAAGGAGTACGTCAAGCCTGTATTATTGTCACCCTGCTTATTTAACTTATATGCAGAGTACATCATGAGAAATGCTGGGCTGGAAGAAGCACAAGCTGAAATCAAGATTGCCGGGAGAAATATTCAATAACTTCAGATATGCAGATGACACCACCCTTATGGTAGAAAGTGAAGAAGAACTAAAGAGCCTCTTGATGAAAGTGAAAGAGGAGAGTGTGAAAGTTGGCCTAAAGCTCAACATTCAGAAAACGAAGATCATGGCATCCGGTCCCATCACTTCATGGCAAATAGGTGGGGAAACAGTGGCTGACTTTGTGTTTCTGGGCTCCAAAATCACTGCAGATGGTGATTGCAGCCATGAAATTAAAAGACACTTACTCCTGGGAAGGAAAGTTATGACCAACCTAGATAGCATATTAAAAAGCAGAGACATTACTTTGCCAACAAAGGTCCGTCTAGTCAAGGCTATGGTTTTTCCTGTGATCATGTATGGATGTAAGAGTTGGACTACAAAGAAAGCTGAGCGCTGAAGAATTGATGCTTTTGAACTGTGATGTTGGAGAAGACTCTTGAGAGTCCCTTGGACTGCAAGGAGATCCAACCAGTCCATTCTAAAGGAAATCAGTCCTGGGTGTTCACTGGAAGGACTGATGTTGAAGCTGAAGCTCCAATACTTTGGCCACCTGATGCAAAGAGCTGACTCATTTGAAAAGACCGTGATGCTGAGAAGTATTGGGGGCAGGAGGAGAAGGGGACGACAGATGAGATGGTTGGATGGCATCATCGACTCGATGGACTTGAGTGTGGGTGGACTCCGGGAGTTGGTGATGGACAGGGAGGTCTGGTGTGCTGCGGTTCTTGGGGTTGCAAAGAGTCGGACACGACTGAGCGACTGAATTGAACTGAAAACCTCTTTAGGGTTGTTTAAAAAAAAAGAAGAAGAAAGAAGGTGTACAAGGACAAGGCTCAGCAGAGTGTAACGCTTTTCAACAGCAGCTGTAGAAGCTAGAAAACAACAGTGCACTGGCTTCAAAATCCTGAGGAAACATGTTTTCCCATCCTGAAACCAGTCACATTATCAAACACATGAGAAAATATTTTTAGAGATACAAAGTATGTAATAAATTTGTCTCCCATGTCCCCTTTCTCGGGAAGATCCTAGGAGATTTTCCATTAAAAAGGAGGAGTAAACCAAGAAGGGATCGCGAGATACAGGACAACATATGGAAAGCCCCAGCGAGACGAGAAGGGCGTCATCAGGAAAACGCTGAAAGGCACCCCCAGGAGAACAGGCGGGCACCAGACCCCCTAAGCAGCAGCCATGCTGGCTCCAGGAAGGAAGCAGTCTCCAGGAAAAGGGCGTTGAGAAGAGGGTTCGAGTTCTGTCACCTGAACAGCACGAGAGAAAAGGAAAAGGACACTCATCTCTACGCTACCATCCAGTCGCATTTAAGTGCCTTAGGGATGAATTACAGTTGCATACTCGAAGTGACGTCAGCCTTCAACAGCGACTTAACCGAACATGGACACCTCCACACCGAGAGGCTGAGGGGAGCAGTGGTCGGGGCCCGGGCTGAGCGGCTGGAGACAGGGAGGAGAGGCAAATCGCCATTTTCCACAGCGATGTCAACTGCGGTCCAATAACAAAAAGTTCAAAAACAGCAGCAGATAGGTGGGAAGATGGAGAAGACAGCAAGCAGGGAGCCCCGAGAATCAGAAGCAGCTGTCTAGGGGGCAGGACATGGTGTAAGGAGGGGCTGGAGTTCCAAGCACCTGTGTCTTGTCTTACTGCAAGATTTCTTAAAAATTTATATAAAATATTACTTTCATGGGACAAAAGTTTAAATTTTTTAAAATGCAAAACAAAACCAAGACAGGCACAAAATAGAAGGCAAGAAAACTAACGAGGGTGAACTGCAGTGGGAAAATGACAGCAAGATGACCATTTCTCCAGTTGCTGCAACAGTTCAGCTGAGAGCTGACAGCTGGTTGGAGAGGGTGTGTGCTGAGAGATGGGAAGCAGAGGAAAAGGGTGGATGCACTGAAAAGCTATTTACAGATTTGGAATCAACAGATATGGGGGATCAATCAGGTGCTTCTAAAAGCACCAACAGGCAAGGCAATGCTCCTCAAGATCCCTCTACCCAGAGATTTATTTATTTAGTCCATAAATGCTGACTCTTTGGGGCTATCATATTCCCCTATGCTATTATAAGCATTTTTATTTTCTTTTTGTTTAGGCTTTAATTTGGGGATTATAATGAAATACACAAATAGGAAAATACAGAAAACAATAATGATCATCCAAGTATGTACTATTCAGCTTTTCAAATATTAACATTTTGAACATTTTGCCTATTTGTCTCTAATTTTTTTTAAAGAAATAAACATTATGGATGTAGTTGAAACCCTCTTCAAACCATTCCCAAATCACATCCCCTTAACTGGCTCCCAGAAGGTAAATGTTAATCTGATTTTGGCATTTCACATCTTCCTCTACCTCGTTTCTAAAATGAAAGTATTGGTTTGGATAAACTGTAATGCCCCTTTCTGTTCTAAGATGGCAGGACTGAATAGCATGATGCAAAATTCTTGATGGGAAATACACAAGAATACTTCAAAAACAAATTTTCAAATGCCCCAAACAGACTAAATGATGATATTGCTATGCTATGCTAAGTCACTTCAGTCGTGTCTGACTCTGTGTGACCCCATAGACGGAAATTGATGATATTACCCTTTAGCAAAAAAAAAAAAATCACAGTAACTATTACAGGAGAGTCAGTAAAAATAGTTATTATCAGTGCATAGGGCATATAAACACCTAAGTTTGAGAAGTTCCCTGTGGTTCCCTTTCACTGTAACCGAAGCTCCAGGGAAGAATAAGGAAGTGCTTGAGCACACCTTTCTGGGCTCTTACTGTCCAGGGAGCCAATTCACTGAGGCACCAAACTGTCCCCACTGTCCCAGGACTCTTCTTGGCCAGTCCATCAGAACCAAAATACTCTTTCAAAAAATGCATAACACCAATTTTACTTTAAAATTGCCCATTTGGGGGCAAGAAAGTTATTTGTATTACATCTCGACCCGTGTGTGTGCCTTCTTCACTTTCTGGGTGATACAACATGAAGGGCACACAGAGCGCTCGGCCACCTTCAGTGCCGTTCAGTGTGCCGTTACCCACGGAAAACGCTTGTGCGATTACTGAGTTGTGAGCCAGACCGGTCACAGTGTTCACGGACACTGCTTTCAGTTCAAAGCACGACCGACAAGCTCAGTGCTCAGACCTGGGCACTTGGCGGATGCGTTCTCCACAGGGAAGCGGGAAGGTCACTTCACTGACAGCATTTGTTGCCAAGGGGAGCCTTCAAGCTTGGACTGAAATTTAAAATGCTGGAAAACTCGTTTCCCCAGTAAGCCTGACAACTTCCCAATACTTCAGGATTTTTTCTGATGAGATCAGTGGTGATATTAACAACGGCCTCGAAACTGCATAACGAAGAATGTTAACATTTGGAATATCTGTATTATCCCAACAAACCAGTATTTTCCAAATGACCAATACTTAATGCATTGAAATGATGTATGGGCAAAAATCCATTCGAAGTGCGAGGAAGACCAAAGTATCCTAATGTAAAAGAATTTTAAAAGTCTACTGAAAGGGTTTTACATTCCGCATTGAAATCCACATGTAAGAAATTAGCACTTAAACCCTCCTGCAATGCAGGAGACCCAGGTTCAATCCCTGCGGCAGGAGATCGCATGGCGAGGAAACGGCAACCCGCTCCAGTGCTCTTGCTGGCGGACGACAATCCACAGGGTCGTAAAGAGTCGGACACGACTTAGCGACTGAGCACATCAAAGAATACTCACAATCATCCGAAAAGACAACTGAAACACTCTTCCCTTCTCTAACATATCCACACAAACTTCATATTAATACTTCATGGATTATTCTTTCTGGATGTTAAAAATCATAAACACATAACCACAGTGGTTAATGATCATAGCTAAATCTCTGATCATTAACAGGCATTTACAAACAAATGAACTATTCGTTCTTTCTTTAAAAGTTATATCCTTCTGGAGTAATTGTCTCATATATTTGCAACAAATACGTAAGCATCAGAGGCTTTATTTATTCACCACAGAATCAAGATTGATCACTACTCAAAAAAAAAAAAAAAAGAAAGAAAATGAAATTAATTTGGTAAATCCTTCAATCTGTTTCAGAAAGATGTAGGTTAAAGTCCCTGCCCTCTAGTTATAAAAGAGCAGACCCTTTTCATTTACCATGTGACTCTTGAAACCTAGACGCTAATCACCCAGATGATGTGGTATTAATGGGTTTAAACTTTAGTTCTTAGATTTCGAAGAAAACATCTTATCATGGAAAAAACTGACCTTTCTGTAAATTTTGAAAGAAGTATCTGACCAAACCCCTATAGTTCAGAAGTAACACACCAAATATTAACTTTTCCCAGACGCATTTGTAGATTGGTTAAGAAATACAAGTGGTTTAGGCGAAGCGTTCTTCTTGCACAAATGTATCCAGTTAATGAATATCTAAATCATTCATGAAAGGCAGGCACCCTGAAAAAAATCTCAGAATGAGAACTGACAGTGTCTTCACTACCAAAGTCCTATGACCCAGCCTCTGAAAGAGAAAGGTTCCCCACTGTAGCTTTTCCACTAAGAATAGTCAAGAAACAATCAGCAGCTGGCACCTCCTCCCCTTCCTAATTATCCACCCGCTTCTGCATGCTCACCGTTGCAGTTCGCTGAGCCCCCGTGCAGTTGGTAGACTGGGATTCTGCCTTAGAAAGTTCTGTTTTAAATTGAGATGAGTGAGGTCTTGGCTGTAGAAGAGGTTGGCAGGCAGATGCTCCAAGCTACAACAGGAGAGGTCCACTGAGCTAATGCGCTGCGATGCGACCTACGGGGGAGAAAAGCCACAGTTCAGTTTTCACAGCATCCTTTGCCCTGTGACTGCTTTCCACAGACAGAAACAAGATAACCTCATTTGGGAACACAGACTCGCTATGCAATTAGCACCATTATTCAAATCTAAACCAAGAGTGTTTAGACAGAACTGAGCAAAGTATTAAAGCATTACCAAGGGAGGAAATCGTGTCCCTCCCTGGAAGGTGCTGACAGTAACTTAGTATAGGAGACAGGTGACAAAGAGCACAGGTTATCCTGCCAGGTGGAGTGAGACCCATAATCCCCTTCAGCTATAGGGGTCATGTTCCCAAACACATTCACGGTAAGAGAATTCAAAGCTAAATAATGTAAGACCTTAGAGTAGACACCGGGTTGGAAGATAGACACTAAGATCTAGGCTGAACTTAAACAAAAGCCCTTGTAAATACTGATTTAAAAACAGCACAAAGCAAAGCACGCTCAGTGGCCTTGCACGTATGTTTAATAATAACAGCAGCACATAATCAGATTCCACTACTGCCTGTTGTAAATTTTTCAGGTCATGTCTCCCACAGTGTCAGTTTTGCTTCATGTGGGTAATCTAAGAGAAATTTACTGTACGTCTAAATGTTTATCCACATATTCAAAGTATCCCCAGTTAAATGACTCCCACGATAGCCAGAGTCCCAGGGCTACAGGGCATGCTGGAGGCAGAAACAGCTCTGGGCACCCTGCACATCTCTCTCTCGTACGCTGGGAACCACGGTGCCAATCTACACCACGGACACGGCTTCAGGACCGCTGACACAAAGCTTGGCTCCTCTCGCCTCACCAAGGCTGTGGGGTCACTGTTCTAGGATCTGGGCTGATGCCTCCTCACGCTCTATCTTCACCAAAGCTTTACGGCAAAAACGCCACTGCTTGTCTGTGATCAGTTTGATGCCCTTTTCTATTACCAAACCCCAGCTTCACTCTTCCGTGATTACAAAAGGCAGCAGAATGTGGTTCTCAGGGGGGCTGGCTCTGGTTCCACCATCCCGAGCTGAGAGAAGCTGAGGGCCCTGCTGAGCTCTCCAAACTCCCGTTTTGTCACCTGTTCAACAGGCATTAAGACGACACCTACGGCTACACAGCTGGCTCAGAGCCAGCACTCCATAACTGACGACTGCTGTGATTACTTCCAATACATCTTACATTCACCAGAACCCGCATTCTCCTGACGCTAAAAAAGGTATTCAGGAGTAAATCTGCATGACAAACACTCTGTTGATGGCACGTTTGAGGTTGGAAAGGAACTGTGAAAGCTAAGGGGACTGTGAGATGGAAAAGGGCTGGCAGGGTTCAACTCAAAAGATTTTACAGAGTCAGTCTGAGTTCACGGTTCAGCAATTTCATCTTCCCTTGAATTTTCACCCTTAAGAAAAAGAAAAATCCCAAACAGGGCTAGGTCACCCACGCAAATCAAATGATGTGAAAAAAAGGCCAGAATTTAATGCGCCTGCAAAGCAGGTGCAAACATGCCACGGCCACACAAGATTCCCTGGCAGAACCCATTTACGGGAAGTAAGGTTGAAAGGATTACTCGGACTCATCCATCCAGGCGAAAACCTGTGGTGAGGACGTAATGGTGTGTCAGGCCTTCCATTTCCTGAGGGACGGGCATAGAACAGACACACGGCGGCCGAGTGAGAGCACCTCACGAGCACCTCAGGAGGAGGGAGAGCACCTCAGGAGCAGGGAGAGCACCTCAGGAGCAGGGAGAGCACCTCAGGAGCAGGGAGAGCACCTCAGGAGCAGGGAGAGCACCTCAGGAGGAGGGAGAGCACTTCAGGAGGAGGGAAAGCACCTCAGGAGCAGGGAGAGCACAGTCTGTCGCTGCTGCTTTGTTCAGTCACTTCGCTGGGTCTGACTCTTTGTGACCCTGTGGACTGTGGCCCGCCAGGCTCCTCTGTCCATGGGATTGTCCAGGCAAGAATACTGGCGTGTGTTGCCGTTTCCTTCTGCAGGGGCCTTCCCAATCAACGCACTCTGACCTGAGTTTCAGCGATCATCAGGGCACGGGAACAGAGCAGGGCCTCAGGCGCCACAGGAGGCCCCCAGAGGCCCCGATGGGCCAAGCTCAGGTTGGAGCTCACGGGGCAATCTGTGCTTCTGCCCGCCCCAAATCCTTTCCCACTTCTTCCCGTAACAAGCCTTCAGATGCATGAGATCCTGGTGGGAGCTGCAGGGGTATGCTTGCAGCTCCAGCCATCCGAGCCACACTGCTGAGCCTGCAAACTGATCGAGCTGGGACTGGCATGTGACCCAGGCCAGGCTAATTCAAGGCCTTCTCTGGGATACATATCCTGAACCCACAAGAGAGAGCGAGTCTGCCACTCAGAGCTGCAGTTAAAATGACTAGACTAGATTTCTATGTATCAACCTGGATTGATTAAAAAAAAAAAAAACCTCAAGCCCAAAATAAATAAATCAAAAAATGCAAGCTGTAAAATTTTACATATAGTATAATGTCATGTATGAAAAAAATTTTAACACAAACACACATAATGATTCCATATATTATGCATGAATAGTTACATGTGCAATAAAGCTACACACCATACATTGGTCAGTCCCAGGTGGCTTAGATGGTAAAGAATCCACCTGCAATGCTGGAGACCCAGGTTCAGTCCCTGCGTTGGGAAGATCCCCTGGAGAAGGGAAAGGCTACCCACTCCAGTACTCTTGCCTGGAGAATCCCATGGACAGAGGAGCCTGGTGGGCTACAGTCCAACTCTTTGGAGTTGGACACGACTGAGCGACTAAGCACAGCACGTACACTGACCATGTCAGATTAGTAACAGTGACTGCCTCTAGGGAAGCAGGGAGGGCAATGGAAATAGGAATGGAAAGACAGGAAATCTGGAATGTATCTATGTTTATTCACTTTATAATAATACAAAGTATGAAGGAACTGCATCTTCCCAGATGGCACTAGTGGTAAAGAACCCGTCTGTCAATGCAGGAGATGCAAGAGACACAGGTGTGATCCCTGGCTCAGGAAGACGCCCTGGAGGAGGAAATGGCAGCCCACTCCAGTGTTCTTGCCTGGAGAATCCCATGGGCAGAGGAGCCTGGCGGGCTACAGTCCATGGGGTCGCACAGAGTTGGATATGACTGACCTAGCATGCACGCAGGTCAGAATGTCAGACAACCAGGAACTGTCATATCAGTCTTTGTGCTCTTCGTGTGTGTGCGTTCAACTGAGAAAAAAGCAATGTAATCTCAATATAAAAACTTCAGTGAAAAGGTAAGGAGATCCTGCAGCTCCTTTGAGGTCATGGTAAAGATTCCGGCTTCAGCAAAATGGGCGGTCGTGCAAAAGTTCCAAGAAGAGTCTCTGTCTGACTGTTAGGTTCACAGAGGGGGACTCAGCCCGTCCCGTTCACAGCAGCCTGTGCCTCGCGCTGAGTGCGGCCCTCGGGAGTGCTTCCCGGGAGGATGACAGGGCACTGCTTCACCGCCCTTCTCTCTCAGCAGCCGTCAACTGGCTGGGGCGTTCCTCCTACAGGGACTACTCTGCAGAGGACACATTCCCTTTCGGCTGAAGCATCAGGCTGAATAAATACTCTCTCTGGACAACTACAAGATAATGATTAAATGTCAAGTCTGATTTGATTTCTTTCCTCATTCTGGACCGCAAGCCTGTTTCTGCTGGAAACCAGGGGGAGGACGGCGCAGGATGAAAGCCCAGCAAGCAAGGGGTCTGTGGAGCTCACGGCAGAACAGGGGCAGGGATGAAGAGCAGAAACCAGACATG
Organism: Bos javanicus; assembly: GCF_032452875.1. Classification (NCBI taxonomy): domain Eukaryota; kingdom Metazoa; phylum Chordata; class Mammalia; order Artiodactyla; family Bovidae; genus Bos; species Bos javanicus. The sequence continues at coordinate 61,113,337 of NC_083891.1, read as the reverse complement.
TCCTGACGGCAGTGGGCGGCCAAGACGACCACGAGAACCGAACCGCGAGTGGCACCTCTGCCCTGTGCCAGGCCCTGCAATAAAGGAGATTTAAGGGCTTCCCCCTAGATCAGCCTGGGCAGGTAAGGCCACCATCACAGATGTTTTGCACAACTCCCAAATGAAAGAACTGTCAGTACGTCTAACCAAAGGGGCTGTAACCTGCCTACATGGCGCCTATTAAATCTAAGATCCTCCTCAAGATAAGAAATAGAAGAAATGAGAAAGCCACCTCTATACACCTCGCTTGGAGAAGGAAATGGCAACCCACTCCACTGTTCTTGCCTGGAGAATCCCAGGGACGGGGGAGCCTGGTGGGCTGCCGTCTGTGGGGTCGCACAGAGTCGGACACGACTGAGCGACTCAGCAGCAGCAGCACACACCTCACAGCAAGTAGCCTTTTATTGTGGTTGCTGTTCAGTCGCTTCAGTCGTCTCCAGCTCTTTGCAACCCCATGGACTGCAGCATAGCAGGCCTCCCTGTCCATCACCAGCTCCCGGAGCCCACCCAAACTCATGTCCGTTGCGTCGGTAATGCCATCCAACCATCTCATCCTCTGACATCCCCTTCTCCTCTGCCTTCAATCTTTCCCAGCATCAGGGTCTTTTCAAATGAGTCAGCTCTTCGCATCAGGTGGCCAAAGTACTGGAGTTTCAGCTTCATCATCAGTCCTTCCAGTGAACACCCAGGGCTGATCTCCTTCAGAATGGACTGGTTGCATCTCCTTGCAGTCCAAGGGACTCTCAAGAGTCTTCTCCAACACCACAGTTCAAAAGCATCAATTCTTCAGTGCTAAACTTTCTTTATAGTCCAACTCTCACATCCATACACGACAACTGGAAAAACCACAGCCTTGACTAGACGGACCTTTGTTGGCAAAGTAATGTCTCTGCTTTTTAATATGCTGTCTAGGTTTGTCATAGCTTTCCGTCCAAGGAGCAAGCGTCTTTTAATTTCATCTTCACAGTAACTCAGCACAATAAGGACTGATCTCCACTTCAAAGATGCAAGTTGAAGGGTCGGCCCAAGGTCGCATGGAGAAAGCCCAGCCACACAGAGTCTGAATGACAGCCTTAAGTTCAAGTGCCACCCAGAGGGAGGCTCCTGCAACTGCCACGGTCCAATCCTAACAGAGCCCTCAGCCCAGAGCAAGGCGGTTTGATGTCATTCCTCATAGACAGGAGTGAACCATATGTGAACGAAGTCAGGTTTCAGAAGATCAGGTCCAGTCACCATGGCTTGGGAAATCAGTGCTAGTTTGTATTAAAAATGACAAAAAATTTTGAGGCTAATAATTTAGACTCAGTAAATCAAATGGGATATTTTCCCCCATGAGCCTATACACGTTGGGAAATACATTAAAATGCACATGAATCCCAACCATAGCTTCTCAGTGGTAAAAGAATCCACCTGCCAATGCAGGAGATGCATGGGACATGGGTTTGATCCATGAGTCAGGAAGATCCTCTGCAGAAGGAAATGGCAACCCACTTCAGCATTCTTGCCATGGACAGAAAATTCAATGGACAGAGGAGCCCGGCGGGTACAGTCCATGGGGCTGCAAAGAACTGGACACGACTGAGTGCACACACACAGCCCAGCCACTGGCTCAAGAAGTCTTCTTTTCCAGCTTGAGGGTTGGAACATATGAACACATATGAACAAAAAGCTCCCTGGGCCCTCGAATTATTTCCCCAAACAACACTGCAGACTAACCATAAAAAAATGGTAATGTGAACAACAAACTTTCCAGATTACCTACTAGGTTTCTATGCAACTCCACCATCCCACTCAGCTGGACCCTTTCCTCGATCGTCTCTCTGCCAGCTGTTAGGAACCTTGCATCAGCGATCTCTGAGTCTGGGTGCCTCTCTCCTAGCCTTAACCCATCCCTGCTCTGTGCTTCGGAAATTATCATCCTCCTTTTGCAAGAGGCCTGCACTCTATGTCACTCACATTTTTCTTACCATTCACTTAGTGGACAATTATCTTTCATAAGCAAGGGAAAGTTCAGAATGACAACCAGATGAGTTTTTTCTCCCCACTATAGTGAAATACTATTTATCCTTATTATGCGCAAAGCAGACTCAAAACCAAACAAAATGATTCTGAAAGGCGTGGTTGAAGCAGCTGAAACAGCATAAATAATTCCGCTGTGCAAAGTAAAATATTGCTGTACACTGGCTTTATGAGTCATTAATTGCTCTGGCCTAGCCTTCGGTGGTTTGGGAAATTATGCCCTGGCTATAGGGAGAGTCTCTGGGGAGTTCACTAAATTTCTGTAAAGAATTCTTAACCTTAATTTACTTAGTTTTAATTCTTACCCCACTCCCCCCTTCCAAATGCTTTGGGAAGGCATAAACATGTAGGAGAATATAAATTTATAATAGTTTATTCATCTTTACTAGCTAAGTACTCTAACGACTTACTTTCAATTTCATCCTCATCAATAAAAGTTTTATAATACTTGAAATCAAAGATTTTCTCATTTTAATAAACTTTAAACTGTCACTGCTCCAAAACATGAAATAATTTCTTTAAAAAAAAATTCTACAAACACACGAAATGCCTTGATTCCAGATCTTTTCTCAATGACCTCTCATTTCTTGAACCTGCATTCATTATCATTTCATAAAATCTGCTTAACAGCAGATGCAGAAAACCTTCCTATAAAATTAATTACAATATATACATTAATAATGTCCTCATAGGGGCATATCAAAATACCGATTTTGGATTTATTAAGTTCTACCTGAAGTTCTGATATTTTATTGTTTCTTTAGGCTTCCCTGGTGGTTCAGATGGTAAAGAGTCAGCCTGCAATGCAGGAAACCCAGGTTTGATCCTCGCATTGGGAATTATTTCTTTGCCTTAAATGAGTAAATGATATGAAACAGCTAAAAATCCAAGAAATAAAATACACAAATTTACACAGTATTCTAAACCACCAGATGTAATCAAATAAACGAAGACAAAGAGGATGTGGAGAGGCCGTCACAGCCAAGCACAAAGGCGAGCAGGAACTCTGAGTGGGCGCGAGTGTTCCCGAAGGGGGCTGTGAGTTTCAAGAGTAGGCTTCCTAAGACTGTAAGGGACCTGTTAACTGTAGTTAAGAGACCAAAGAATAAAACAGTACAGAGAGCTGCAGGCTGGAAAAGGAAAGGAGGAAGGAAGGAGAGAGAGAGAGAGAAAGAGAAGAGAAGCGTTAGACAGATGACTTACTGACAGGTAAGCACACAAACGAAAGTCACTGTAAAAGGACCAGGGTTTAACAATAAAGCTGGGCTTCCCTGGGGGCTCGGCACTAAAGAGCCCGCCTGCAATGCAGGAGACGCCAGAGACGCGGGTTCGGTCCCTGAGTGGGAAAGAGCCTCTGGAGGAAAAAATGGCAACCACTCCAGTATTCTTGCCTGGAGAACCCCGACAGAGGAGCCTGGCGGATTACAGTCCACAGCGTCACAAAGAGTTGGACAAGAGTGAAGTGACTAAGCACGCATACCAATAAGGAGAAACAGTTCTGAGAAATTTAGACCTAGAGCTCCTGCTGGGCGTCCCGACCTCTCTGCCAGGTGAGTGAAGGGGAGGGGGGTCCCGTCAGCGTGTTTACCACCTGCCTCTAGGAAACAGCCCCTGGACTGATCATCTTCAAAACACAGGCCCCTTGAGGGCACAGATACCTAACAAGCATAATTCAAAAAGGCACGTGCAATGGTGCAGAGGAGCAGAGGGCACAGACCCGGAGCCCCCGGCTGTCCAGCGCTGACGGTCCCCTCTCGGGACAAGATGGACAGGTCCTCACAGGCCCCCGTGCAGACTGCCACTACACCCCCAGGAGCAGGCAGAGCTGTGGGACGTGTCCCAGGAGCTCATGGGACGGTGGAAACCAGACACGCAGGCCTGGAGCCTTGTCCTCTTGGAGCCGCACGCACGGTGAAAGGCTCGGAGAAGGTCCCCAAGGCCTCCAGCATTGCTCATCGGGTCTCCAGGCTAAGAGTGGCTGCCTTTCCATACACAGAAATCCCATTGTGTTTCTCGGTAAGAACAGAAAAACAGGACTCGGCTTGGGTGGAGATCAAATCTGAACTCAGAGTTCCTTCCTCATTTCCTTATTGGCAGAATACATGTAAACAAGCTCCTTAGAGTGGGACCACTGGAGAGCCTGTGAGCGCTTCCCCAAGGGGGGCCACTCCTCCACAAAGGACGGGGAAGATCGCTAACCACAAAAATCTTACCTTCGAACTTTCTATTATAAGAAATAACAAATTCACATTAAACAGAAATATTTCTAAATAGTCTAGAAGCAAGCTACTTGGTTTTCTATTTAAAATACAAATTATACAAACACCTCAATGTTTAAGTTCCAGTCCAACATACAAGGTCTGGTATGTTTAACCTGGAGAGTTCACTGGTATTTTTTCAATTATTCTAGTATTCCTTACTTTATAAAATAAATCAGACCAGTGGGTAGAAGAATTTAACTCTTCAGAATAGTTGCAGATAATCCAATACTCTGGGTTACAAACACTGGCGTCTTCCAAGGTAAGTAAATATATCATGGAAATTAAGACTCCATGTATTTATTTGGGGGGGGGGGCTTCCCAGGGGGCGCTACTGGTAAAGAACCTGCCTGCCAACGCAGGAGACATGAGATGCAAGTTCGATCCCTGGGACAAGAAGATCCCCAGAAGGAGGGCATGGCAACCCACTCCAGTGTTCTAGCCTGGAGAATCCCATGGACAGAGGAGCCTGGTGGGCTACAGTCACAGAGAGTCAGACACAACTGAAGTGCCTCGGTTCACATGGACACACACCATGTATTTTTACACTGGTCTAACACTCAGATGAAAGTGACTGAACTTCAAGATATAATACGACCAGATGCAGAGATCTGGTTAACCATGTATGATAAGTTCCTGATGCAGCCAGACTTGACCGGTTTTGGAAGAGGTAGACAACAGCAGTGCCCTCAACACCAAAACCGACTTAAGCTGCCTTGAGTGACTCAGAAGGCATCTCAGACCTCCTAAGTCCCTCCTGGTCATCCTTTAGGAAGGTCAGTGATCCGTGCAGTGACGGTGCTCAGGTGCCCTCAGCAGCATTACAGACAGCCTATAAACCACCTTCTGCTCTACTGCTGAACGGCCTGGAGGCTACCGACAACTGTGCACACGAAGCCCTGAACCTTCCCTTTGATGTTTTCAGTAAATAAATCTCAGTTGCTATTTGAAGTTTGGTTTGTTTCGTCCCTTCAGGTGGCTGTAAAACACTGAAGTAAAATAAAAGGAAAGGAGCAAGGCAGCAGAACTCCCTGCATGAAGCGATGCTGGGCTCCTCACACCCCATTCCCTCACGTGAGACGGCGATGACGACATCTCCTCAAGGGCTCCTTCCTTCGGCTCTGAAGCCCGGCCCTGTACAGTGTCGTGAGTACCTGCCTTACAGGGACACTGTGGCGCGTCCAGAACGGGCCTTGGCACCCAGGAAGAGCACCAGAATGCTAGTTACCACCATTTGCTGTCACTGTTACATCAGCTCACTTGGCTAAATGACCTTATTATTAACAAAACATACCTATTAACAATTTGGGGTTGGGGAGGAACAAAGAGTCTTTTGATTCTGCTGCTGACCTCATGAATGAATAACTCACTCACTCATTTTGGAATAACGTCTAAAGAATAGTCAACAGTGGACGCATCCTCTGTGCTCCAGACGGTATGGCAAATCTATCAAGAAACTGCAGAGTACCCAAAGGAAAACGGAGAGAAGGAATCTGGGCGCCAAGTGATGAGGGCATTGTTGCAATTATCAGAGGTGTTTCTCCGAAAAGTAGATTGCCAAGGCATGGGGGAAGGCGTAGAAACTTAAATAGTTAAGAGGTCATCAAACAGGAGAGGGACTGCAATGATCACCTTGGGTTAAGCCAGAGCAGTGAGCCAAGGGTACAGGGATGAAGACCTCAGCTCACTTCTAAGGAAGAGCTGTCTTGTGAGACACCGTAGGTCTCTGAAAGGCGGTAGCCCTTTTTATTTAGGAGAGAAGTCAGTCGCAAGTCCGCAAGGTCCTTCTCAAATCTTAAATGCTAAGTCACTCAACTAAGAGACACTTGATGATGACTAGAACTTAAGGTTAAAGAACACTTAAAAAAAATAAAGTGGCAAGAGACCGTCTTATCTCTCAGTCCATCTCCTGGCCTCACTGTGAGGCACGCAGGGTCTTATTTCCTGATGGGAACCCAGGCCCTGCAGTGGGAGCCAGTGGTCTTAACCACTGGGCCGCCAGGGAAGGCCCAAGACCACTCTGAAAGAAAACGCCAAATAACTGTTAAGCCAATTATTACAGAAAACTACAAGGAACATTATGTTTTTGGCAACTACTTCCCAATCTTAAAATCACATACTGTTACTTTAAAACATGGCTGTAAGTTCCTTTCTTGAAACCTAGAATGTATTTTATTAAAGATTAACAACAACATACAGATAAAACACACATGTGCAATACATTTCTTCCATCTGCTGAAGTCTGGATGCTAGAAGTGGAACCTGGAAGGATGCCTGGCACAAGCAAGGGTGGGGCAAGTACCCTCTCATCCCCTCTCACTGCCCTCACCCGCCGGCCCTAAACAGAGGTGCGGAGTGACCCGTGGAGGCACGGCCGGGGGCTGGGAGGAGGGAGACGAGACGCTGGGTGAGCCTCACACAGAAGCACTTGAGGAGCACTGCTTCCCCAAGACGGGGTTCGGTCAGGATACAGTAAGGAAACAAGCTACCTTTTCCATCAGCACAAAAGCGGATTGAAAAAGTGTGAAGAAAAGAGAATTAAGTAATTTTAAATGGAAATGACTTAGAATGAAGGAAAAATCCCTTCTTTAGAGATATATTAACTAGGATTTCAGAACCAATAGTTACCATGGTGCGGGCCGGGGGAAGATTAGCGATGTGGAAACAAGATGAAGTGCCATTATAACTGCAAAGAGATCATTTTATTTTCACTAACCTGATTATTACAAAAACAAAATTTAACGTAATACAAAATACTTTATCATTAGTTTAAATCAGTTTAAATTTAAAGAAGAATTTCTAAGCTCCCTAATTTCATAAACTGCTATTTATATCTATAACAAGGAACGACTCCACAGTATGAATTGTTGTGGAACAAATCCATTACCATGTTGGAAAATTCAGTTAAACTAGTGGGTAACGTAGTTGAGTTTTCCCAGGAAAATAGAATGAACACGCACGAAAGCACCCAGACCTGCAGCACTTCCTCCTGTGCCCTTCCCTGCTCCCCGCCACGCCACGCAGACGTGCTGATGTCACACGGTGCGCAGCTGCACCTGCAGACGTCTCCTCTCCCTGAAACGCGCTTCTGCCCTGCCTCCCGGTGAAGATCCCTCCTCAGGACTCTGCCTGCTCATCACCTCCTCAATGCTTCCTATCCCTAAACACTTCATATAATGCATTTCCAAATTTTTCTCATACCTTCACTACAGAATTGATACAAAAGCAATATTCTAGGTATAGGGGTGACCATAAACTAAAATCCATGTCACTCAGACCCTCCCATTCTACTTCAGATTCTACCAGAGACATAGACTGCCAGGATCAAACGACTGTGATCCTTTATCTAAACAATGGGTACAAAATGTGAAGGAGGAGTTTTCCATGGCGTCTTAGCAGAATAGGGTTGAGAGTACAACTTCTTACCCTTATACCCACAATGTAACCAACTACAGCACAGCCTGAAAAGACAAGCGACCAGCGAACCTGACAAAACGCAGCACACACCCTAAATTACACTTCATGTTAGGAGGTAAAACATGTGTACAAGATGCTAAGTGACCTTAAAGGGTCCTTGCAACTACATCAAATGACACAGATCTATATGCTGGAAATAATCCTATTACACAGGAAATCCCTGACTCTGGTTAGTGATGTACTCTTTGAGTAAAATCTGGACAATAAAACACTTTTTAAGTACATGAAGGCAAAAGTTCGACTGTGATTGACCATGTATTTTATTCTTATATAAAGGGTGATGTTTACTCATCATTTCATGTGATCTTTAATTTCGCACGAGATGGGACTCTGACTGGCTTATGCTATGCATATTGAGGGTGAACCAAAATATCACAGCAACTTCAACATGGTCCCTTTTTTTTTTTTTTCCATTAAAAAGAGAAAACACCGAAAATTAAAATACTATGACTGATACTAAAAGAAAGAGAGATGAGCAGTGTGACGGCCACAGGCACCATGTTAACCGCCGATCAACAAGGAGAGAGACCTGTGGACCAGCCATGTGGCCTTATGACCTGTGAACTCACGTCGTGGGGCCACACACATGCACACCACTGGCCACAGGCCGACCTCTGTGGAAGCTGAGTCATAGGTATGTGGGCAATTATTTCTACTTCTGAATATTTAACATTTCCTGTAATGAAAAGTTAAAACCACTTTCATGTATACTTCAATTAATTTAATTAAATTACTTAAATACTTATTGCATGGGGTTGGGGGAATACAACAAAAACAAGCCAAAAACCCAAGATTCGTGCACAACACTAAATCAGTGATCTGAATCCCCTTAACCTTCCTTGAAATCAAGAAACAAACTTCCCAGTGGGACAGCACAGCGCTACAGAAGTGACTAGGACTTTAAAGTAAGTCTGTCTCCAGGCAACAGAGTCACGTGTAGACTCACTCTGAAAAGAATCCACAGGATCAGTCAACATGTCTGAAACAAATCCATGCAGCAAAGCAGGCCACAAAAGTGGACAGTCAGGCTACCTGGTCATGTATCTGACCAGAGAGCCTCTGAAACTCCCTTCCTCAGCTACCCCCTCACCCCCACATCACTGCCCCCCAACCACTCTGAAACCGCGCTGCACGTGTTCTTGGTAAATGTCACACTGCACTTGAAAATATATGGGTTATTTTCAAGTATCTTTTGATATTTGATTTCTAAACTAATAGCATCCAGTCCCATCATTCCATGGCAAATAGATGGGGAAACAGTGACAGACTTTATTTTTGGGGGCTCCAAAATCACTGCAGATGGTGACTGCAGCCATGAAATTAAAAGACGCTTACTCCTTGGAAGGAAAGTTATGACCAACCTAGACAGCATATGAAAAAGCAGAGACATTACTTTGCTAACAAAGATCCATCTAGTCAAGGCTATGGTTTTTCCAGTAGTCATGTATGGATGTGAGAGTTGGACTATAAAGAAAGCTGAGCACCAAAGAATTGATGCTTCTGAACTGTGGTGTTGGAGAAGACTCTTGAGAGTCCCTTGGACTACAAGGAGATCCAACCAGTCCATCCTTTATCAGTCCTGGGTGTTCATTGGAAGGACTGATGTTGAAGCTGAAACTCTAATACCTTGGCCACCTGATGCGAAGAGCTGACTGATTTGAAAAGACTCTGATGCTGGGAAAGATTGAGGGCAGGAGAAGGGGACGAGAGAGGATGAGATGGTTGAATGGTATCATTGACTCGATAGACATGAATTTGAGTAAACTCTGGGAGTTGGTGATGGACAGGGAGGCCTGGTGTGCTACGGTTCATGGGGTCGCAAAGAGTTGGACACGACTGAGCAACTGAAATGAACTGAACCTAATTCCACGGTGATAAGTGAACAGAGTGTATGATTTCAATACCTTTAGGCCAAGAAATTATTGCACCTTGTTTTATGTCCCTGGATATGTTCCAGTGTCTCCTGGTTTACAGTCTACAGGAACTTGAATAGAATTTGTATCCTGCTGTTGTGTGAAAACTGCATCAACCTTAATTATGTTGAACTGATTCATAGTGCTCATAAGGTCTATTATATCCTTTCTACTTGTTTATCCATTCTATTAATTTTTGAGAGTTTGATACTGAAACTCCAACTAAAAATCTTCAGTTATCTACCTAAAAAAATTGTAATATATAGTGGAACTATGTAACTTTGTTCTGTATTTTCCAAGTCTCCTGTAAATGCATTATCATACTTTCATAATTAAAACAATTTTTAAAAAATATTAAAAAAAACACTGGACATGTATCCATGTTGGGGAAAGAGTCCTTTTTACACTGCATACAATAGGATGTTTGCTGACTTTTTAAAGCATGCCTGCATTAATATTTCAGGGATGCCTTTACAATCAATATTGTATTAAATAATCCTCCCCAAGGAGCTATTTCCTGCATAGCATCTACCGCTAACATCTGATCCAAATTAAAAACTCTAAAGGGACAGCCTTGGGTGGTGTTCTGGCTGCTGCTGCTGCTAAGTCGCTTCAGTCGTGTCCGACTCTGTGCGACCCCATAGACAGCAGCCCATTAGGCTCCTCTGTTCCTGGGATTCTCCAGGCAAGAATCCTGGAGTGGGTTGCCATTTCCTTCTCCAATGTATGAAAGTAAAAAGTGAAAGTGAAGTCACTCAGTCTTGTCCGACTCTTAGCAACCCCATGGACTGCAGCCTACCAGGCTCCTCTGTCCATGGATTTTCCAGGCAAGAGTACTGGAGTGGGGTGCCACTGCCTTCTCCGTTGTTCTGGCAAGCAACACTAAGTCCTAAGATGAAGTTTAAAAATTAATACATATATAAGAGCCTGTCTTGGTAGAAGTCAGCTAATTAATAACCTTTTATAAATGTTCACAGAATCAAATAAAAAATTAGAACAAAGATTAACATTGTTCTTGTACCAAAGATCCAGAAGCATCAATTGAAAATAGTTTTCATTTTAAATTAATGACCTAATTCATTTTAAATAAAAAATCACTGAAATTCACTTTTCTGTATCCTTCCAACCTGATGGGTGAGGATGGTCATTAAGAATAAGAAACTCAGATATTTCTTTCTGGTGTTGGTTTGTCTCTCTTTCAGATACTTATTATTAAAATGAATCCTCATTTAAACATCAGGATATGGATAATCCTTTCTGGGAATGTTTTGTTTCTCAGTAAGAAGAAAAGAAAAAGAAACTGTTTCCATAGTAACTTCTAGTGCGACTAAACTGTGTAAATTCCTAAGAGCTACATGTGAGGAAAAACAGACAATGGGAAGGGGAAGCCAGAAGCAGAGGTGCCCTGTGACCGTCAGCCCGTGCCACTCCAGGTGCCCAGACACATGCTACCCCAAAGAGCCGAGTTCTCACTCTCTTCCCAGCAGTCCCAACCCATGCTCCCAGGAAGCTGGGTCGAAGGAAAAGACACTATCATAGGACTGTCCTCAACACACAAAGTTTAAAGATTGTGGCCACATTTCATATGGGCTTCATACCCAACCAGGGAGTTCTCACTCTTATGCCTTCCATAATACCTAACCTCTTTAACCAGCTCCTTACAACTCATTTCCCTTTTAATACACTAACTATAATAACTTCTAAAAGTTTTGAAATGTGTATCTGGTTTTTAAGGTTGGAGAAAAGGAAGACACTGTATCTATCTAAAATCTGCATTTATTAAAATAGTTGCCCTCTGTCCCCCTACCTTGACTTTTCAGAAAGCAATCTTTCTCTCCGATGTCTGCCATTCTTAAATTACTTCACTCCAAAAGGCTGCTGTCAGAGCCCAGGGCAGACAAAGGAGACATGACAATCAAATGCACTATAGTGCCCTAGAGTCAATCTCAGAACAGAAAAGTGACATTAATGGAGAAACTGGTAGAATATAAATAAATTCAGAGTAATGTACCAGCGTCAGTACATTACTTAGTTTTGACATACAGATCACGGTAATATTAGATGTTTGGGAAACTGAAGGAGGACTATATGGAGACCATACTGCTTTTGCAACTTTTCTGTAAACAGAAGATTATTCCAACACAAATAGTTAAAAACAAAATCAACATTTCCATGCAGAAAGAAATTTAAATAGCACCTTGACCAGTTTGGCATTTTATTCTGAATAGAGTGCGGGCCATCGACTTACTGCTTTGAACCCATACAACCACTTAATGTTAAAAGCACAGTATTATATAGTATTTGTCTCCTCACATTAGCAACCACAAGAGTAATTTCAAAACAATGAGACGGATATACTGGTTGCCTCTTACATCACATTAATTCTACAAGCATATCTGAAGAAGTGTCATCCTTCCCATTTTCTCCAGTAGGGGAAGTGTCTTGTGCATTTGAAAGCTTCAGCTGCCTACGAGATTGGGAGAATCTTCTCAGTTCTATCAAACTAAACTCTGTCCACACCTTCTCTAAAAGGAAAAACTAACGTTCCTAAGAAAACCATTATCACCAGAGAATGCAGTTTTTCCCTGGTAATTCAAGTGCAACCAGTATTTCTGAGTGATTTTCTAAACAATATTATCTTTTCTCTTAACTGCTTTACAAAGTTATTCCTTTCAAAGTTACTCATTCACTTGGCAAATAATTACATCATGCAGCAGTCTGAATCATACCAAACTTGAATGACAAACTGGATTATAAATTCCAAAATATGAAAGCAAATTCCATTTTAATGCTTCTGCACCCTAGGGAGGTTTCATCATTTCATAAACACCCAAAACCAAGGCACACAGTACTGCCACGCATCCCACTATACAAACTTCTACAAAGGGGACGCAGAAAATATCCTTACACACAGCACCCGAAATACAACCATTTCTTTACTTTATCATGGGCTCCTGTACACACACACACACACAGAAGTATTTTGTTTCATAAGTCAAGGTAATCTTATTTAAACAGAGGACTATGAAGTGGTAAAAATAATTAAGACAAAAAAAGAATTAAGTCATTCAAAAGACGTAAGTTGAAAAGGTGAAACGGAGATAGTACAAGATTAGACTGCTTATAAGAAGAGATGGTCAGAGGAAAAGGGGAAATTTGTGACAATTTCTGGGTATTCTGTGGTTTTCTAGTTGTCCTACCCTGGGCCAGTCCCTTAAATTTCTTAACCTCATGTTCCTTCTCTATACCACTAAGATAATAATGACAGTCTACGTACTGAATTCTTTTTTAAGTATAAACAAAAATAGCAAATGAACACACAAGTTTTAAAAAGCTACTTTTTGCTAAAGTGAGCTTTAAAAAAGACTAAACACTTCTAACTACTGGCAGTAGTTGGAGGAAAAAGAAAAAAAAAAAAGAATGTATAACTATATTTTGTAAAGCAGAAGCAACTCTTGAGCCAGCCAGAAGCTGAACAAAATTCCTGCTTACCTTGGAGACTTGTCGAAGCCACCTTAAATACTCTGTGAATGTATCAAAACATATGTAGTACGTCTGGCTTTGAGGTCCAGAAGAACTAAATGCTAAACAGTGCTGGTGCTTTTTCACTTCTTCTACCTGTAAAAACAAACAGTGAGAAAAGCGCATCAGAAAGCAGGACATGTGCATAGTTCATCACCTCCTCCCTGAACCAGAGAGACACAGGGCTTTGCATTCACCCCTCTGGGCGCCCCTCACTGCTTCAAGCATGCTTCAAGCATGTAAGTTCTCAAGTCTGACCAGCCAATTTGAATCACAAGGAAACCAAAAAGGGGGTTTTACCTTCATTAGATTTCCCCTCAATAGTGAAATTCTCATTTTCCTGTTTCAGACTGGAACAGCTTATCCTTCTCTACTCTCAAGGTTCTTACTTCCTCTTAGGAGGACCTACAGTTAAGATTTTACTGAAGAATTTTTACTGCAGGTGGATTTTCACTTAGGGGACTTTTGTATTGCTCTGAATTACATGCCTTTTTAAAAAGAGGTTTTCAAGCATGTTAAGTTTTTTTTTTCTTTTAGTTTATTGTGAAATTGAGATTAACCTGAAATAAAAGCCTACCATGAGAAATTTCAAGTCCCAATAATGCAGTGATATAGTCGAATCAAATTTCTACTCCCAGTAAATTCTTCATAAGGAGAAAAAGTCCAAATAATAAAGTAACATGATATTACACAAACACCTATGTTTTACTTAAAGAATGAATGTTTTCCTATCTCTTGTTTACAAAAATGACCACAAATCAAGTCACAAAGAAAATGCAAAACCATTTGAAAAGATCAATATCACACAGACTATGTTCCGGGACCAAAATAAAGTCAAATTAAAAATCAGTAATAAATAAATTAAAAATCAATGTTTAGAAAATTAATATACTTCTAAACAACAGGTTAAAAAAAAAGAAACTGGAGTCAAAATTTAGAAATTCTCAGAATTACACCATTAAAAATATTACATATTGAAATTTATGGACTGTAATAAGCAGGTACACAGAGAAAATTTTATTTTAAATACTCATATTAGAAAAGAAGGCAGAAAATTAATTTAATTGGCCATGCATCTAGTAAACTTAGGGAAAAAAGTGAACTCAAGCAGAAGGAAGGTGATAATAAAAAGCAGAAGTTAATAAAATAAAAATCAAATGCACAATAGAGAATATTAACAAAGCAAAACAGTAATTCTTTGAAAAGGCTAACAAAATTGAATATCAATTGATATTGATCAATGATATCAATTGAAGAAATATATGTTAATAATGAAAAGGAAGACAACATATTAAGCAGGGATTAAAGAGAGATTATTATAAATAATTTTGTGGCAAGTTTTTTGAAAAACATATTTTGTTAACGCTAAGTCACTTCAGTCATGCCTGCTTTGTGACACTACGGTGGCCTGCCAGGCTCCTCTGCCCACGGGACACCCTGGAATCGAGCCCATGTCTAAGTCACTTTGGTCATGCCTGCTTTGTGACACTACGGTGGCCTGCCAGGCTCCTCTGCCCACGGGACGCCCTGGAATCGAGCCCACGTCTCTGAGGCTCTTTACCACTAGTGCCACCTGGGAAGGCCAACACCAAGTCAAGAAGACAATCAGACAGAGGTCGTTTTATTACCATCAAAATAAATTAGGACTTTTTTAATTATCAAGAAAAGATCAGGACCATGTGATTTTGTAGGTGAGTTTTATAAAAAATCCAAGAAATAGACCATTGCAAACTAATCCACCAAACGAGTAAAGAAATGGACCCCAAACTATTGTATGAGGCCAGTATAACCCAAAACAGATCAGACCAGTAACAGAAAGGAAAATTAAAGGTCAACCTTAGTCATGCTTACCTTGAACAAAATGTTGCATCAGAATTCAGCAATATGGAAAAAAATATATCAAGAACAAATGTTGGATTTACCTCAGGAAAGATGGTTTAATGTTATTGGAACTATAAAATCATTAATCATGTTAACAGATTAAAAAAAGAAAGTCATATGGTCGCCCCCACAGTTGCAGAAAAAGCTTCTGGTAACATTCTCCTCCCATTCATCATTCATGATAAAAACCCTTTATCAAACTAAGAACACAGATAACTCACTTAAGCCAACAAAGGGTATTTATCTAAGGCACACTTCAGTGTTAATGATGTGATATCACTCTCTTACTTTTTCTGCTCAATACTGTACTAGAGTGCTGGCCATTACAAGAAGATGAAGAAATGTACTGAGGAAGAAAGAAAACTGCCATTATCTGAATATGAAATTATTAGCTACACAGCAAACATGAAAAAATCCACAGACTTTAGAAAAAATAAGAAAATTTAGTAAGGTGACTGGATATAAGATTAATACTCAAAAATCAACCACATTTCTATACATCAAAAAGAAAATATAATTTTTTAAAAATGCTATTTAAACTAATCTGCATTGACAGAAATCAGTTTGTTTTTTGAGAATGGGTAGGAGTGAGCAGACGGAGAAGGTAATGGCACCCTACCCCAGTATCCACGCCTGGAAAATCCCATGGACGGAGGAGCCTGTTGGGCTGCAGTCCATGAGGTCGCTAAGAGTCGGACGCGACTGAGCAACTTCACTTTCACTTTTCCCTTTCATGCACTGGAGAAGGAAATGGAAACCCACTCCAGTGTTCTTGCCTGGAGAATCCCAGGGACGGGGGAGCCTGGTGGGCTGCCGTCTATGGGGTCGCACAGAGTCAGACACGACTGAAGCGACTTAGCAGCAGCAGCAGGAGTGAGCAGAAAAGCAGGACAGAAGGGTACAAAGGAGCATGTTGTTGTTATCAGAATGAACAGTATGTGTCTATCAGTCATACCTTAATAAAGTCTGGTGACGATGGAGAGAAACAGGAACACTTGTATACCAATGTGAGTATGAAATGGCGCAACAACCTTGGAAGCAACTGGATATCACCTTGTAAGAGTAAACGTGCACAGTGCCCTAGAGCCCAGCAACTGCGTTCTTAAGAGCAGTATTTCTCGGGTAGGCATCACAGAGATTTGGGTTGAATAGTTCTTGTGTACACTGTCTAATATTTCTGCATGACATCTTACTCTGAGTCCCTGCACTTTAGATGCCAATAGTGTCCCCTTGCAGCAAGAGATACTGGTATTAACCGAGCACACCATCTGCTTTTCCCAGAGTCTTTGCAGTTCAGGCGGACTCATGTGACTAGTCTGGTCAGTGAGCCAGTGGCAGAAGCTCCATGTGTCGCTTCTCCAACAAGAGCCAGCGAATGACTCTACAGGCGCCTCTTCCCCTGCCTTAGCAGCGAAGGAAGCCACCACGTTGTAAGAGACAGGGCCTCCATCAGGCTGAGTCCCTACACAATCATTTGAAAAAAGAAATCTCCACCAGCTCACACTGGACAAATGTGAGCGAGAAATAACTGTTGGGCATTGAGATCTGGGCGTTTTGTTACCACAGCATAACTAAGCTTATGTCAACCGACTATCCATTCATTTGACAATCAAAACGCTTGTACGTATTACCAAATGTCCCTTCAGGCACAGCAACAAGAGTTAAGAACTGCTGCTCTAGAAAAACTACTTGTATACCAGGAGGTATATCAAAATAAGACCATCTCAGGAGAATTTTTCATAACAAACTAGAAGCAGCACAAATGTCCATCAACAAGAAAATAACTTGAGAAATTCTGGAAACCTGGAACACTTACAGAGTGTAACCTTATAGAGAAATGACCAGGATCTACAGCAAGCAACATGGACTCTTACTATGAGACACGACACTGAGCGAAAAACTCAATCACAGGAAACTGCAAACAGGGTGACCCCAGTTTTATAAGCTCAAAGCAAAGTCACGTGATAGAATTTATTTCAAAAAAGTAGGAGAATAATGAATACCTATCCTAGGACAGTGGATTTCTCTAGGTCAGGAGGAGGTAATGTGACAGGTAAAAAGAGAACTCCGGCAGAAACACCAGTACTGATTCTGCTGTGGTTTCTAAACTGAGTAATAAGCTGCAGTTACTCAACTTATTGTGCTTTGTGACTTGACAAATACTACCTCAAGGATTAGTTTAAATAAGTTATCTAAATTTTATGTTAAATTTTAAAGGAGAAATTAAATACAATAATTGCACAGTGAACAAAAATTTATTTATTAAATGTTTTTCAACAATGAAGTTTTAATAAAGCTTTATTTAACTTCATATTTGAATTCTACATTTGAAAATGTAAACTAATGATCATGCTCAAGTATTGTATCAAGTTTCACTATTACAGCAATCACAGCTGGGTTATGACCCATCTATCTCACACCCCATTTCTAGCTCCTATACAAATTAAACAAAACAAAACAAAAATTCCTTCCATTCTCAGTTTTTTAACAACAGAACAGAATGAGAAAAGGAACACAGATTAAAGAAAACTCAAACCGCAAAGAGTGAATTATTTTTTCCTAACTTGGTAACAGGTTTTAAAAGACTCAATTTTTCAACATACTCCATTATTTTAAAGGCGTAGCACAAAACAGGTTTTACAAGGTTTGTGTGTGAGAAACAGAAGCTATTAACTTTCAATTCACTCAATGGTAGAATAACAGGCATCCAATAACAGGCCTGGGAAACGGAACAAGCCTCTAGCTCTGAATGAAAATGCTAATTACAACTGGATCCTCTGACCTTACCTGAACACCACTGCTTTCCTGCGGCTGCTTCTCAGAGCACAGTCAGCTTTCTGACCATCTTCCTCAGATGGCAAGAGATTTTTCGCTCTTTGCGTTCTACCCTAACTGCTGCCTCCTCCATCACAAGCCCCTGACTCACCCCACGAGACGAATCTCCCCTTCCACTGTCTCCCACACTACGTTCCTGCCGCTCTGTGGAGCGCGTATGGTGGTCCGTCCTTCACTTCCGGGTAGTAATTATAAGGTATTCCAAGGCAGAGATGCTGACTTACCCATCCTGGTATTTCTGGGATGCCAAGCAAAGTGGCTTCCCTATAGAGGGTATTTAATAAATAGTTATATTAAATTTGCCTCTGCAAATGCCCAACATCACAGAGAAGTAAGAAACAGACTGTTCACCTACCGGGGCATCAAATGTTAAACATGAGTTTTCAATGATGAGTTATGGAAGTAATAACTGAGTTTAAGTAACGACTGAGTTTTCAGTAATTCATCCATCCAAATTGCCACTAACTCAATGCTCAGACAGAAGTTAAGAAGCCAAAGTTTCAAAACAGACGAATGAAACAGACCTAAACATGCCTCACAGACCAGCCACATCTATTTGTTAACAATCAAGTATTAGAGTTAAGACTAGAATAGATAATAGCGGGGGGGGGGGGGAGGAATTGACATGGGCTGTTTACGCATTCGGAAAGAACAACTTAAACTCATGAATGAAGTTGGGCTACCCAGCAGGTGAACAAAACACCATTTACTACTGCACACATCTGGTCTTTTCTTTCCCTCTTGATTTCTAATCCCTGAAATCAACAAATCAAACATTTGCCAGTTAAAAAAAAATTACTTTAACAGAGTAAATTACTTTATATTTAGTTTATATTCCTCTCTTTTTAATTTCCATGTCCTGATTGCTTTCCCATGCCTGTTCAGGGGGAAAATGGT
The DNA here is from genome assembly GCF_032452875.1 of Bos javanicus. NCBI lineage: Eukaryota > Metazoa > Chordata > Mammalia > Artiodactyla > Bovidae > Bos > Bos javanicus. The sequence continues at coordinate 61,094,496 of NC_083891.1, read as the reverse complement.
AATGAAAAAAAAATTTTTAATGCTTTTTAAAAAATCACTTATTTATTTATTTTTATTTTTGGCCATGCCAGGTCTCCGCTGCTGCGTGTGGAGAGTGAGGGCTGCTCCTCGCTGCAGCGCCAAGGACCTGGTGCTTCTCGTGGGGAACAGGCTCTGAGCGTACAGGCTTCAGCAGGTGTGACTCTAGAGCATAGGCTCACGGGCCTAGCTGCTCTGTGGCACCTGGGATCTTCCTGGACCTGGGATTGAACCCATGTCTCTTGCATTGGCAGCCAGATTCTTTACCAGTCAGTCACCACGGAAGCCCAAGAAAACAATTCTTAATATGGTCCTGATTTCCAAAAATCTGTTTTTTTTTTTTAATCTAAATTTGCCTTTCCCTTTATTAACAGGTTGTCATATCATTTAAAAATCAGGAAATACTGACATATAATTATGGTAATGATACTCTTACCAATGCTTGGGGTTTATAAATAAATCTGGCAAAGACAAGAATAGAACATCTTCCGACGCAACCTCTTTCTTTCTATTTTGTAAATGATAGAAATAAAATAGCTAACATGTCCAAAGGAAAGCAGTCAGTATGCTGGGAATATCTATCAGCTGGATCATGGGCTTTCTCTGAAAGGAGACGCATTTCAGGTTCACAAGTCACGACTAGCTGTAGTGATAAACTAAGCATGCTAACCCCACTGGTCACAAGAACACAAGCAGAGAGGTGAGGCAAAGCAGAATCAGAGATTCCTGCTGAAGAGTCTAACCTTCGATAAGCACGCCTGAATGATCCTAAAGTCATGGACTGGGGATCACTATGAGAGTGAGAGAGTGAAGTCGCTCAGTCGTGTCCGACTCTTTGAGACCGCATGGACTGTAGCCTACCAGGCTGCTCTGTCCATGGGATTCTCCAGGCAATAGTCCTGGAGTGGATTGCCATTTCCTTCTCCAGGGGAGCTTCCCAACCTAGGGCTCGAACCCGGGTCTCCCGCATTGTAGAAAGACACTTTACTGTCTGAGTCACCAGGGAATCCAGGGATCACTATACTACACTACAAAATATGTTATCACAATATCAAAAGATATCTTCTCATAAATAATCACCAATAGTCTAAAATATAATAGTGAAATTCCAGTTGCTCTATTTTCAGTCTCGTAACCATGAGGCACGAGAAACTGAGTGAAAAAGTGAAAGTGTTAGTCGCTCAGTGTGTCCAACTCTGTGAGCCCGTGGACTGCAGCCCACCAGGCTCCTCTGTCCACAGAATTCTCCAGGCAAGAATACTGGAGTGGGTAGTCATTCCCTTCTCCAGGGGCTCTTCCCGACCCGGGGACTGAACCTGGGTCTCCTGCACTGCCAGCAGATCCTTTACGGTCTGAGCCACCAGGGAAGCCCCAAGATACACACACTAATGAAGCAAGCATCACCAAGGCCTCGTGTGAGCCAATGGCAGTGATGTATTCCAAAACTCCACCACCCAAAATGCCCCGACGGACGCACGACAGGAATGATGAGTGAAAACCACCCGCCCCTCACTACAGGGACGGCTCAAAGCAAAGCTCCTCAGGAGGCGGGAAAGCCTGCCCTGCTTGGCTTGTTTTCCACTTACTTTGCCACCGATGAGCGGCAGCACGTGCATCTTCCCGGCCACACTGTCCTTCACAGATGACACGATCAGGCAGGTCCCACACAGGATGACTTGGCGTCTGGTCCATCGGTTCACTGGCAAGTGCATCTTGCCTTTACGGACATTGTACGTTCCTGAGAGCTGAATCCGCTCAGAGCTACCGGTGCTGTGAGGTTTGCCTACAACAAGCACAAACAAACAGCTTAGTCTTAGAGAAATGGGTGTTTTGCTACTCATCAGCATAGCAGATAAATTACCTGGACAACGGAAAAGAATTACACTAGAACCATCTAAATGATAACTGAGGCTCTAATTTACAATTAAGAGAATCTGAAACCAGCAGTAATACACCATGATAAGATCTACTATATCTACCTCCACATGTTCTTTTTCATATAAGTGAAGAAGAACTTTTTCCTTAAAACCCCAGGGAAAAAGCCATTTTAACTTGTGTGCTGTAAACCCAAGTTTTGTTTTCTGCTCTTTCCTTCACAATTTCACTTAACATTTAAAAAAGAAATGACTTCAAAATTTTAATGAATGAGAGACTTAATTTAAGTATACTAAGAAGAAAATATTATACAGACTGATATAGAAAGATAACATTCAAGAGCTGGCATTTAACGAAACTAATCATTTTTAATGTGATTACCCTGATATTCTTTTTCCTACAGCTATTCAATGTACATTGAGTATCAAGGAGATTAAAAATGAATGACTTTTCTAGTAAGAAAATACCACTCTATAAACATAGCTAAGCCTTCAAAGGTAATTACTGCCAGTCTAAGAAGGATGGTGTGCTGCAGTGCCTGTAAATCAGGGAGGGAGGCGGACAAAGATGCACAGAGACGCAGACAGAGAACTGAGGTCTGAAGAGGCCTCAGTTCCCAGATGAGTAAACGTGGAAGAGTGACATTCAGACAAGTCCCATCAACTGAGTGGAGAATCACTGGATACTGAGTGACGGAGTTGTATTAACGAGAAGGAGGATACTTCTCAGTACTAGACACAGACTATTTATCAGAGAGCGCCGAAGGCCACGCTCACAAACTGATGGGGGCACGTGCCCCTGAACAGGTCCCAAGCCAGGAGGTCTTATTTATTTGGAAGTTTGCTGTAGTTGCCAAGGGCTAGCAGAAGAAACAGATTCAAGAGACTGTATTCTTATGAATATTAAAACTAACGTAAACGCCAAGTGGTTTTGGTAGATGTCAAATATCTACTGGAGAAGGAAAAAGGAAGAGCAGCAACACCAAAGATAGGTCTCAAGAAAATCCAACAACTATCTGACCCCCTCCCAATACATACCTGGAGTAACAGGCAAATTTGGCCTTGGAGTACAGAATGAAGCAGGGCGAAGGCTAACAGAGTTTTGCCAAGAGAACACACTGGTCATAGCAAACACCCTCTTCCAACAACCCAAGACTCTACACGTGGACATCACCAGATGGTCAACACCGAAATCAGATTGATATTCTTTGTAGCCAAAAAATGGAGAAGCTCTATACAGTCAGCAAAAACAAGACTGGGAGCTGACTGTGGCTCAGATCATGAACTCCTTATTGCCAAATTCAGACTTAAATTGAAGACAGTAGGGAAAACCACTAGACCATTCAGGTATGACCTAAATCAAATCCCTTACCATTATACACTGGAAATGACAAATAGATTCAAAGGATTAGATCTGATAGAGTGCCTGAAGACCTATGGACAGAGGTTCCTGACACTGTACAGGAGACAGGGATCAAGAGCATCCCCAAGAAAAAGAAATGGAAAAAGGCAAAATGGTTGTCTGAGGAGGCCTTACAAATAGGTGTGAAAAGAGGCAAAGGAGGAAAGGAAAGATATACCCATTTGAATGCGGAGTTCCAGAGAATAGCAAGGAGAGATAAGAAAGCCTTCCTCAGTGATCAATGCAAAGAAAGAGAAGAAAATTAGAGATACCAAGGGAACATTTCATGCAAAGATGGGCTCGATAAAGGACAGAAATGGTATGGACCGAACAGAAGCAGAAGATATTAAGAAGAAGTGGCAAGAATATGCAGAAAAACTGTACAAAAAAGATCTTCAAGACCCAGATAATCATGATGGTGTGATCCCTCACCTAGAGCCAAACATCCTGGAATGTGAGGTCAAGTGGGCCTTAGGAAGCATCACTACGAACAAAGCTAGTGGAGGTGATGCAATTCCAGCTGAGCGATTTCAAATCCTAAAAGATGATACTGTGAAAGCGCTGCATTCAATATGCCAGCAAATTTGGAAAACTCGACAGTGGCCACAGGACTGGAAAAGGTCAGTTTTCATTGCAATCCCAAAGAAAGGCAATGCCAAAGAATTCTTAAACTACTGCACAATTGCACTCATCTCACATGCTAGTAAAGTAATGCTCAAAATTCTCCAAGCCCAGATTCAACACTACATGAACTGTGAACTTCCAGATGTTCAAGCTGGTTTTAGAAAAGGCAGAGGAACCAGAGCTCAAATTGCCAACATCCGCTGGATCATCGAAAAAGCAAGGGAGTTGCAGAAAAATATCCACTTCTGCTTTACTGACTACGCCAAAGCCTCTGACTGTGTGGATCACAACAAACTGTGGAAAATTCTGAAAGAGATGGGAATACCAGACCACCTGACCTGCCTCCTGAGAAATCTGTATGCAGGTCAAGAAACCAACCGTTAGAATTGGACATGGAAAACAGACGGGTTCCAAATAGGAAAAGGAGTACATCAAGGCCGTATATTGTCACCCTGCTTATTTAACTTATATGCAGAGTACGTCATGAGAAATGCTGGGCTAGAAGAAGTGCAAGCTGGAATCCAGATGGCAAGGAGAAATCTCAATAACCTCAGATATGCAGATGACACCACCCTTATGGCAGAAAGTGAAGAACTAAAGAGCCTCTTGATGAAAGTGAAAGAGGAGAGTGAAAAACTTGGCTTAAAGCTCAACATTCAGAAGACTAAGATCATGGCATCTGGTCCCATCACTTCATGGCAAATAGATGGCAAACAATGGAAACAGTGACAGATTTTATTTTGCGGGGCTCAAAAATCACTGCAGATGGTGACTGCAGCCATGAAATTAAAAGATGCTTGCTCTTTGGAGGAAAAGTTAAGACCAGTGTAGATGGCATATTAAAAAGCAGAGACATTACTTTGCCAACAAAGGTCCATCTAGTGAAAGCTATGGTTTTTCCAGTAGTCATGTATGGATGTGAGAGTTGGACTATAAAGAAAGCTGAGCACCAAAGAATTGATGCTTTTGAACTGTGGTGTTGGAGAATTCTCTTGAGAGTCGCTTGGACTGCAAGGAGATCCAACCAGTCCATCCTAAAGGAAGTCAGTCCTGAGTGTTCATTGGAAGGACTGATGCTGAAGCTGAAGCACCAATTCTCTGGCCACCTGATGCAAAGAACTGACTCATTGGAAAAGACCCTGATGCTGGGAAAGATTGAAGGCAGGAGGAGAAGGGGACGACAGAGAGTGAGATGGTTGGATGGCATCACCAACTCGATGGACATGAGTTTAAGTAAGCTCCGGGAGTTAGTGATGGACAGGGATGCCTGGTGTGCTGCAGTCCATGGGGTCGCAAAGAACAGACACAACTGAGCGACTGAACTGAATACATACCTTTGGGCAAAAATGTTTGCAAATAACAAAACCAGTGGGTTTGAATTTCACTTCCTCTTTCTCCAAGTATATCAGAGTGCTTTATAAAATACATACTGTACACTGCATGAATTTCCTGGCATTGGGCGAGAATGAAATCTAAAAGGGTTTCAGCTTTTTGAACTCTGGCCTAGTAAACAACTACACAGCTAGCATCCTCTGTGGAGAGCTCCACTGAGTTGTCTGTCTACCCCAATGCTGACATTCCCACAACGGGATAGGAAGCCCAGGAGACTTCAAACTAGATGTGACTTGACAGAGCCTGCCAGTGGTGGATCTGCCCACAGCCACCCACTTGCCCTGATCTGCTAAGTCCATTGAGCCTCAGACAGAAAGACGCCCAGGCTCCCAGCGTCAGTTCCGCTTTCCACAGTACAGTCTCCTCCTCGAAGGAAGGGGGACAGAAGAAGAGATTCAGAAGAGAGGGAAAGGCCTGTGCAAGGCTAAAACTAATAGACACTGGGCAACTGGATTTCCCAAATCCAATTTCCGTGACTGCAATACACTAACATTCTCTAACAAGGGATCTGTTGTAAACACTTACACACCACACACACACGAATACAAGAAGCAGGCATTTTGTTGAGCCACATCTGAGTGTGGATTCAAGGACACTCCTTCACCTGTCACGTGTATACAGACCTGTGAGTAATTACACTGAAGAAAAAGATGACAGCAGTACATAAGGAGCAGCCCTTCAATTCTCCAACTCCTCAAGAATCCTAAAAAAGCCCCACAGCAAATAGAGAGGACTAGGAAGTCCCCGATAGACACGGCTAAGGCTGGAAGCGGTACCACAAGAGAAAAATACGGGATATCAACAGAGACTGGCTTTTTACTCCCCCCTTAGAAAAATTCCACAGGGCCTGAACAGTCCTAGACGCTCTCAAGGTTAGTCTGTCCCAGGAATGCCCTAACACCCCAGTCTGAATCAAATCGCTCTCGTCTGCTCTGGATTTAAATGTCCTTGCTGACTGCTTCCCCTGCCAGGGGCCCCCAGCTCAGGCGCACCCTCAGAACGAGGCTGCGTGTCACCTGGGCTCTGGGGAACCCAGAGAGGAGCAAGTAATTGACAGCTTGGCAGTCAGCCAGGGGCACAGCCCTTTGCATCAGACTTCCTTATTCTATGACGCAAATTATTTTAGCTGTCAATTCTGAAACTTCTCAAATCACAGGCATTCAAATTGTCTATGCTCTAATAAATATTCACATCACACAAGGAACCAATGTCCATCAATTTACAGTTGGATCCATTGTTACAACTCCTCCTTTAGAAATATCCTTCAGATTTAAGGCCTCTCTTGCATGATCTGAGAGGAAAGATGGACAGCGAGAACAAGTGTCTCAAGCTGAGAGAGAAACCTGACCACAGCACAATGATTTAAAACATTCTTTTCCTCTCTGATCACTTGGCACATGGCAATTTGATAAGATGTGACATATACACACCTATAAATGAGCTAAAAACTAAGTGCACTGATCACCACGATAGTGATTGAATTTCTCAGTGCAGACTTCTGGATCTGGGGTCTTATTTTTTCTGGTCTTTGTTTTTTGCTTTTTTTTGCAGGGAGCGGGTATTTAACTTCAATTTCAACTTTATACTAGAGTTTGGACTATGTTATTCCATTATCTAGTTATTCTTGAGTTAACTTTGGAGTCTGACCTTTTAAAGGCTTGCTCATTTCATTTTTCATATAGTTGACATAAAGTTGTCCACAATAGTTCCTTATTATACTTTTAATATTAATAAAAATTTGTAATTATCACCTCTCTCATTTCTGATATTGCTAACATGACTTTTTTTTCCTCTTCTGTAAATAAGTTCATTTGTATTTAAGATATCACATATAAGCATTATCCTATGATACTGTCCTTCTCTGCCTGGCTTACTTCTCTTAGTCTGATAATCTTTAGGTCCATCCAGGTGACTGCAAATGGCATTATCTCCTTCTCTTTATGGCTGAGTAATGTTCCATCGGTGTATGTACATACACACACCACATCCTCTTTATTCATCTGTTGATGGACACTTGGGCTGCTTACATGTCTTGGTTATTGTAAACAGTTCTGCAATTAACACTGGGGTGCATGTATCTTTTCAAATTAGGGTTTTCTCTGGATACATGCCCAAGAGTGGGATTGCAGGATTCTATGGTAATGCTATTTTTAGTTTTTTAGTGGTTCCACCAATTTACATTCCCATTAACAGTGCAGGAGCATTCCTTTTTTTCCACAACCTTTCAGCATTTACTACTTGTGGAATTTCCGATGATGGCCATTCTGACCCTCCGGTCACCGGTGCAGTGAGGTGATACTTCACTGCAGTTTTGATTTGCGCTTTTCTAACAACTATTGATGCTCGGCATTCTCTCATGTACCTGTTGGCCATGTGTATGTCTTCTTTGGAGAAATGTCTCTTTAGGTCTTCTGCCCATACTGAGTTGTATAAGCTGTGTGTAAATTTTGGAAATTAATCCCTTTCAGCCCACATTGTTTGCAAATATTTTCTCCCATTCTGCAGGGTGCCATTTTGCTTTGTTTCTGGTTTCCTTCACTGTGCAAAAGCTTTTGTGATTAATTAGGCCCCATTTGTTTATTTTTGTTTTTACTTCATTAGTTTAGGAGACATATACTTGTATCAGTCTAATTACATTACCAATTTTATCAAACATCACAAAAAAACCGGTTTTGGTTTCATTCTCTATTGTTTTTCTGTTGACTGTTTCATTTATTTCTGTTCTTATGATTCTTATTTCTCTTACTAATTTTAGGATTAATTTTTACTTATTTTCTATTTTCTTAACATGAAAGCTGAGGTCACTTTTCCTTTTCTTAACATACACATTTAAATGCTATAAACCTCCGTCTAAGTACTGCTTTAACGGCGTTCCACAAATTCCTGCAAGCTGTGGTTCAGGCTCACTAACCTTTTCTTTTGCAGTGTTTAATTCCTGTTAATTCTATCCAGTGTACTTTTCACCTCTAAGTTAGATCTGGGTATATGTGGGTAAACATACTTATATACACATACGAACACACAAAAGATATGTATACAAACATACAAAAGATATGTATGTATCTTCGATGTCACTCCTAATTCTGCTTTATCTTCATAAATATATGAAATGTAATTAGAATGGCTACTTAAATGTACCTGTCAACTAATTCTATCATCTGTATCGTTTGTGTCAGCTTTATGGTTTTCTCTTATGGGTCATATTTTCCTGCTTCTTTGCACACATGGTCACTTGTTTGTAAGCTAGTCATTATGAATTTTATCTCGTTGAAAACTGGATATTCTTGTATCTTTATGAATATGATGGAGTTTTGTTCTGGGACACAATTAAGTTAGCTGAAAACACTTTGGTTCTTACAAGGCTTGTTTTCTGGGATTTGTCATATTAGACCTGAGCCGCCTTAAGTCTAGATTTATAATGACAGTATTAGTAAGCAGTACTGTTAACGGATGCCTTCTGACTTGTGAGGCTCTCTCTGGGCCTGGCCCTGGGCAAGCGTCCGGGTTTAGTCCCCCTGCTCTTCCTCAGTGGTTTTTAGCCCCAGCCTCACAGTATCTTCCTCACGCACGACGGGTCAGCACGAAGCTGAAGGCTCAGTGACGACTCCCCGCACATCTCCAGGACTCTGAGTGGCTCTTCTCCCTCCAGCACCTTACTCTTTATACTCAAACTATGTAGCCTCAATGGACTCCCAGCTGTCTCCTGAATGCAGGGTCAATACCAGGTTCTGCCTGGGTTCCTCCTCCTTGCAACTGAAGCCTGAACGCTCTCCCACCATCAGTGAGAGGGCACCTTTGTAGGCCTGTTTCAACCTGTTTTGCTTCTCTCAACGTGCGTGTGATGTGGAGTTTTGTGTCCTGTGCTGCCTGATGCTCAGTGTCTGACAGCTGATTCATGTATTTCACCTGGTTTTTAGTTGTTTATTTCTTTTAGGTTAAAGAGTAAATGCAGTCTCTGTCACTCCATGTTGGCTGGAACGAAGTGCCACAGAGTTAAATTTAACTCTCTCAAACACCTACCATTCACTTTCATAGATTATACAAGTATGTTTAACATATTTTCTTTAAGGTGTGGATTCTCACTATATTACTACATTCAGAAATTCAGTGAATCCAATGGACTAGAAGAGCTATCTGCTCTTGTCTAAAAACACCTCCAAGCTTCAGCATTACCATAGTTCTTTGGCTCTTCTTTTCCAATGACTGACAGTAATGAGTATATAAAGAATTTCTAATGTATTACCTTACTTTACAATCGATCCTAAAACAAAAGGCTGAAAGCTAGCTTTCTACCCTTCTTCCAAGTAAAGGACTAAACTTTGTGGTAAGTCTTTTCCTCCACTCAGAGGTCCGTCCTGCTTGACTTCTGTATTTAAAAGTATTAATCTAAGTAGTGCGGGCTTCCAAACGGGTCACTTCTGGGTAGGCGGGGTGTCGTCATACTACCTTTGAAAACAAATGTAAACAGAACAATCTCTGCACTGCCACAAACGTGGGGACTCGCTGCTGTGCAGGGGCTGCTCTGTGGCTGCAGCACGGGGGCTCCTCGTGCCGCAGAGCGTGGGCCCAGGAGCTCTGGCTCGGGGCACAGCCGCTCCCCAGCATGTGGGACCTCCCCAGACCAGGGCTCCAACTCGTGTCCCCCTGCATTAGCAAACAGATTCCCAACCTCTGGACCACCAGGCGAGTCCAGTAGGGAATTCTGTTAAATAAATAAACAAACAGGATTAGAAGAGAAGTACTTAAAGAAAACGGACCACAGTCTAGCTAGCGCAACACTGCTTTCAGTCGTGTCCGACTCTTTGCTACCTCATGGACTGTAGCCCAGCAGGCTCCTCTGCCCGTGGGATTCTCCAGGCAAGAACACTGGAGTGGGTTGCCATCTCCTCCTCCAGGGGATCTTCCTGACCCAGGGATCAAACCCACGTCTCTTATGTCTCCTGCATTGGCAGGCGGGCTCTTTACCACTAGTGCCAGCTAGGAAGCCCAACAGTCTGTTCCGCCACGATATGTTTCATTAATACTAATTAACTCATATATGGGCTTCCTAGGAGGCCCTATGGTGAAAAATCCACCTGCCCATGCAGGAGACACTAGAGATGTGGGTTCGATCCCTGGGTTGGGAAGATCCCCTGGCAACCCACTCCAGTATTCTTGCCTGGAAATCCCATGGACAGAGAAGCTTGGACTGGCAGGCTACAGTCCATGCGGTCACAATCAATGAGACATGACTTAGAAACTAAACAACAGCTCACACAGAGGGGAATGAAGTCAGCATGGTATGTATAGCATTCGTCCACAAGGATTTATTGTAGGCAAGGGGAGCCAGAATACTGGGAGTGGAATTATAACTTTCAAAAACAGAGGGAAAAGCCCATAGCAAACTCAGTCTCAATGCCCACAAGCCAACATTTCTACTCTTACGTTACTGTGCATTTTTAATATTCCCTAAGGTAACTCAACTCCCACAGTAAGAGACCAGGCTACACTGTCCAGGTTATCTCCTGAGGTATCCGTTACTATTTCTGTTAGTGTTTTGGTTATAAAGATGCTTGGACTTAAAGTCCTACCTCTCTCGAGTTCTATTTTCCCATAAACCCATTTAATCTTCAACTCTGGAAAATATGAGAAGCTTCAGGAACAGATATAGCAGTGGAAACACCTGCTTTAACTAGGAGACCGCTGAACACCATAGAAATTACTGCAAATTTGGCTGTTACCAATTACATGTCTTTGCCAAATATTAATATATTCCAATGCCTATCACTGTGGTAGTTTAAAAATAAGTCCACCAATTTTTAAAAATTCTCCCCCCACCCCCCTTCAAAGGTGGAGCCCAACCCCATTGCCTCTGCTGTGGCCGCACTCGGTGACTCGCTTCTAACAAACAGAGTGTAGCCGACTCAACGGCCGCTGCAACTTCTGAAAAGTGAGAAAGTCAAGGTCTTAGTTGCTCGGTCGTGTCCAGCTCTTTTGCAACCCTATGGACTGTAGTCCATGGGATTTTCCAGGCAAGAATACTGGAGTGGGTTGCCATTTTCTCCTCCAGGGCATCTTCCCGACCCAGGGATTGGACCTGGGTCTCCTGAATTGCAGGCAGATTCTTTGTCGTCTGAGCCACTGGTGATTTCTGAAACCAGGTCATAAAAAGCACAGCTTCCACCCTACCTCTGCTAGCATTACTCTCTCTGGAGAAGCCAGCTGCCATGTCATGAGGACACACAAGGAACCTCATGAAAAAGCCAACCAGGTGAGGAACTAAACCCTCCTGCCAACAGCCAATACGGAGCTGAGGCCTCCTCTGCAGCCACGTGAGCAAGCCACACGGGAAAGACCCTCCAGTCCTGGTCAAGCCAGAGAACTCTGCCCCCAGGACACCTTGGCTGCAGTCTTCACAATAATGTGGCCAGAGTGAGACAGCTGAGCCACTCCAGAATTCCTGACTCGGAAATTGTGAGACCATAAATGTGTGCAGTTTTAAGCCACTGAGTTCTGAGGCAATAACTAAGACAACCTTACTGTGCTGGCTTCACTTAGTTCTGTTTACCTGAACATAGCGAAGCATTAATAGCCTCCATTTCCCTAAAATAATCTACAAAAATATTTACAGAATGTTGTGGAACTTAGTGGAGCTTCCCTGGTGGCTCAGCGGTAAAGAACCTGCCTGCTAACATAGGAGCTGCAAGTTCGGTCCCAGCATTGGGAAGATTCCCTGGAGAAAGAAATAGCAACCCACTCCAGTATTTCTGCCTGGAAAATCCCATGAGCAGAGGAGCCTGGTAGGCTATAGCTCACAGGGTTGCAAAGATCGGACATGACTTAGCAACTGAGCTCATATGAGCACATATAACTTAAGAGGGTCTGGTGTAACTGAAACAGTCAAAAGAAAGAATAAGAACAGCACTGAAGCAATCACAATTTCTAAAACTTTGGAGATAGAAAGTATTCACGATAATGTTGTTGTTCAGTCACTCAGTCATGTTTGACTCTTTGCAACCCCACAGACTATAGCCCTCCAGGCTCCTCTGTCCATGGGATTTCCTAGGCAAGAACACTGGAGAGGGTTGCCATTTCCTTCTCCAGGAGATCTTCCTGATCCAGGAATAGAACCCAGGTCTCCTGCATTGGCATGATAACACAGCACCAAAAAGTAAGGGTTGGTGGAAGAATTTACCATGTCCCTAGAGCTGAAAATGGTCAGGAATGACTCAGAGCATTCAACTCTCACCTCATCTTCTCTACCTTCAGAGCTAAGACTGACAAAACTCTAAAGAGTGTTTCTTATTGCATATAAATCCTTAAATCCTTCTTGACCACCTGCAGTGTCAGAAAGACTGAATTAAATTACCTGCCCAAGATCATTTCAAGATTGGGCAGAAGGATTTAGATGACCTTATAATAAGGTCCAGAGACCTCTCTCTGAACTGGCAGCTGGGAATTTTTGAGCTGAAAATCTAAGTAAGCTCAGCAAGGCATGCTAGCAGCAGCTCTGAAGCAGAACCAAGACTCGTTGCTTTCAGCTAATGGAGATGACAGCCAGCTGCTAAATGAATTCAAGGAGCATTCATTTATGCATCCGATCAAAATATACAAAGTCAACTGCCCAGTAAATCTTGCTTCTTACTGACAGCTACTCAATCTGATTAGGCTTATTTATATCTCCCAAATTAGGGTAGACCCTTTTTGTCGAGAAATGCCATGCCATGAACCTTTCTCTAATCTCTAAGTTCTTGACTACCACTAGAGTTCATATAATTTCCCCTATAATAGTCATGAAAACAGTGCCTGGAAGACGTGTGCTAGCCCTTCACATTCTTACAGATTATGTAAACACAGGCCCAAAGTAATTGAGGGGGAAAAAAAAACCCATCAAAGCAAATTCTAATATAAACTACAAAATTAGCTAGTAAAAGTAGCCATGAATTTGTCGAGAAATGCCATGCCATGAACCTTTCTCTAATCTCTAAGTTCTTGACTACCACTAGAGTTCATATAATTTCATGAAAACAGTGCCTGGAAGACGTGTGCTAGCCCTTCACATTCTTACAGATTATGTAAACACAGGCCCAAAGTAATTGAGGGGGAAAAAAAAACCCATCAAAGCAAATTCTAATATAAACTACAAAATTAGCTAGTAAAAGTAGCCATGAATTTATAAAAACAAAGGAATGAACTATGACTATACATTCTGTGTAATGTACGTTGTTGTTCAGTCGCTAAGTGATGCCTGACTCTTTGCATCCCTGGTAGCACACCAGGATCCTTTGTCCTCCACTATCTCCAAGAGTTTGCTCAATTTCTCCATAGAGTCAGGTGAGCCTGCTGCTAAGCTGCAGCTAAGTCGCTGCTAAGTCGCTTCAGTCGTGTCCGACTGTGCGACCTCATGGACTGCAGCCCACCAGGCTCCCCCGTCCCTGGGATTCTCCAGGCAAGAACACTGGAGTGGGTTGCCATTTCCTTCTCCAGTGCATGAAAGCAAAAAGTCAAAGTGAAGTAGCTCAGTCGTGTCCGACTCTTAGCGACCTCATGGACTGCAGCCCACCAGGCTCCTCTGTCCACGGGATTTTCCAGGCAAGAGTACTGGAGTGGGGTGCCATTGCCTTCTCTGCAGATGAGTCTAGTATATACCAAATGACATTAATAAAATGCCAAAGCAACTGCTGCATGAAGACAACCTACAGCAGAGGGCCTCAGCCTTCAGCGCACACCAAACCACCAGGATGATCACTGGATCATCGAAGAAGAGAGTCCCAGAAAAACATCTACTTCTGCTTTATTGACTATGCCAAAGTCTTTGACTGTCTGGATCACAACAAACTGTGGAAAATTCTGAAAGAGATGGGAATACCAGACCACCTGACCTGCCTCCTGAGAAATCTGTATGCAGGTCAGCAAGCAACAGTTACAACTGGACATGGAACAACAGACTGGTTCCAAATCGGGAAAGGAGTACGTCAAAGCTGTATACTGTCACTCTGCTTACTTATATGCAGAGTACATCATGAGAAATGCTGGACTGGATAAAGCACATGCTGGAATCAAGATTGCTGGGGAAAAGATGACACCACACTTATGGCAGAAAGTAAAGAAGAACTAAAGGGCCTCTTGATGAAAGTGAAAGACGAGAGTGAAAAACTTGGCTTAAAACTCAACATTCAGAAAACTAAGATCATGGCATCTGGTCCCATCACTTCATGGGAAATAGATGGGGAAACAGTGACAGACTTTATTTTCTTGGGTTCAAAGATCACTGCAGACGGTGACTGCAGCCATGAAATTAAAAGACGCTTACTCCTTGGAAGGAACGTTATGACCAACCTATACGGCATATTAAAAAGCAGAGACATTACTTTGCCAACAAAGGTCTGTCCAGTCAAAGCTATGGTTTTTCCAGTGGTCATGTATGGATGTGAGAGTTGGACTATAAAGAAAGCTGAGCACCAAAGAATTGACGCTTTTGAACTGTGGTGTTGGAGAAGACTCTTGAGTGTTTCTTAGACTGCAAGGAGATCTAATTAGTTCATCCTAAAGGAAATCAGTCCTCAACAGTCATTGGAAGGACTGATGCTGAAGCTGAAGCACCAATACTTTGGCCTCCTGATGTGAAGAACTGACTCACTGGAAAAGACCCTGATGCTGGGAAAGATTGAAGGCGGGAGGAGAAGGGGACGACCAAGGATGACATGGTTGAATGCCATCACCAACTCAATGGACATGAGTTTGAGTAAACTCTGGGAGTTGGGGGTGGACATGGAGGCCTGGCGTGCTGCAGTCCACAGGGTCGCAGAGAGTTGGACACGACTGAGTGACTGAACTGAACTGAACCCACCAGGAAAACCTCGCTATACACAGACTTCGAGGCTCCACCACCCAGAGTTTCTGACTCAGTAATTCTGGGTGGGGGTATGAGATTTTGCTGATGCTGCAGGTCTGAGCACCACAACTTCAAACCCATTGAGTTCTGCTCTCAGGTTACCAATGTCTGTTTGAGCTGGTGGATCATCAGCATGTGGCTGACTAACACTGACGGAAGAAGCAGGTGAGTGACTCTGGGGAGATGAGATAGCCAGCCAGGATGAACGGGGCTGCCTCTTAACTCCCTTCCTTCCTTCCCATACTTCTGTCCTCACACGGAACTAGATTTGTTTCCCAGACATCTTTAAAGTTCCCTCCCCTCCATCATCAAAATTATTCTCAGTTGTCTCAATATCTGATGCTCACGTCTCTTCATGGGACATGTATTTAGAGAAGCCATTTTTTTCAAATGTAGGTTTCATTACAATTTAGCATTCGTAGAGATGCTAACCCTTTGCTGCTTTATGAGCATCTTCAGCTCACTTCCAGGAGCCCTCGATGGTTAGCTGGTGTGGTCTCCTCTCATTAACTTCGTATCTGGCAAAAATCCACATTTAAAAAACTTCACCAAATCCACCTGCACCTGTCAGTTCCATGCCTTCACCATCTGTTACTTCCCAGAAGTGGCAGTCTCATCTTTCCTGTGACGGTCAGACCATACCGAAAGCCTTTCCAACATTCTCCTGAGTTTTCTTCCTCATTTGATGAGCATTCCCCGCCCCCATCCTTGGTTAGAACAGTCACTGAAACAGTTTGATTAACTTTTTGTTGCCATTTCCACCCCAGTGAATGGTAGACTTGCTTGGGTCCATAGGTTTGTTAAGCTTTTTACCACATTTGACATTCTTAAATTACCTATAACTTCTATTTTCTGGCAAAAAAAAAAAGATCACTTTGGTAGACTTCCAAATTTTCATCACCTGCTTTCTCAGCTGCCTTGCTTTTTGTGGTGCCTCTCCACAAAGAATAACAGCATAAGGCACCAGCATTAAAGCATAAAACACCATTTGTGAAGAGAAGCAGCTGAACTTCTCTGAAATGACCAAGCTGGGCAGCGGGCCTCAAGCTCGATTCAAAATTTGCGTCTCCAAAAAATTACGAATTACTATATATCACGAGGTTTTAGAGGCCTCAGGAATAACTAGATCTCAAATCTGAGAATGCCTAAATCCAGTATCCGCTCTCAAAAGAATAAACAACACACTCACTCCCTCCTGGAGACACGAATTGTGACTTGTGTCAGAGGTGACGAAGACTGCTGCGGGTGTGGGAATCAGGACGATGAAGCAAGGCAGCTCCGCAGCTCCAGCTGAGCCAAGGCTTCACTGCGCGGCGCTTTATTAGGAACATTCCAGCCAGGCACACACATGCATAAGCAAATACTAAGATAAAAATTCTGAAGTCCAGCATGAACAATGTTTGGATAACCCACAACATTACTCCTCTCTAAGACGTAGCAAAAAACAAAACAAACACTGTATTTCAGTTTACTCTGTTTAGAAGAATAGACTTCAGCCAAGATGCCTTGACAGGGTTACAAAGAACAACGTCTACAAAGCCACATTAAGACGCAGTGTGATTCAAAAATCTTTTCCACAATGGTTCTCTCTGAGAGATGGGGTTAGACTTCACTTTTCATTTTATAATACATACTGACAATGTATAATTTGACTTTTATAAATAAAAACAAAGATTTCAAGAGCAAAACAATTTTCTGAAAACCTTATTTTCCACTCCTCTACCGTGTTAGATAACATTCATTTGACTTCCTACCCTTTTCCCTACAAGGCTGATTACGTCAAAGATGTTAAATCTAGATTCAGGAGTTCTAAAACTGTCCTTAAACAACAACAAACATCAGAAATGTCTAACACTCAGCCACATTCCAAACAAATGACTATTCCTCAACTTATAAGAAATCTCTTAAAAAAATTACAAAATCTCCCACAATTAGCCCATTTCTACAATTTACTTACAGGAAACTTCAAGATATTTATTTTGAACTTTCTCAGAATCACACATATAATCCACTACATTAGCACTTAAATTTTTTCAATTATTATCTTAAGCACAGCTCTATCATGAAAAGTTTAAGAGAAAGGGGAATTAAAAACAAGAAAATCAACATAATCCCAATTTCTCCACAGTATTATAAACATTTTGGTGAATTTTTTCAGTTCTTTTTTAAATTTTGAATCATTTACATACTGACGACATGCACAGCATGTTATGTCCTGCTTTACTTAGCCTCCTCAAATTATATCATATACTCTCCCAAGTTCTCAGCCTTTCTGTCTAAAGACTTGCAAGATACTCCATATACTATTATTTGTTTATTCATTTCTTCATTATTGATGATTATTTCTGAATTTTCATTCTATGAACTGCTAAATCAAAGTTCATGACTTGTATTTTTTATGATTCCTAAAACCCCTCTTCAATTTTACCAATTCTTCCCAGCCAGCAACTCAAAATCAGCTATAAATCAAAACAAGCAAAAATAAGCATGCCTCTACTATTTTCCCCAAAGAAATGAATAACTTTTCCAGAAATCCTAAGAACGCGTGGAAAAAAAACAGCCCACTAAGCCACGTTATTAATAAAAATGAACCCACATCCACTACCCACAATGAAAGCAGGTTTCACATTGTTGATACCTGTAGTTGTGTTTGACTAAGACATGTGAAGTCACTACTTTTCAAAGAAAGGTTAAAATTAACTTCAGAAAAAAAAACACAACCCTATAATTTATGGGAGAAACACTTTTGTATCTGTACATAGACAAATACGGTAGCATTCGAATTTCACGCAGGACTCCATACTGTTTTTCCTTTCTGCTCCCAACCCCATCAAAGAACAGCTTTTCATCAAACAGGAAAAGTTAGAGAGAACCGTTACTCTGCCATAAGTTATTCACTGATTGTAACTTTAAAAAAGCAGCAAAACCCTAGCAATGGGTAAAAAAGAGCATTTTCAGATAACCACACTGAGAAGGAAACAGCTGTAGTTGACGAGCAAGAATTTTACCCTGCTTGCTATTGTAAAAGCTATTTATTAAGTCTTTCAGATCTAAAATTCTGATTTAATTCCTTGGTAACCAAATAATTTATTCTTCTTAGTAATCCTTAGTAATTCTTCTAATTTTCAAAGGGATCAGGAACCCCAGAACTTCAGTCGTCCTGGGATTTGGAGTTCCTTCAACTACCACAGCCCTTGGCCTGGAGACCCCAGTGTAGCCCAGACACGCAGCACACAGCCTCCTCGGTGTGGCTTTTACAGCGTGCAGGCCCAAAGCCCAGTGCAGTACGCGGAACCGCCCGAGGGCTCGACAAGCACCTGCTGCATCAACGGGATCGCTCCAATGTTTGGGCAAAAGAAAGCAGCCAGTTCTCAACATCCACGGAAAAATTACAAAAACTATAGCTACGTTTTTGGGGGAAAGAAGGGATGGGAGAGAAAAGAGGTGGTTCACAATCCATTTCCCAGGCTTTAGGAATCTTGTTATATTATAAAGGAAAACATCTGCCTGGAATTATCAGCCAACTATTTCAAGCTTCTTCTCCTAGAAACACAGGGATTTTTTTTTTTTAAGGAAAAGAGATACTATCAATGGGCAAATGTGAGTCATTCAGCTGAATTCATTACTGTATATACACAGTTTTGAAAAAAGTCTGTCTTATTTTCATCATAATGTATGAGTATGATAATAAAACAATACACGTATAAACATTCAAACAAAACAGCTCTGACACAAAGATGAGTGACAGAGATGATACCTAGAAGAGAAAGAATCAGACTGGAGGGTAAAGGAAGGCTTGTGTTTAAACAGGATTCACGCCCATTTATCCGTCATTCTCAGTGTCCCTGAAAACTAGAGAGCAACATCTGCCTCCAGAACCTGCTGATAATAGGAAAGAAGTGCTTGCTAGCTCATTCTCCAGACAATGAAGTGGTCAGAATAAGAACTCTCGAGAAACGTGAATTTCTAGGTACTAGAATGGAATCTCGTACCAGAAATGCAAAAGTCAGCTCTTCCTTTTCACCATGGTTTACAGAAGCGATATATTATTGTAATAGACTTATTTACAATTGTATTGCAATTCCAGGTCATACCTTTCAATCTTAAGTTACCAAAGAGAAGTTTTAATTTTAGTATGGCAACAAATTTTAAAAATTCATTACTCAAAACACCCCGGGGGTTTGAGAGAAATGACTTAGAACATACACTGGAAACATCAAAATCCCACATCCAAAGTAATAAAACACAAGCTTCACGGCTACTAAATATATTCAGATGATGTTTAAAATATAAATGTACCAAAGTGCTATCTTGTATACACTAGCATATATCACACATGTTACTTTGGAAGAGACTGGCTGGATGGCCAACAATCCCATTTCATCTTCCTGGACACACAATAACCACATCTCTCAGCCTCTCTTGGAATTCAGGAAGAGCTACGTAACTGATTCTGGCCAACAAACGTGGCCTCCACCACTCCTGCAATCCTAGTGTTCCTTCGCAGGCTCCTCACCCCTGATCGGCTGGATAAAGATGGTGCAGGAAGAACTCTCTGAGGAGGCTCAAGGGGATGCGAAACCCCAAGACAGAAGGAGCCCAGGTCCCTCAGTCACTTGAGCTGGAGATGCCTGACTAGAAACATCAGCAATGGACTAGACCACAAGAACAAAAGAAATCTGTATTATGAAAAAGCGTAAGATCAGCATGGCTGGCTGGTGCAGTAGCTAGAATTTCCGTTAAAGCATAAGATCAGCATGGCTGGTTGGTGCAGTAGCTAGAACTTCCCTAACACAGTTATTTTTGTTGTTGTTCAGTTGCTAAGTCATGTCCGACTCTTTGTGACCCCATGGACTGCAGCACGCCAGCCTCCTCTGTCCTCTACTATCTCCCAGTTTGCTCAAATTCATGCCCTTTGAGTCGGTGATGTTATCCAACCATCTCTTCCCACCATATCCCATAAGCAAACTTTCCGAACTGGGAACCCCAACATGCATCAGTAGGTGGCCGAACTTCTATCTTTCTTCGAAGACCCAGGGAAGAGGGCTGTGACTGGTCAGGCTGCCTGTCACAGAAGGGGCGTGGGGCTGTGACAATGAAGGGATACACTCTTCTCAAGTCACCGCAATGGTAGCCAGTTATCAACAAGAGTGACTCTGAGCAGCAGCTTAAAAAGTAGGTAGAGTGACTCAAAGAACAGCAAATGATCCATCTTTCATTTCAACGAGGTCAGTCTTGGAATCTTAAACTGTGTTAGCTGCCTAAGTCTGCCACAACAAACCACCACAAACGGGTGGCTTAAGACAACAGAATCCACCTTCTCACAGTTCTGGAGTCTGGAGCCTGGGTGCAGTGTGTGCCCCGAGCCTGTCTCCTCACTGCTCGTGGCGACCCTCAACCCTCCCTGGCTGTGCAGTGTAATGCCAACCTCAGCCCCGCTGACACGTCACCTTCTTCTCTGGGTCTCTGTGCGTCCTCTTCCTCCCTCTGGGGGACACCAGTTGCTGAATTGAGGGCCCACTTTAGTCCAGTAAGACCTCATCTTAATTAATTATATCTGCAACAATTCTGAGGTCACACTGAGAGATTTTGGGTGGACATGAACTTTGGAAGGACATCTACTACTACACTTTTGATACCAGATCTAAAGAAATCTTATTTTCTCTAACTTTACAGCATTTTAAATTTGAGAATTAAATATAGTACTGCCTTTAGTATTATCAGAGTACATTTTCAATACATTCAGCTTACACGTAAAACTCATTTAATCATGAAGTATCACCTAAGATTAAGTAATTCTTGTTAGCAGAGCTCCAAAAAGAATGCTAGGTACAATACAGCATTTGGACTTTTAACTGTTAAGCACAAAAATGCCCCAGCCAGAAAGTATCCTGTCTCTAAGCGTCACATGCAGAAATTCAAACTACTGAAGACACATGAAGCAGCTCACGACTCTGTTTGCAGTCGGGCGATGGGCTTGGCTGAAGTCCAGTGATCAGTACATTAGTCGACTGACAGTGTTAGCACTTCACTTCCCTCTAAGTTAAACAAACCTCATTGTTTATTTAACTATATTTAAGAAAAGCTCTTAGCACTCGAAGAGGACTTAAAAACCATGAAGATTAACCCTGAAGACTATCACAGTCTTAACATATTTTTTCAATAATTTTACATACTTTTGCTGCCTATTAACAACCCCCAACACCACCAGCATCCACCGATTAAATAAACCCACTGGAGGGCGAACTGAAATGCCCGCTCGGGTGCAGAGGATGCGCACGACGGTTGTCACACGCTAAACAGAGCGTGGGTGTTCTGTCCCCATGAAGGCGGGGCAGTAGTAAAGAGCCCTCCCACCGACGTGGGAGACGTGAGAGATGGGTTCTGTCCCTGGCTTGGGAAGGCCCCCTGGAGAAAGGCACGGCGACCCCCTCCAGTGTTCTTGCTGGAGAATCCCACGGACAGAGGGGCCTGGCGGGCTCTGGTCCACAGGGTCTCAAAGCGTCAGACATGACTGAAATGACTTGGCCTGCAAACAGAACACACTTACTTATTTAACCAACATTCTGGGTAAGAAAAATCACCAAAAAATAGTCCCCAACATTCAGTTAGTAGCACGACGTGCTGAGAAACACCAATAAAGTTTTTAATTGCTTAAATGTATTCAAGGTCATCACTACAAATCTAACCTTCTCACTTTCTTGGATCAACAACTGTATGTGCATAGCAGTGGAGCAGTCTCGCCACCCCTGTCCCCCAAACACCGCTGGTCTAACCGCGGTCATCCTTTGCCAACAACAGACTCCACCCTCTCAGCCACAGCGGCAGTCATTCACGTCCTCTGCCATGAGCTGAAATGTTTAAGCCCTACCCCTGGTGGCTGTGAACGCAACCTTATATGGAAACGGGGTCTTTGCAGATGCAATCAAGTTAAGATAAGGTGATGCTGGACTAGAATAAGCCCTAATCCCGTGACTAGTGTCCTTAAAAGAAGCTTGGACACAGGCCCACAGAGGGACAGGGGCCACGTGACGACAGCGAGAGACTAAGGGAGGCAGCTGCAGAGCCAGGGAGCCCAGGGACTGCTGGAAACCGCAGACGCTGGGTAAACCAAGGATGAGTCCCCTCAGCCTTCAGGGGAGCACTTACAGCCTCCAGAAATACGAAGGAACAAATTTCTGTTGTGTTCAGTCACCCAGCTTGTCATCACTTGTTGCAACAGCCCCAGGAAACAGGTGCTGGCAGAGCGTCCCTCCCTCCAGAGGTTTGGGGGCAAATCTGGTCCTTGCTGCTCGCTTCTGGAGGCTCTCTTAAGAGAAAGAAAGAGACACGGTCATGCCGTCACCAGGACCTGGCCCAACGGCACGAGAAGAGCTGGGTAACCCAGACACGGCGCCGCGGCAGCGCGCTCCAGGGCCCTGAGCTGCTGCAGATGTCGCACCTGTGCTGGCTCCGATCCACCTTTCGCCGGCAGACAACACGCTAGTCCACGGAGGAGCACGCAGGTCAAGTTCAACCAAAACCAAACCCGTGTTTCGTTCACGCTGTGGGTATTGAGTTTTGGTTTCTCTCATGGATTCGGAAAGGGGGGAAAAATGTCTTTAACTTAATATATAGAACAGATTTCTCATGGTTTTAAATAAAGGCTAATAATAAATATATTACTATTACTTTAAATACAATATCACTATTTCATTCTAAAGTGAGAATTACAAAGGGTGAGACTGGATTGAGCGTTAGGAAACCTGAATTCTGGGGCAGGCTTTGCCGCTGGCTGGCTCTATGATTTTAGCTAAGTCCTTCACTTCTCTAGGCCTTTATTCTCTCAAGTGGGATAGGAAATGGGAACATCAGTGTTCTCAGTGGCCTTAAGTTCCATCTTTCCCCCAATCCAACTCCTAATAAAGCAGTGATCTATTTAGAAGGGAGTCACCTGAACAGTATTTCCTTTAAGATGCTCTCAGGGAAAACATACACCCGCAGATCATCAGAAGTCCTCCTTGGTACAAAGTTGCAGCTTTCTATGACTTACATGTGAACTATTCCTCTGATATCTCTTTAATCATCTGTGTTTATAGCGGCTCCCTAGTGTTCCTGACTTTTCTAAATAATGGTAATAGTTCCTTCAGTTACTGTTGTACCTTTTTCTGGCTTATCTTCTTCTGGAAGAGGGCAGAGGGACCCCGTCAGACGTGTGTGTGATGTAGCTGTCATTTCTGTGAGCGATCTGCTAAAATCAAGGTTTTAAAGACAGAACGCGGTGCGTCTCTGCTCATCCAGCTGTGGGGTTATCACTGAGGAGGATGGTCAGGCGTGCAAGTTAACGCTAAAAGGAAAAGCAGCATGTTTGCACTTTCACAGGCTTTCTAATGCTTACCCTTCATACCTCTTCAGAAGTATTCAACTCTGGATAGAATAAGACAGTCACAGTATAGCCACTCTGAGCTTCTCTCAAACTAATGATGTGGAGTCCTTTAAAAAGCTACATAGTTATGACTTAATTTTCATTGTGATCCACAGAGGTCTTGACTCTCCAAAGGTAACCCCTTCAAGGATAAGAGAAAGAGGGAAAAAAAAAACGCAGGCATTTTTGTCTGCAGCAGTACAGTTTTGGTTTCCAGCTTTCCTATAACATACATGTTCTTTTTCCTCTTTCTCTGGCCTCATGGCTTATGGAATTCTAGTTCCCCACCAGGGACTGAGGCTGGGCCCTGAGCACAGGAATCCCAACACAGGACCACCAGGGAGCTCCCTAAGATATATATTCTTAAGAAATGAAAATTTCATCAATGATACTTCCATGTAAAATAAATATTAAAAAAAGAGAAAAATTCAAATGTAGTAACACTTAGTACTCCAGTCCTTACATAGATAGTAAATTGAGTTCTACGTGATCGGAGTATCTCTCTACTAGAAGACAGGAAAACCTCACAGTCTCCAGTCAGATAACCAGGCAAGTACAGTATAATCTGATAGAAACCGTGAGAGAAAAAGTACAGCGTGCTAGGAGATCACATTAGATACTGATTCCAAACGAAAGCAATTATTGTAGACAAGTACTCAGCGCAAGAGATTAACAAGTATCTGTTTGCATATAATTAGTGCAACAATTACATGACTTCACGCATGAATGGAATGTAAAGTATGGATTCATGACATCACACTTTCAGCTTCTCAAGTCTGTGTCTCCAGCCCGTCTTGCCTTGAACTCCAGTTCCCTTAAACCATCTGTCTACTTGTATGTCTCCTCTACTCCTCTAGGAGTAACCCATCTTTGGAAAAGGCAATTCCATCCTTCCTTCCAAACCCACAGAACAGCACTTGACTGTTCTCAACACAGCATCCAGAAACGTACTTTTAAAGACAGATCGGATTGTGTTCATTATGCTGTTCAAAAGTTTTCTGTAACTTCCTAACTCAGAGTAACAGCCAACGTGTGTAACAGCCTAGCAGGTTCTGCGGAACTGGCCCTTCAGCAACTCCTGGTCCCACGGTCCCATCACACAGGCCCATGTCCTCCCAGCCACACGGGCCGCCTTGTCACAAAGCGTTTCAATTAATCGTACACATTCCCATCCCCAAATACTACCCTGGTTATTTCCATGCCCCCCTCTACTCTAAGTCACTAAATTCTGAGGCTAACCACCTAAAACTTCTACATTAATTTGGGGATTTCACATTTGGAATTGGGAGTCTTCTATATTAACAATTTTTAAGAAGTTTTAAATGGCATTTATTCTTGCCTGTTGGTACTTAACACTAACATGATTAATTCACTAACTGCCAATGAGTAAAAATATTAAATTACATCGTGTA
The DNA here is from genome assembly GCF_032452875.1 of Bos javanicus. NCBI lineage: Eukaryota > Metazoa > Chordata > Mammalia > Artiodactyla > Bovidae > Bos > Bos javanicus. The sequence continues at coordinate 61,069,496 of NC_083891.1, read as the reverse complement.
GTAGGACGAATCTACACATTATGCCTCGTCAGCTCAGATACAATCTGACAGCTAGGGCAAAAAAGTCCTGAATCAACAGAATAGCAAGAGAACACTCATCACACAGAGAGCGAACCAAAATCTGAAAATGGACTAACTTATTTTCAGGAAAAGCACAGATTTCTTAAAATTATATCAAAAGTATGGATCACTACAATAATTAGATTTTTTAGAACTGTCTCAAGCCTGCTCAAATCTCTTATGGAAATCTTTCTGAGAATTATTGGAACTTTTTTATTTTTTTAATCTAAGAACAGTGCTGACAGGATCTTGGAAATTTGAGGGGAGATGAATTATTGAAATGTGTTATACTTGTTGCAATGGAGTTCAGCCTATATAATTCTATATAATGTAATACATTTTCTCTTAAAGTCTGTATTTAAGTCGGAAAACCAATTCTTACCCATCCTTCAAGACCCTGCTTAAAAACACCCCACCTCTGTGCCTTTCTTTGCCTACTGAATTAACTTCTCCCTCACCTGTCGTCCCATAGCACTTTATACACACGTCATACCTGGAGAATGATCCACATGAACATTGTAAGTGTTAGCCTCTCTGTCTCCTGTCAGTGCAGGAGCGATTGTCACGCCTCTTACTTTTCTATTCTCAGATGACCTTGACCAATGACAGACACACAGCGGGCATTCAATAAAAGTCTAAACAAATTAGCTGAACTAACCGCGGATGAGAAATATGAAAACACTTCTCGCGAGGAGAAAAATTCCATTTATAAATGGTATTTTCTAATAATAAACCAAATACAAAAGACATTGCCTCAATTACCTAAGCTATAAAAGCAAAATAAGCTGAGGAAGAACAATTTAGCCAACAGACTATTCAGAAAGAAGAGCAGATTTACAACTAACCAAGCCCATTACAAAACTTGTCCTTCACACAAACAAAATACTAAATTTAAATCCTTTGTGTTTTTAGGCGCAAAGAAAACTAATTACCAGCTATGGATACAAAATTATGTACTACAGTGAACAAAGAACATCAAGCATAAAACTTTCTAAGAGACTACGTTTATGACAAAATGTCTTATACTAAATTTAAAAAATCTTTCATTTTCCGTAGTTATCACTGTTAACAGTAACAAACTCCTTTATGGCAGCATTAGTCACTTTTGAGTCATGACTAGCTGTTTTATACCAAGATCAGAAGAACGAACGTTCTTCCTTCACTCAGTCCTTGTTCATCAGCCTCTGCCTGTCTGCACCTTCACTCTCACAAGCCAGTCAGCTCACAGGGTCGGGTGACGAGGAAACTTCTCCAACCCTGACGTGAGGGCGGAACGCCGCCCAGCCCTGAAGCACACGCGCGCTGTGGACGGACGTCCCGTGAGCGCCCGCCACAAGCACACCCTCCTGCCAGTCTGGATCCCCCCCCACCCCCCCCACACAGCAGAAGAGTTCTGCAATACACCTGAACCAACTGTGTCCACACGCTCCCCTCAGAATAATCCACAGGTACACACACCTTAGCTCTGCTTTAGCTTGTTTGTACTCGCATGGTATATAAGCTAAAATAACCATGTGAGTACAATACTGGGGCCTTCCTGTCCATGCTTCTACTCCCAAGACCATAAGCCTTAAGGCAAACCTTCAATATACACAATTAAAATTACTTAAAATTTTAACCTAGTTTCTTAATTTTATGTCCTTTAGTTTTAGAGTAAACAGAATTAATGGAAAACAGAACTTTGCAGACAAACTGAGATAGATGTTTATAAGAACTCTCCTCCACCACTGAGAGAGAGTGGTGTGTGCGCGCACACGGGCACGCACATGTACACGCTCAGTTGTGTCTGACTCTTCGTGACCCCGTGGATCACATCCCGCCAGGCTCCTCAGTCCATGTAATTTTTCAGGCAAGAATACTGGAGTGGTATTCCAAATCAAACCCACATCCCCTGTGACTCCTGCTTTGCAGGTGGATCCCTGAGCCACTGGGTAAGCCCTATACATTTTACCAATAACTATGTTAAAAGATGAGAGTTTCCATTTCATATTAAAGAAGAAAATTTAATGACTGCATACTACAATAATCCTTAATGACTCGTAATTTGAAAACAGAAAGCACAATTAATATATTCACCATGCACTAAACCAGAAGATTTTATTATGAAAGGGAATAAGAGTAGAAACCATAAGAGTAGACTTAAACTAAAAGCTGATAACGTTTGGATAAATAACATACAAATTTAAATTCATAATGAATTAAGTATTCACCTCAAGATTTTATTTTTGGGGGGTTTCCTCAAATAGCTTCTGACTCTCTTATCTTCCCTTTAGACAACACTTCAGCTCATATAATCCCAAACAAATTTATGGGCAAAATAAAACTATACTTAAGGGCTTTAGATTCAAAGAATCTAATCTCATACTAAGATCTGAAGGCAAAGTCCTGTTTAGATAGGGAATTATGGATTTAAAAACAGATGTTAAACTCATCCTCAAAGATAACATTTCAACATTGCAAACAATATTTAGATAGTCCAACTACTGAGAGAAGTGGGCTTCCCTGGTAGCTCAGCTGGTAAAGAATCCACCTGCAATGCAGGAGACCTTGGTTTGATTTCTGGGTCAGAAGATCTGCTGGAGAAGGGATAGGCTACCCACTCCAGTATTTTGGGGCTTCCCTGATGGCTCAGTTGGTAAAGAATCCGCCTGCAATGCGGGAGACTGGGAAGATCCCCTGGAGAAGGGAAAGGTCTACCCACTCCAGTAGTCTGGCCTGGAGAATTCCATGGACTGTATAGTCCATGGGGTCGCAAAGATTGGACACGACTGAGCGACTTTCACTCACTTCACCGAGAGAAGTAGTGTATGCATAATATATACAATGCACTACGGAAGTCTCATCTACAATCTTTCCAATTTCCTACAAAATATTTGCCTTGGAAGTATTATTTACCTTTTGGAAGAAAAAGGTTTTCTCAAACTCTTAGGGCTAATACAAATAACAACGACAAAAGAATCAACTAACCAATAATGCGGAAGTGTAATAGACTTGCTCGCCAGTCCCACTCCTATAACCATTTTTTTGCCTTATGTGTAAAAATGAGGACAGCAGGAGAAAAGAAAAAATATACACAATAAATACTAGGAAGAATAATTTCCTTTCCTTATGAATCTATCAATGTATTCTTTTCGGAATCACAATATATCAGTCTAGAAGAATTAAAATAGAAAGGAATCAGGTAATAGAAATCACTGGTTTTCCTGAGAGGCTACCAAAATTTTATTTACCAATTCTCCACCTGACTATACACACATACCCAAATGATGACCTCAAAGTTGGAGGATATTTCTTGTGTCCAACAAAAATATGAATACATGACTCTGAGGAGAAAGATAGTATATAAAACTCTTGAGCTTGAGTTTTTGTATTGTTCTCCATAAAGAGACAAAGAGAAGTAGATGTTCATGCAGAGAAACCAGTCTGCAGTTTCGTATACTACACCAATTTTGGATACTACATCAGAAACAGAACAATCATTTTCAATTAAGAGCATTTTAAGTCATTTAAAAGTATTGGTGGAGGTGAAACTTAAACATACGGATCCAAGCTACCCATACAGATGAAGGGGAAAAAGAGAACTGACCTTTCTTTATCTTACACCATAAGTAAGGGAGACACTGGGCTCCCAGGCGGCAGTAGTGGTGAAGCACCAGCTGCCAGGTCAGGAGATTTAAGAGAAGCAGGTTCGGTCCTCGGGTCGGGAAGACCCCCGAAGGACGGCATGGCAACCCACTCCAGTGTTCTTGCCTGGAGAATCCCATGGACAGAGGAGCCTGGCGGGCTACAGTCCAGAGGGCTGCAAAGAGTCAGACACGACTGAGCGACTTAGCACAGCCCATATACATGGGCATAAAAACAAGTCCTGGAGAGTGCATGCTGTGGGGTCCTACTGCTTCAGTCCAAAGCCCAGCTCTGTCCTCAGGAGCTCTGCCACTGCCGGCAGGTTCCTCAACAGCCCCTGATGCAGAAATTTTGTTGTTGTTCTTCGTTTCAGTGTTTTTGTCAGCGCAGCACCCAGAAAAACGCTGGCACGTAGTATAAACTCAAAACAACCCCATCGGTTAATAAAAATACTTAACCTCTCTGGATTCAGTTTCCTTAGCTGTAAAATGAAAATTACATCAAATCAGATTGTTATGAGAGTGAAGGAAGACACGTATAAAGTCTTCACAACCTCAGGCATCACAGAAAGCATTCAATAAAGTGAGTTTTTATTTGACAGTAAGTATATATAGAAACCATATAGGTCCATATAGTCAAAACTATGGTTTTTCCAGTAGTCATGAGAGGCTGAGCACCAAAGAATTGATGCTTTCGAACTGTGGTGTTGGAGAAGACTCTTGAAAGTCCCTTGGACTTTGATCTCAAGGAGATCAAACCAGTCCATCCTCAAGGAAATCAACCCTGAAAATTCACTCGAAGGACTGATACTGGCTGACGCTCCAATGCTTTGGCCACCTGATGCGAAGAACCGACTCACTGGAAAAGACCTTGATTCCGGGAAAGATTGAGGGCAGGAGAAGAGGGGGACAGAGGATAAGATGGTTGGATGGCATCATCGACTCAATGGACGTGAGTCTGAGCAAACTCCAGGAGATGGTGAAGGACAGGGAAGCTGGCATGCTGCAGTCAACGGGGTTGCATTATTTATTTAAAAAATCTTAAGTGTCTGAGGATTTAACTGAAACAAATAGGTGAAGATCAAAGTTAACTATTGTCCAATAAGATCGCCTATCTGTACCTTACTTGGTCAACATTCACAGAACACCCACTCATACACAGAATTCTAAGAAACAGCAATTTGGGCTTAGACTGCCAAAGAAACAGAAAATAGAATCTCTCTTCCCAAGCAATTAACAATCCAGATGACAATATGCAATCCACAAACAAAACAGTAATCAACAGTTTTCTGAAATAACTGCAAATTCTTAACAAGTTCATTTCTATCTTCCAGCAGATGGCTGACCAAAACAGAGCTTTGTTGATGTTTTTAACAAATTTTCACAATGAATAATCACGTTCAATGCTTTCTCTCCTCTCTGCCTACAGACAGAGTCCTGGCACATTTATCTACACGCACCTGACTGTTCTCCAGGAGAAGAGCTGCACTCTTTTCTGTTCTGATAACCTTCAACTCTTCCCTGTTTCAAACGTTCAAATACTTCCATCTATGAAGTTCAGCCAAGTTCACAAACTATCTGGCAAAACAACAAAATACAAAGAGAGCTGGGACCTTGGCAGGAAAAGAGATGAAGGTTAAAGCTATGTTTGAATGATTCCTTCCTTTCCTCTACTAGGTTCAAAGTCTTTCTTTTAACGATTAATTCACTGAGGAAACACTGTAGCAAAGTGGTTCAAAACTACGGATTCTGGCACCAGAGAGCCTAGGTCTGAACCCTGATATTGCCCTCACTCCCCTATGCCTTAGTGCCCTGCCTGCAAAGGGGGACCCTCCTCATTGCTCTGCTGTGAAGGCTAAAGAGGCTGATCTATCCATAAAGTCCAGTGACTGACTCTGCACTTACCATTGTTAATAGCCTCTGAATATTACCTTGAGTCTTATAAACTTGGAATTTACTTTTAACAATTTACTTCAACAAAATCCATTATGATCAACAATTTTAGATGTGTCCAGAAAGTAATCACAGGATATAATATGCTTTATAAACTGTGGCTTCACATAGGAAATGAATAAGATGGTTTATATGGCTGGTTCTAAGTATGGGTCGCTCCATAACTTTTTAAAGAGAGATAAGAAGGAAGAGTTTTAAGTGTCACACAACAAGAAATTAATGTACCTTGAGTAAAAAGATGACACAGTATCACTGTATTTCCAGAAAACATTACTTCAAGAACTATGTACAGGACAGTTTATAAACCAGTAGAAGACTGAAAGAAGTCTGAGAGCCAAAGAATTGATGCCTTTGAACTGTGGTGCTGGAGAAGACTCTTGAGAGTCCCTTGGACTGCAAGGAGATCCAACCAGTCCATCATAAAGGAAATCAGTCCTGAATATTCATTGAAAGGACTGATGCTGAAGCTCCAACACTTCGGCCACCCGATGCGAACAGCCAACTCGGTGGAAAAGACCCTTATGCTGGGAAAGATTGAGGGCAGGAGGAGAAGGGGGTGACAGAGGATGAGACGGTGGGATGGCATCGCTGACTCAACAGACATGAGTTTGAGAAAACTCTGGGAGATGGTGAAGGTCAGGGAAGCCTGCCAGGTTGCAGTCTATGGGGTCACAAAGAGTAGAACACAACCCAGCAACTGAACAATGACAAAGGCTGGAAGCAGAGAAACCTGCAGAGCAGGCAATTACTAACAATCCAGGCAACAGAGTCATAAGAGTTTAGATCACATGGCGAACCTGGAAAGGAAGGGGAGACGGGCCATACTAAAATGTCTGAGAGTCAGAGGAGCAAGAGGGTACTAGGGGTGGAAAGAAACACCATCCTTTCTGGAGGATGGGATGGAAGATGAGCTTACACTGATTTCAGAGGATCACAGGGCTCAACTGAAAGGGTTCCTGCAGAGCAAGGGTCTGCAAACTACTGCCCAGGGGCCAAGTCCAGCCTGTGGCTTGTTTTTATATGGCTGGTGAGCTAAGAATGACTTAGATTTTTAAAGTAAAATTTTAAAGGGTTGTAAACAAACAATAACAAAACAGGAATATGCAACAGAGATTTATGGGATCTGCACAGCTTAAATACCTCCTACCCAGCTCTCTACAGAAAAGACTCTGCCAACTTCTGCCCGTAAAGCACTATTGAGGCATATTCCAAAATAAGCTGGAACAGATGGATAATTCAGAGGTTAGAGGCTACATAGAGTAAGGCCCATGATTTCCGTTTTTTCCTACTCTCTCCTCTGCTGCCTCAAGAGAAGAGTTTTGTTTTCTATTCCACTTACTTAAATAATCCTGAACATGATTATGAAAGTAAAACTCTAATACTCACTAAACCACCCCCCCAACACTGCAAACCCCAGGCCTACAGAGTCCACTCTGAATATTTACATAACAAGGACCAATTCTGAGCCCTTCATCCTTTTTTGTCATCAACAATAAATACATATAAAATCCAAGTGATTCATGTTTAAAAAAGCTAGTACTTGAAACTGTGAAATGTAGATTAAAACAGTAACAAACTACCCACAAATATAAATGCTTGTGGAATGAAAAGTCATTTTTTTCCAAGCTCCAAAATCAAACTAGTATATTGAGCTACCAAAAGTTCTAGGCAAGGACTTGAAACTTCTTCCTCACCTCAAAACACACACACAAAAAAAGCACTCCAAATATATACGAAATATATATGTGCGTAATGTGTCTATATGACATTTCTACTTGTTCTTAAAGAAGGCTGATCACAATCTTGGAGAGAGCCACTTATGCCCAGAATAAAAATGCTGATTTTAAATTTCTTAAAGAAAACTTACCTTTCAGGAAAGCAAATTAGTTATGGTAAAAAGTCACTGTACGTGTGGGTAACAACCACTGAGACCCATCCGTATCAGGAAACCAAACTGAGGTCTGAAGGATGATTGGACACATTGGAAACCAACACCCAAATCACAGGCCAGTGGGCCCCAGTCTGAGAGCCCTTCAGCTGGCCCGCGGCACGGCAGGGAGGGCACGGCCTAGCAGCACGGTGTGCGAGTGGCGAGCGCAGGCTCTGAGGTCTGAGGGTCCTTCAGCTGGCCCGAGGCAGGGAGGGCATGGCCTAGCAGCACGAGTGTGAGTGGAGCGCAGGCTCTGGGGTCTGAGCCCGGGGCTGCCTGCTGGTTCACTCTTTCGGTGTGAGCTGGGACAAGTCGCTAAACCAAGCCTCAGTGTGTTCATTTGAGAAACAGGCTGAACCACTGTCTACATTGGGCACCTGCACAGCATGCGGCACAGTGCCCGACACAGGGCAAGCTCTCAGTCGCTGTAACTAAGGTTACAGTGTGCGTGTGCAGAGCTCCATGTGCAGCAAATACCGGCCACGCCTGTTGTCACGGGAGAGCTGAGCAGCAGGCTATTGGAGACAGCGCCGGGACCCTCAGTGTGAGGAACGGCCACAGAAAAACAAGCGCCATCGTCAGGTGACTCTGTAGAGTGAGATGGCTCAAACGGGCAGGCGGGCGGGCACGAGGGTGAATCAGCAGTGAGTGGTAAACCCAGCTTTGAGCCTTTACCCGTGAGACAAGGAACTGAAAGGGAGGGCAGAGCCTTAGTCTCCCAGCGACTGAAGAGCTGGCGGGGGGCCGGGGAAGGAGCTCAGGGTGGGCAGGGAGGGGACAGGACGAGGCAGGGAAGGGGAGGCGTCTGAGGGGAGAAAGGGGCCCCCAGTACAAGGCAAGGGCTCAGTTTCCACCCGAGAAACGCAACACGGGCACGGCTGGGACCCGGCAGCCACACTGCCTTGATCCTGGTCACGCTGGTCCCGAAACACCACGTGGAGCTGAAACCGGTGTGAGGCTTTCCCAGAAGGGAGGCTGTTGGGAACCGCGGCCGCAGACCAGAAGGTCCGGGCCGGGAACTCTGGTGATGCACAGGAATCTCTCCTTCCCTGGGACCCAGGTCTCTTTGGAAAGGACCCGACTCCCAGCTTTACCTCCCATGTCCGGGTCCCCATCATTCCATGAACACACTCCCTCTGGAACCACCCTGCCCACCCCATCGCATCCTGACTTCTGTAACCTTCCCATTTTTCAGTTTCCTTCTACTTCCCTAGACTCTTTTTAATCTCTTTAAATGGGATCCCTTCTAATGGAAGCCCCCGTCACCAAGGTCTCTAAATATGGGGCGTTTCTATAAATGTGGGTAGTTTCAGCTCTGGCTTGTCAGGCTCCTCACCGCCACTCACCTCCATGACTTCACTCTTAACTCTGACATCTCAGGGTCAGCTCAGATCTCTTTTCCCGAACTATACACTGGTACCTAACTGGCTGTTGGACTTCTCTTCTAGGAAGACCCTCAAATATGAAATTTAAATCCAAATTAAACTCACCATCTTCTTATCTCAAGTTTCTCCTCCTCACATATTTCTCTCTGGCTTCCCCCTTGTTTCTCAAATCTAAAACCTCCCAGTTACCTTGGACACACTGGGGTTCCCCCACCCTGCCCATACCTCATTTATCGGCAGCCAAATCTCCATTCTCAATCTCTCTAATCCACCCTTTCCTCCCTCCACTCCCCTTGCAAGTGATTTCATTCAGGCCCTCGTCTGTCTCACCCAGATGACCACTGCAATAACGCGCCTTATCCACCTTACTTTTTATACCTCATCCTTCCACCCTGCTTGCCAAGAACAGTTCTCTAAAATTCTAAAGTCACTAATTCCTCCCCTGTGAAATATCCCTTACTGATCCCTCCACAACTTTTAGATGACAGTAACAATAATTACATCACCACCACCAACAGGAACTAACACTTACTGAGCACTTACTCTCTTCACTTTCCTGTGAGGTGGGTACAATTATCACCTCCAACTGACAGAGGAGGCAACAGATATCAAAGGAGCTTTCCCAGGTCGTAAAGCAGGTTAGCAGGTGGCAAAGCCAGGATCCAACCCAGAGCCACGCTCTTAACCACTGCACAATGACCGCCTCACCTAAACCCCTAGCACACAGAGGAAAGCTCTTTCACCTCTGCTGGCTCATCTCTCTGCATGTTCGATTTTAGCCATCCACTGCTCTGGTCACACCAGACCCACCGGTGGTACCCCAAACACCCCAAAACACGCTCACGTCTCACGGATGCCCCTCTGTTTGGAATGTTCCTCCTGACCTCCTACGCAGGTTAACCCCTCTTCTCCTCTTACAAAACTCAGTCAAGACAACTGCTCGAAAATGCTCTTCAGGACTGAGGCTATCTCACTCCTCTCCGCATCACAGGACTTGATGAATGGACTTTGCTGCCGGTGCTGAAGAGCAGGCAGAGGCTGGTGTCTCTGTGTTAAAGAGGAAACTGTTAAAGTGCATCTGGTTCCTAATCGGTACTGCTGAGTATTGGGACGCTGCTGCAAAATGTGCGGAAGTCGTGTTTCTTAGCACATAAAACCCCACCAGTTAATTCATTAAGTCATTTTTTCAGGACTGATTTTTCTTTGCAAATAGCTTAGTGACTTGCAGATCATGACAAGTACCCCCTTGTAATCTGCCTTCACTGGATAAATCTTACGCAAAGTTTCTAATGGAATGGCGCTCTCATCTCTATTTCAGTGGGTACATTTTATTCTTAACTGCAAGGGAATTTCTTTGTGTGGTATTTATAAAGCATCAAATTTAGGGGAAAACCCACACTTTCAAAAGACAGGTAAGAAAAAAGGGGGGATTTAAAAAGAAAACCTTTACTGGATTGTTGAATTATTAAAAAAAAAAAAAGGAAAGAAAGAAAGAAAAACAACAAAAACTCAAACTCAGAGCTTAATGATACAAGAGAGAACGTGCTTTTAAACTTGTTCATCAACGGCGCTCCTCTGCATTCGATCTGGGGAAGCCCGTGTTTAGGAAAGTCACCAGAAGTCACTGATTGACACAGGCGAAGGGGTGAGCCCCCAGACGGCGAGGACTCATACCATCGTGGCCGGGCCCTGGGCTCGAGCCTGGCCAGGAAACCAGGACGCCGCAAGCCACCCAGAGCGAGGCAAAAGGGGAAGGTTAGAAGACAGGAAAATCAGAATTTATTTTCCCAAGAAAACAAGTACAATGCCATTTGAAACAATTACGAGAAGTCATTCACACTGAAAGGACACTAGCAATAAATCCCCATTTCACACTGGGGAGCAGGGCGCAGATGCGACAGCGAATCCCAGTCTATCCTGACACTGAAAGATACTCACCGGAGACTCAATAAGCTATGCCTGAGATTATACTCTTTTCCTAAACTGTCTTCAGGCCCCAGCACTTTGAAAGGTGGGAAACTTTCCAAGTCCAGAAGTGAAACTTAGCCAGTACTCTATACTGCCTCTGACTTTAGTTTCCTGTTTCTACAACATTCACTTGAGATACGGTGCCAGCATGGAAAGACGGGCTTGATGTGATCACTGTGAAGAGAAAGGTGTCTGCTCAAGGTTGTGATACAGGAATCCTCCCCTGGCCTGTAGGAATCCAGGCTGATTACACTCCGACTGGAAAAACTGCTTTTCATCATTTCCTTATTCATCAACAAAGAAAGTGTCTCACTGCAGGAAAAGGTAATGTGCTCATTAATATGCAGGGTAGTGATTTTTTGAAAAAGGTATCAAACCAAGTCCCTGAATGTCTGACCTCTCTCACATCCTCTCACTTATCTATTTGGATTCCTAACCATTCATGAGACTATCTGCAGTTACTAATTACCCATTTCAATACAAAGCACCCTTTTCAATAAAAAGTCTTAACTAGCCACTTCAGTTAATAGTCATCCCTTATTATCCTCTTAAAAATCCTGCCTCCCAAAAAGTTTCAATCATGTAAGGTGTACTATCTTGCTTTCTTAACAGAACTTCATAATACTTGGCTAATTTAGAACATTCGTCCAAAGATCATGGAAATACTGCAGCAAGAACATTCAACCATGACCAAAGGGCTGTCAAATTGCTGACAAGAAACTGGGTTTCCCTTTGCAGCTCAAATAAAGTGCACCTGTGCAGGACCAAACAGACCACAGAGAGACGCGGTCAGAAACTTCACTGTGGACTGATGCTCTTTATTAAAGCTTTTTAAAAATTATATAAAATAAATATGATGGAGCACAATGGAGATTTTACGTTAACATTTCAAGAGAAAACTTCAGGTTTCACGGCCAAGTCAGGCTGGCCTGCCCTCGCTTCTCTTCCTACTCGTGTGTGTGAGCAGGCTTAAGGACGGGCGTTTTACTTGCGAGCAAAACCATGTGACTGCACGAAATTTGTTTCAAGCAAATCCAACCATCCCACAAAACTCCAAAGAAGTACAAACCAACCAATAATTACTAAGCACTCGCCAAGGCAACAAGGAAAGCAAGCCAGTCTCCGCCTGTTTCAGAACAGCCGCAGAGCACCTCTGGGGCCCCAGTCCCGCAGTCTAGGGCCGGTTCGGACTCTCCACCCAGGCCCCCTTCACAGCGCACCCTGCACCCTGCAGCATCCGCACCCACAGCATCCTGCACCTTCGCTCCCTCCGCGCCCCACAACCACCAGCAGAGCTGGTTCCTGCCCATGACCCCCCTACCCTCGCAACTCCAGCCACAGCCAACTACCCTCCCCAGCCCTGCCTCCGCACAGCGCGCCACGTGACCACACGGGGAGGGGAGGGGACCCTCTTCCCGGCCCACTTAAAGCTGGTGACTTTCTCTGGAACATTCCAAATCCATGGAGTACTTTTAACAAGAATACCTTGGCTTCCTAAACCTAGGGACCATGAGCTGTTCTAGATTACCAAGCTTTTATAGGTGTTCAAGAATTTATCCTTTTGGCAATAACTTTTATTCCAATACTTTTGAATATACCACAACTTGCCCTGCCTTGTCAAAATTCAAATAAATGCTTAATACTCTTTTGATTGCCTTGAGTCATCATTATTAAAGGATATGTAAGAGTATAATAAATGATATTCATGAAAATGTCCTCGGGGAGTTCTGAGGTCCCAGGCTGACAGGCTCCCACCTTATGACTGCCGCTTCTGCCAAACCCCAGGGCTTGCACTTAAATACTCCAGTGTCTATCCAGGCTATTCAGTGGCCTTCTACTAGCTTCCTGGCACAAAGTTGTATCTGCTATTGACAACACTGCCTGATAACTGCCGGGAGCTGGCGAGAGGCACTCCACTCACGACAAAGGTCATGAGGAAGGAGGCTCAGCATACGTAAAGGCGGGATCGAGCCTCAGGAGTCCCCCTGGAGATTCTCGAGCATCTACCCCCAAAAACCACAGTCTGCCTACTTTACTGCTTTGTGCTCTCACCTCTGACTTTACTGGGGGCTGTCCCCCACCACCATTTCGCTCTCTCTGATAAAGAGTTAACTTACAGCTCCAGTTAATAAAGTTCCTGGGCATTAGGAGTATTTAAATCCAAACGCCTCAGATAGCTCTCTAATTCGCCTGACAAGTTTACTCAGACTCCTACAGATATGCATATGATTGTTTACAGTCTCCCAGCCTCGAGAGGCACAGGAAGCTTAAGATATTCAAATAACTTAGAGCCTCTCAGAGAGTTAGAAACTGTCAGAATAAACTAGTAAAGGATTTCATTGATGAGCCAATGCTTGCTGCAAAGTTTCCACATCCCCTGTATTGTATCCTTGAATGTGTATTAATTAACATAGTTGGTATGTAGAAAAAATAAGTAGTGGCCTTGGTGTTAGCAACTTTAGACCCTTAAGGTAATAAATTCTTTCCTTTGTTGTAAACCCACTGCACCTCTGCCCTATAGGAATGCAACTTTATCTAACACCTTCGGAGGATGGCGCCAAACCTTAAAATAATTACTCTCAGAGAAAATAAGTCTTACGGTTGACAAACCTTTGTCAAGAGTCATAAAATATTAATAGGCCTTCTGGCCAGAAGATGATGTAAATCACCTAAACCATTTGTATACGATAAATTTGCAGGAAAGAAACCCTGGTTTTTGATAAGGATCAGAGACTGCTGACTTTGCATGATTTCACATCCCCTATTATCCTCTATGTGTAACTTAGGGTATAAAAGCCCCGGTTGAAAATAAAGCTACAGGCCTTGCTCACCCAAGCTTGGTCTCCCCATGTCATTCTTTCTTTTCACATTCCAGCTGAGTCTCCATCTGGAGCGCGGAGGTCCTCTGTGATCATTTATTTGCCTGGGCTTCTAAGACCCACTCGAGAAGGTGTCTAAGGTGGGGCACCTTCCGCTATTCGAGAGGGCGCCTGCAGCCTCTGTGGTCAGAGCTAACATGGTGTCACAGGTTATACTGATTTTCTGTGTAAACCAAGCTACTCAGCCTCTTTTCTCCACTGAATTTTCCTACTGAGCTATCCTCACTCTTTATATCTTTGATGAATATTTAAATTAATCGCCGACGCCGTCTCCCCTTCGAGTACCCTGGATCAGCTGGGGCTGGACCTCGGCAGATAACCAAAACAGGGAGATGAACCTATAGTTTTTATGTTTTTTCTTTTCCTTGAGATGTACTTGACGCTTGAAATGTATATTCAACTTATTCATAAAGTGTTCAGTTCAGTCACGTCTGACTCTTTGCGACCCCATGGACTGTAGCACACCAGGCCTCCCTGTCCATCACCAACTCCTGGAGTTTACCCAAACTCATGTCCATTGAGTCGGTGATGCCATCCAACCATCTCATCCTCTGTCGCCCCCGTCTCCTCCCACCTTCAATCTTTCCCAGCATCAGGGTCTTTTCCAATGAGTCAGTTCTTTGCATCAGATGGCCAAAGTATTGGCATTCCAGCTTCAACATCAGTCCTTCCAATGAATAGTCTGGAGTGATTTCATTTAGGATGAACTGGTTGGATCTCCTTGCTATCCAAGGGACTCTCAAGACTCTTCTCCAACACCACAGTTCATAAGCATCAATTATTTGGTGCTCAGCTTTCGTTATAGTCCAACTCTCACATCCATACATGACTACTGGAAAAACCATAGCCTTGACTAGTTAGACTTTGTTGGCAAAGTACTGTCTCTGCTTTTTAATATGCTATCTAGGTTGGTCATAACTTTTCTTCCAAGGAGTAAGCATCTTTTAATTTCATGGCTGCAGTCACCATCTGCAGTGATTTTGAAGCCCCAAAAATAAAGTCTGCCACTGTTTCCACTGTTTCCCCATCCATGTGCCATAAAGTGATGGGACTGGATTCCACAATCTTAGTTTTCTGAATGTTGAGCTTTAAGCCAACTTTCACACTCTCCTCTTTCACTTTCATCAAGAGGCTCTTTAGTTCTTCACTTTCTGCCATAAGGGTGGTGTCATCTGCATATCTGAGGTTATTGACATTTTTCCTGGCAATCTTGATTCCAGCTTGTACTTCATCCAGCCCAGCATTTCACAGGATGTACTCTGCATAGAAGTTAAATAAGCAGGGTGACAATATACAGCTTTGACGTACTCCTTTCCCAATTTGGAACTGCTCTGTTGTTCCATGTACAGTTCTAACTGTTGCTTCCTGGCCTGCATATAGGTTTCTCAAGAGGCAGGTCAGGTGGTCTGGTATTCCCATCTCTTTCAGAATTTTCCACAGTTTATTGTGATCCACACAGTCAAAGGCTTTGGCATAATCAATAAAGCAGAAACAGATGTTCTTCTGGAATTCTCTTGCTTTTCTGATGATCCAGCGGATGTTGGCAATTTGATCTATGGTTCCTCTGCCCTTTCTAAAACCAGCTTGAATATCTGGAAGTTCACAGTTCATGTTTTGCTGAAGCCTGGCTTGGAGAATTTTGAGCATTACTTTACTAGCATGTGAGATGAGTGCAATTGTGCAGTAGTTTGAGCATTCTTTGGCATTGCCTTTCTTAGGGATTGGAATGAAAATTGACCTTTTCCAGTCCTGTGGCCACTGCTGAGCTTTCCATATTTGCTGGCATATTGAGTGCAGCACTTTCACAGCATCATATTTCAGGATTTGAAATAACTCAACTGGAATTCCATCACCTCCACTAGCTTTGTTCGTAGTGATGCTTCCTAAGGCCCACTTGACTTCACATTCCAGGATGTCTGGCTCTAGGTGAGTGATCACACCATTGTGATTATCTGGGTCATGAAGATCTTTTTTGTACAATTCTTCTGTGTATTCTTGCCAGCTCTTCTTAATATCTTCTGCTTCTGTTAGGTCCATACCATTTCTGTCCTTTATCAAGCCCATCTTTGCATGAAATGTTCCCTTGGTATCTCTAATTTTCTTGAAGCAATCTCTAGTCTTTACCATTCTGTTGTTTTCTTCTATTTCTTTGCATCGATCACTGATGAAGGCTTTCTTATCTCTCCTTGCTATTCTTTGGAACTCTGCATTCAAATGGATATATTTTTGCTTTTCGCCCTCCTTTGCTTTTTGCTTCTCTTCTTTTCACAGCTATTTGTAAGGCCTCCTCAGACAGCCATTTTGTTTTTTTGCATTTCTTTTCCATGGGGATGGTCTTGATCCCTTTCTCCTGTACAATGTCATGAACCTCTGTCCATAGTTCATCAGGCAGTCTATCAGATCTAGTCCCTTAAATCTATTTCTCACTTCCACTGTATAATCATAAGGGATTTGATTTAGGTCATACCTGAATGGTCTAGTGGTTTTCCCTACTTTCCTTAATTTAAGTCTGAATCTGGCAATAAGGAGTTTATGATCTGAGCCACAGTCAGCTCCTGGTCTTATTTTTGTTGACTGTATAGAGCTTCTCCATCTTCGGCTGCAAAGAATATAATCAATCTGATTTTGGTATTGACCATCTAGTGATGTCCATGTGTAGGGTCTTCTCTTGTGTTGTTGGAAGAGGGTGTTTGCTATGACCAGTGTGTTTTCTTGGCAAAACTCTGTTAGCCTTTGCCCTGCTTCATTCTGTACTCCAAGGCCAAATTTGCCTGTTATTCCAGGTGTTTCTTGACTTCCTAATTTTGCATTCCAGTCCCCTATAATGAGAAGGACATCTGTTTTGGGTGTTAGTTCTATCTTGTTAGTTCTGTAAGGTCTTCATAGAACCATTCAACTTCAGCTTCTTCAGTGTTAAAGGTCAGGGCGTAGACTTGGATTACTGTGATACTGAAAAAAACAAAGTGTTATCTTTCCAAATTCTTTGAAAATCTGTGAAGGCAGTGACTGTATATGCAATCTATGTTTCCTATTATTCCTATATACTGTTTTATCATCAAATTAATAGCCTCACACAGAATTTATTTTAAAATTAGCTGGCAAATAAGTGTACGTATGAGCTTCCCAGGTGGAGCTAAAGGTAAAGAACCCATCTGCCAATGTTCGTAGACATGAGACCCAGGTTCGATCCCAGGGTTGGAAAGATCCTCTGGAGGAGGGCACGGCTACCCACTCCACTATTCTTGCCTGGAAAATCCGATGGACAGAGGAGCTTGGCTGGCTACAAGTCCATGGGGTGGCAAAGAGCTGGACACGACTGACGAGACTTAGCACACACGCAAGTGTACTTCACACAGGACCACAACCACAGTAAAGCCCTTATGGAGTGTCTAGAGAAACAGCCAGAGAACTTAAGTTGTTGCTATGAAAGCATTAAAGGTTTGTACGTTTAGTTTTCTTGTATGTAGGCGTGTGTGTGTATGTGCGCTATATATAAAGAGAACTGGTCTCAAGGGGAGCCGGGAACTATTTACCTTCACGAGTCAGAATTTCTGCAGCCACAGATAAAAGCTACCTTCTGAACGGACACCAGGGATCTGTGGCGTGAAGAAACACAAGCCGGAGGGCAGGGCTGTGACACCTGGCGCCTGGACAGCAGAGGTGAGGAAGGCCTGGTGTTGAGCAAGGGGGCACTACCGGGCAGGGGAGGCTCAGCCCCCACTGCCCGGGGCTTCCGCCCTCCCCTGCAACCTACAACACCTCGAGCATTCCGGCCAAAGTTCAGGATTTTACAAAATCTGAGATGCACTTGTGTGCTGCTGCTGCTGCTGCTGCTGCTAAGTCGCTTCAGTCGTGTCTGACTCTGTGCGACCCCAGAGACAGCAGCCCACCAGGCTCCTCCGTCCATGGGATCTGCCAGGCACGAACGCTGGAGTGGGTGCCATTGCCCTCTCCGACACTTGTGTGCTAGGTTCTTCAAAAACAAAAGCACTGTTTGGCTTTCACTCAAAAACAACTAAAATTACTATTTGACTGGCATATAGCTACATATACACACAAAAAAACCATCTCAAATTTTTCAAGCAGTGAATCTCTCAGGATAGCAATGTTTCTCGTGAATGTGAAATGTTCACCAGGAATGTTTGTTTCTACGAAAACAAAAAGTCTTGCATAGACTCACTAGGGCTCAAGGAAAGAAACTGCCCAGCACGGCTCCGACTCCTAAAGTATTATTCACAACCCTCCTCTCCCACATGCCCACGTGTTCACCTGACACGGAGGCAGAGTCGCCCTCCCCATCTGGTTTACTGCCTTGACACAAGCCTTGATGTGGCTTTGTTTAATTTAGTTTTATGGGCTTCCCTGCCACAACGGTGACATCTCCCGTGATCAAAATAAAGCTAGCACCCCAATGGCAGGTTAAAGCTGGTTTTTCACTCTCTCCTGATTTCCTAACACCAAGTTGGAAGGCCTGGAAGAACTGGTTCCCTTTGCACAATACAGAAACAGACATAAGAATACAAATGGGAAAAAAAAAAGAATATAAGATGTAAGAAGTTTCTGCATACAATTAAGCAAGCTAACAAGGAAACAATGGAATGTAAATTCTGGATACTACCCCCAAAATCATTCTTTAATGTGATTTTTGGGAAGCTTGGGCCAAAATTAGTATTAGTTTGCACTCTGTGAACATGCAAAACTAATGACTGCAGGAGAAAAGACAGGAAGGAAAGAATGGGTGGGGGTGGCCAAGATATTCTGGAAGATTTTACTTGCCTACAGTCCACATAAAATTAATTGGAGTTAACCATATTTCAAAAATTGAGAGCAATTTGCTAAGCAAAGAAAGAAAAAGGAGAAAAAGACATCCTGAGTAAATCATCTTTCCTTTGGAATCCAGATTATCTTTTCACATAAATCTGCCTGTTTTAGGTTTATTCATCCAGTATCAAAAGCAGAAGCTGTGCCTTATCAAGCTTTGCTATGGTGATTTTAAACTCAAGATTGGTGTTTTTAAACATATAAGATATAACAAGCTTTAACTACAGTTTATGGTGACACACCCCAGTAGACCGAATGAGAACAGCCCTGCTGCTGCTGCTGCTGCTGCTAAGTCGCTTCAGTCGTGTCCGACTCTGTGCGACCCCATAGACGGCAGCCCACCAGGCTCCCCCGTCCCTGGGATTCTCCAGGCAAGAACACTGGAGTGGGTTGCATTTCCTTCTCCAATGCATGAAAGTGAAAAGTGAAAGTGAAGTCGCTCAGTCGTGTCCGACTCTTAGTGACCCCATAGACTGCAGCCCACCAGGCTCCTCCGTCCATGGGATTTTCCAGGCAAGAGTACTGGAGTGGGGTGCCATTGCCTTCTCCGGAGAACCCTAGGTTTAATTTAAAAAAAAAAAAAAAACCTCACTCATCCATCTGCTTCTGAAGGCTCACTTGAACCACATAAAATGATGCTCTGTTATAAATAGCATACAGAAGGGGAAAGCTTTTTACTTTTCTGAGAAGGCACAATTCCAGGACGAGGCGAGGGCGGGGGCGGACTGCGCGTGGGGCGGGGCCCCTCCCAGGGAGGGCAGTTGTTGCAGGCGGCCACAGGCGGCTGGACAGAGGCTCCCGCCCTACCACCTCCCACAGCCCTGGCATTCAGCTCCTACAGAGAAGCGCAAGGGCGCCAAAACATTAACACCCGGGCAGCGAGACCCACCTCTCAGAAATACCACCCGGGGCTTCTGCAACAAGTGACCCAAAGCAGTTCAAAGAAAACAAACATAAAGGGCCTCCCAGATGCGCTCAGGAGGCCACAGCCTTCAACAGACAGAAAATGCTATTGGCACAGCTTCCTCACAGACAAACTACCAGAACACGCCAAACGACACAAAACAGACATGAGATGTTTGGTAGGAAGGTACTGAATGAATACTCTGCCCCTGAGGTCCAATAAAACTCGAAACATTCTCCCCAAGCCCAGAGACTAGGTAAAGACTCTGAACACAGGAAACACTCTTAACCAACCTCCTTTCAACCCACCCGCCAGATGAATACCGTCTGCACCCCTGCAGTGACATGTGCCCGTCATGCCCCCCACTGTGCGGCCCCCACAGCAGCAGAGCTCATCCCCACTTGCACCTACTGAGGGGGGTGCAAACCAGACCTGTAAGGCCAACTGAATTTGCAATAATATTCAGTTCAGTTCAGTTCAGTCGCTCAGTCGTGTCCGACTCTTGGCAACCCCATGAATCGCAGCACGCTAGGCCTCCCTGTCTCTCACCATCTCCCGGAGTTCACTCAGACTCACGTCCATCGAGTCAGTGATGCCATCCAGCCATCTCATCCTCTGTCGTCCCCCTTTCCTCCTGCCCCACAGAGTCTTTTCCAATGAGTCAACTCTTCGCATGAGGTGGCCAAAGTACTGGAGTTTCAGCTTTAGCATCATTCCTTCCAAAGAAATCCCAGGGCTGATCTCCTTCAGAATGGATTGGTTGGATCTCCTTGCAGTCCAAGGGACTCTCAAGAGTCTTCTCCAACACCACAGTTCAAAAGCATCAATTCTTCGGCACTCAGCTTTCTTCACAGTTCAACTCTCACATCCATACGTGACTACTGGAAAAACCGTAACAGCCTTGACTAGACAGACCTTTGTTGGCAAAGTAATGTCTCTGCTTTTGAATACGCTATCTAGATTGGTCATAACTTTCCTTCCAAGGAGTAAGCGTCTTTTAATTTCATGACTGCAGTCACCATCTGCAGTGATTTTGGAGCCCAAAAAAATAAAGTCTGACACTGTTTCCCCATCTATTTCCCATGAAGTGATGGGACCAGATGCCATGATCTTCATTTTCTGAATGTTGAGTTTTAAGCCAACTTTTTCACTCTCCTCTTTTACCTTCATCAAGAGGCTTTTTAGTTCCTCTTCACTTTCTGCCGTAAGGGTGGTATCATCTGCATATCTGAGGTTATTGATATTTCTCCCAGCAATCTTGATTCTAGCTTATGCTTCTTCCAGCCCAGTGTTTCTCACAATGTACTCTGCAATAATATTAACTTTCAAATAAACAGAGAGCTGTAAGGAAGTAAACTGAGGGACTTCCCTGATAGGTCCAGAGATTAGGAGTCCACCTTCCAGCGCAAGGGATGCAGGCTCAATCCCTGGTTGGGCAACAAAGATCCCACCTGCCGAGTGGCAACTAAGCCTGTGAGCTACAACTGGAGAAACCTGTGCACCACAGACGTGACACAGCCTAATAAACTGATACAATAAATAAACATGTGACACAATAAATACATACATATACACGCACACAAGCACACACACACGGCTTCCCTTGTGGCTCTGCTGGTAAAGAATCCATCTGCAATGCAGGAGACCTGGGTTCCATCCCTGGGTCAAGAAGATCCCCTGGAGAAGGGATAGGCTACCCACTCCAGCATTCTGGAGAATTTCATGGACTATATAGACCATGGGGTCTCAAACAGTTGGACACGACTGAGCGACTTTCACTGCACTTCACAAATATGTATAACTAAACTGAATGCTTTGGATAAACTCAATAAAGTGAATCAATTAACAAAATAATATTAAAATAGGTTTGTGGAGAAACTGGAACTAGGAGGGCACTGATAAAGTTGAGCCCCCTGGTCCTGAGGCAACAGCGAGAACAGCTGTTTGTTAGTGGCTTAGCTCTTGCAACTATCAGTCAGCCTAGGAGTGCTACCCGAGGGACTGGGGCTCTCTGCTCCTCTCAGATCCTCTCTTCACGACGACGCTTCAGAGGTGTCTCACCGCCATGCCTCCACACAAAGTCTAGGATAAGGAAAGTACAAAAAATTACCTGAAACCATTTCATGCTCTACTTTGACCAACTTCTTCAATTAACCGACTAAATGCTAGGCCCAACCTTATGAAACAAACTTAACACAAACTGTTCAAAGGTGCAAAAACGAAATGCCATCACCTGTTTGACCCAAGTGGCAGTCGTGCCGCTTCCAGGGAGGTCGTCTAGCAGGCCGAGGCAGAGCAGGCCCTCAGTGCCGGCTTCCCGCATTAACCCCACCACACGCAGCTGCTGTTTAGGGCAACGGTGTCAGACACTCTTAAATAAGTGTGGATGTGGAAAAGTCAACCTTTTACTCCTCTGCTTTGTAAACTGCATCCTTAAATTATAGATGCTGGTCTTCTCCTTAGTACTGATCAAGAGAACCATATATTTAAATGAAAAGTCTGTGGCAAAAAGAGATGACAAAAGCTTATGACAGCAGTTATTCTTTTTTAAAATATTGTGATAAAAGACACAACAAAAAATTTACCAACCTCACCATTTTATTCCCAGCTTCACCATTTTATTTCATTTTTTATTGAATGATAATTGTTGTTTTCTGTCAAGCCTCAGCATGAATCAGCCATAGGTATACATATATCCTCTCCCTCTTGAACCTCCCTCCCCCCTCCCTCCCCATCCCACCCCTCTGGTTGATACAGAGCCCCTGTTTGAGTTTCCTGAGCCACACAGCACGTTCCCGCTGGCTGGCGGGCTTACACATGGTTGTGTAAGTGTCCCTGAGACTCTCTCCACGCATCTCCCCTCCCCTCCCCTCTCCCATGGCCCCACGTCTGTGCTCTACATCTGTTTCTCCACTGCTGCCCTGGAAGTAAACTCTTCAGTACCATTTTTCTAGATTGCATATACATGCATTAGAGTACGATAGTTATCTTTCTGACTTACTTCACTCTGTATAATAGAATTCTAGGTTCATCCACCTCATTAGAACTGACTCAAAGGCGTTCCTTTTTATGGCCGAGTAATATTTCACTGTGTATAAGTACCACAGCTTCTTTATCCATTCATCTGTCCATGGACATCCATGTTGCTTCCATGTTCTACTATTGTAAACAGTGCTGCATGAACAATGGGATACAGGTGTTTTTTCAATTTTGCTTTCCTGGGGGTATGTGCCTAGGAGTGGAATTGCTAGGTCATGTGGTGGTTTTCCTAGTTTTCAGGAACCTCCATACCCTCCTTCATGGTGGCTGTATCAATTTACGCTCCCACCAAGTGCACCACTTCCAAGTGTACAGTTCTGTGACACTGAGCAGGTTCACACTGTTGGGCGAGCGTCACCACCGCACCTGCAGGACTTTCTCCCAAACTAACACCTTGTGTCCTTTCAACACTGATCCCCCGTCTCCCCTCCTCCCAGCCCCGGGAACCACCATTCTACTCTCTAAGGTAGAATGAATCTGACAAGCTGACGACTCTAGGCACATGCCTCATATAAAGGGAATCACACAGGATCTGTCCTCTGTAACCGGCTCGCTGACCGATCGTAATGTCCTCAGGGGTCATCTATGCTGCAGCGTATGTCAGAGTTTTCTCCCTTTTTAAGGCCAAAATGGGGCTTCTCTGGTGGCTCAGACAGCAAAGAATCAGCCTGCAATGTGGGAGACCTGGATTCGATTCCCTGATTGGGAAGATCTCCTGGAGGAGAGCATGGCAACCCACTCCAGTGCTCTTGCCTGGAAAATCCCATGGACAGAGGAGCCTGATGGACTTCAGTCCACGGGGTCGCAGAGTTGGACACGACTGAGTGACTAAGCACACGCACGCACAAGGCTGAAATACACTGTTTACCCATCTGTCAGTGGACACTTGGGGTGCTTCTACCTTTTGACTACGGGGAATTATCTGTTATGAACATGGGTTTATAACTATATCTTCCAGATTCTCCTTTCAATCCTTTTGGGGTATATGTATGCTCAGAAGTGGAACTGCTGTATTATAAGGCAATTTTTATTTTTTTAGTAACAAACACATTATTTTCCATAGCAAATGGACCATTTTATTAATATATTCTCATCAACAGCACCGGAAAAGGCAATGGTACCCCACTCCAGTATTTTTGCCTGGAAAATCCCATGGACGGAGGAGCCTGGTAGGCTGCAGTCCATGGGGTCGCTAAGAGTCGGACACGACTGAGCGCCTTCACTTTCACTTTTCACTTTCATGCATTGGAGAAGGAAATGGCAGCCCACTCCAGTGTTCTTGCCTGGAGAATCCCAGGGACGGGGGAGCCTGGTGGGCTGCAGTCTATGGGGTCGCACAGAGTTGGACACGACTGAAGCAACTTAGCAGCAGCAGCATCAACAGCGCACACGGGTTCCCATTTCTCCACATCCTGATCAACAGTCCTCAAAATACAGATAAAATTCAACTCACTCACCCAGTTTTTGAGACTCTCGAAATGAAAGGCGTGGTTTTCTCCTCTCGAAAACAGAGATGCTGGACAGCACACTGCTTTCTACTGGAAGCTCCAACAAGGTAATCCAGGGAAAAGACACTCGCCAGAAACTTGGCGAAAAAGCACCGTGTACAGCTGACAGTGAAGACGTTCCAGCACTTAGACGAAAGTTTAGGCCAGGCGCTTTCTGACCATAAGCGAAAGGTTTAGGCCAGGCGCTTTCTGACCATAAGCGAAAGGTTTAGGCCAGGCGCTTTCTGACTATAAGGAAGCTTTTTTCGCCTCATACACCACTTAACGTCTATGTTAATGTCATTTTCCTCTCCAAAAAGCGATGCTACACATCTTAATAAACAGGATTAAATTTTACTATCTAGCTAGGTCAGGCTTGCTCAACGCCACCTCTAAAAGTCACGTTACTAAGTTAGAAACCAGCATCATTTTCTCCATCTGGGTCCCCAAGTACTGTTCCTGGTTTCTGCTTCCGCTCTAACAGAGAGAGCAACTGCTTTGCCCCTATAGAGACGACTGTCTCTTTTTTCTGGATGATGCTGAATATCATCTGTAAATTGTATATGTAATTAAATTTTGGAAACTATCGTTTAAGGCAACCAAACCGAGGAACACAATGGGAATCTTAACACTGCTTCAGCTTCTGCCCAAAGCCTCTTGGTCCTTCTGACGATGGTTAAAAGAGCCTTAAACGGCTCTTTCTCTGCAGACCGCGACAGCCTGGCAGCCGCTGCACTGGGGCTGCTTCGGGCGAGAAGCGCTGCACGTCTGAGCTGCGATCACGTGCCTTCTCTCCCTCCCCACCATCCAGACACTGTGTTTAGTGAGCAATATAAACAATACATCAATTAGAGTCCTTTAAAATTGAGAGTCAAACAGAAAAACATACGAATTATCTGGTTTTCCATGTTTCAGAACAACATAATTTTGGAGCTATGATTTATTTGCTTAAGTTACAAATAATGAGTTTTCAAATTATTCTCCCCTCCTCTAGCACTTAGGTCATATTAATCTTTTTTCCACAAGTATATATATTTTTCCTGACTTCATGACTCATTTTGCCCTGAGCAGACCATGCTTCAGTTTCTTGGTTACAGCAAACTATGTCAAAAAAGAAGCCACAGTTACTAAAGTCCAAAAAGAGATCCCTGTAATCTTCTGCTGATTTAAGCGTCAGTGAGAGTAGATTTGTGCCCTGATCCAGTTCACAGAGAAAGCCAAATTAAGACCGAATGAAATGACAGGAAAATGCAGATCCACCGACGCAACACACACTTTGCTGTTTAGTCGCTCAGTCGAGTCAGTTCTTTGTGACCCCACAGACTGTAGCCCAGCAGGCTCCTCCGTCCACAGGGTTTCCCAGGCAAGAGTACTGGAGTGGGTTGCCATTTCCTTCTCCGACACACCGAAGCAGGCTATATCCCATTTTCTAAGTCAAGTGAGAGGCTTCTAGCGATCATTTCCTCATTTCTCGAGCACACAGACATGTTTGTGGCTTCAGCAGTCTCTGACTTTGCACCCACTCACTTAAATATGAGATGGCCTGCACTGGAGTGTAGACGGTGAGCTCTTCTTTCCTTAAAGACGAGGGTTTGTGGATGAGGCCACAAAACCTGTGTCATGACTTTGCCACACTCACCAATCTCTATCCCATCGTTTAAGGCAGGAACTAAAATCAGAGCCTGCTCCTGTTTTCTTTCTCAAAACCGCTCAGGGCGAGATTGTCAATCACACCAGAAATCTCTGCTTTCCCTTCGAGAGGATGCTTCAGCAGCAGGCTTTTGACTGTGACACTACTGCCATTTGGGCTCTCTGAGCCTTTCCGGAGGCGCTCTCCTGTGGTGATGGGCACTCAGCTGTCCGTGACCAGAGATGTCAGGAACAACCCCCTGGTGTGACAGCCAAAGACGTCTCACGGGAGGCAAAACTGTCCCACAGGTGAGCAGCTGCCTCCGAGACGGTCCGCTCTCTGCTTCCATACGAAGCCGAGGGTGAGGGCCATGGGACAGAGCGAGCACGCCGGCACGATGCTCCCCGCGGTCTAGACGCTGAAGACCAACAGGCCCACAACGCGGGGTCTGGAGCAGCTGCGGCCCCCGCTGCCTCAGCTCTGACGGGCGGGCGGGCAGGGGTCCCTCCTTGCCCTGGACAGCCTTCTTCTCATCCTCAGGCCCTTGGATGAGAAATCGGATCTAGATTTGGACAAGTATGAGTTGGCTAAAAGTATAAATGTTCCCTTTTTCCCATTACTGGGGCTGTTATGCTACAGTCACTCATTTCGCCCTGTATGAAAGATACTTTAATTAGGTTAAGATACAACCGGTAGCTGCTTAAAGGCGGGGGGGGGGAGAAAGGGCAAAGAAAAGCTTTTCTTCAAGGCTTCAAGTATCCCCCGATAATGGTGGTATTCATGAGCCAAGAAAGATATCCATCTCACGGGCCAGCACACTGGCCTCTTGCTGCAATGCCCGTGACAATGCAGCATTCAGATGAAGGTTTCCGAGGAGCGGCAGCAAAGTCAAGTAACTACTCAGCTGACTCACCTTACCTTTAGTTTTTTTTTAAACTCCAAGAACAAATATTTTAATGCATCAAGCTTTATTTAGCACGGGCACCATTTCCATCTTCCGGTAAGAACGATGTTTTATCGGTCCCTAAACTATTTAAGAGAGTCTCATAAACTTTCACCAAAGCTATTTACTAATGAGAGCTGAAATCAACCCAAACCATGGTGAGTGCTCAAAATGTTATAAAAGGAAATAAATTCATTTCACTCCAACACAAATTGATGCCAAAAAAAAACAAACAGTGCTCTGCTCCAAAAACATCTGATCTTAATCTGTCAAAAACTACACTGCACTTTGCTATACAATCTCCAGCACTGAAAATTATTATCCTTGTTACTTTTTCTACCCTTGGTTGCATCTTACTCAGGGATAGATATGAAAGTCAGTGAAGAATAGGATAAGAATCACATATATTACTGTAATTATCCTTGTAAATTCATTTGTAAATTCTATGACATGTACAAATGCGATGTTTATCCAAAACACAGAGCGCACATGTATATGTGGCTGAATTCATGTAAGTTAAATTTGCACATGACATGTCTACACTATAATGAAACAGTTTTGACCAAGAATTCATAAATGGCAAGGAGAGCTCTATTACGTATTATTCAGTCCTTCATACTGTGAAGTCATATCTTTCAGTACCATGTAGACACGACTATAAAAAGTGATCTCTTTTAAGGCAATAATGTTGTTGTTATTGTTCAGTTGCTAAATCAAGTCTGACTCTGCGTCCTCATGGACCAAAGCATACCAGGCTCCTCTGTCCTTCACTATCTCAGGGAGCTTGCTCAAATTCATATCCTCTGAGGTGGTCTTGCCATCCAACCATCTCATCCTCTGATGACTCTCCTTTTGCCTTCGATCTTTCCCAGCATCAGGGTCTTTTCCAGTGAGTCAGCTCTTCTCAGCAGGTGGCCAAAGTATTGGAGCTTCAGCATCAGTCCTTCCAGTGAATATTCAGGGTTGATTTCCTTTATATTGTGCCCCAATCCTAAAGTATTGTACCAATATTTAAATATCCCAATTCAATCAAGGAAAATTGCTGTGTCTTGTTCCTTACATCCATTGTACATTTTTGTAATTATGTAAATAAATGGTAGTCAACATATATATATATACGCACTCCATGTTTTGGATAAACACCGCATTTGTGTATGTCAAAGACACATAACCCAGAGAAAAGAGCTTGGCCTTACTGTGTATCCTCTTTAAAAGTACCTATAGTCACTGGAGTTTAGTTGGTTTGGGATACATTGGGGTAGTCAACCTGATGCTTCTGTTCTTTCTACACACACTTGCAAATGCAAGCAAGTGAATTAGATCAGCATTAGCACACTGAAAAGGAAACAGGCAGCAAAGTGTTGGTGTAAATATGCAACAAAGACAAACCGCTTCTGTTTCTGAGAAGCATGAAATCATAAACATGGCGGACGGCACAGCATCACAATAGGCCTTGGGACAGCGGAGACTTCACGGCCACATCGAAAACAATGCAGAGCGACAATGAAGAGCCACGGAGCCCCTCACACTGCCACCAGGCACCGTCTGTGACGGGAGCGACTGGCACTTTCTCACCAAACATTCCTTAGTGGCCAAGACAGCTTCTTAGGCAATTCTCTACCCAGTCAACAGAAATCACAGTAGAAAAGTTCCCCAATGTATCCCAAACCAGCTAAACTCCAGTGACTACAGGTACTTTTGAAGAGGACACACAGTAAGGCCAAGCTCTTTTCTCTGGGCTATGTGTTCACTGAACATCCAGGATGAAAACTGGAGCTTCAAGTGCACAAGAAAAACTTGCTCTGCATCCAGTAAAATTAAATCATACACATTTTGAAAGACAGATTTAATAAAGGTGGGAAGGTTAATTTTGCCACGCCAGGTGGGGGAGGAGCTGTGTGTGTGCTCAGTCGCTTCAGTCGCTTCAATCGTGTCCCCGTGGGACCCTTCGTGTTGTGGCTCCTTGTGACCCCACGGACTGAGTTTCCCCAGAAGAATACTGGAGTGGGCTGCCATTCCCTTCTCCAGGGGATCTTCCTGACCCAAGGACTGAACCCGCATCTCTTGCATTGCAGGCAGATTCTTTACCGCTGAGCTACTTACCTCCAAATACATTGGTTTCCACATGGAGCCAGAAAGAGGAGTGTAAGGTCACCTCAGAACACAGAGAGGGCAGAGGCAGGGAGACAGGCTGAGACAGGTCCTCAGCAGGGAGGGCCTGACGTGAGCAGCAGAAGCCAGAGCTCAGCGCCCGGGGGTACAGGGCCAGCTCAGACAGGGACAAAACGTAGCATCTCCAGACAAGCAAGAGGAAGCAGCAGTGCCCTGTCTCCAGCCCGGGGCCGGCCTCCTGCAGACAGGCTGGGGGAGCAACCCACATGAGAGCAAGACGGGAGCAGCGCTCCGACAGAAAACACACCCAAGTTATGACTATTCAGCCCGACTTTCTATAAGCCACCAATTATTGAGTGCCTACAAAGTACTTTATGTACCTTATCTAATAAGTCCTCACAGAAATCCTGTAACTTCCCTCATAGCTCAGTGGATAAAGAATCTGCTTGCAATGCAGAAGACCTGAGTTCAATCCCTGAATCAGGAAGATCCCCTGGAGAAGGAAATGGCAACCCACTCCAGTATTCTTGCCTGCAGAATCCCATGGACAGAGGGGCCTGGCAGGCTACAGTCCATGGGGTCGCAAGAGTCGGATATGACTTAGCAACTAAACCACCACCACAAAAATCCTATAAGGCAAATACGATCAACCCACCTCAGCAAGAAGGAAACTTAAGATTTGGAAAAGCTATATTTTCCCAAATTCAAATAGCCAATAAGAGGCAGAGCTAACCTATGAACCCAGGTATTTCTGATTCTAAAGCCACTGTTGTCAAACTGACAAGAATAAATTGCCTATCCCCTCTGAATGCACATTTGGATTGAACACACAATCCAAAGGTTAAAGTGACTGGCAGTATGCTGCCTGAGGTTCCAGTCGCGTTTCACCATTTGTTACGTGTCACACTTCGCAGGAGACTGGAAGGACGTGAGATAGCTTATAAAACCAGTGACCACAATGTGAAGAGGGAAAGAGGGCTGGTGCTGCTGAGACGCGTCACTGTGAAAACAGCGGGACCTCGACTCCTCTGGATCAAGGTGCTGGCAGCAAGCACAAGTCAAGCACTGGACAGACCACGGCCAGGTCTCCGATCGGCAGCATCAGTGTATCTGGGAATTCAGCGACGTACGTTCTCAGCCTCATCCCAGTCCTACTAGATGAGACACTCAGGATGGGGCAGTCATCTGTGTCTCACCAACCTCAGAGGCAAAATCTGGGGCTTCCCAAAATTTGGGGCTCAGCAAAGAATCTACTTGAACTGCAGGAGACCCAGGTTCAATCCTTGGGTCGGGAAGATTGCCTGGAGAAGGGAAT
Source organism: Bos javanicus (assembly GCF_032452875.1). Classification (NCBI taxonomy): domain Eukaryota; kingdom Metazoa; phylum Chordata; class Mammalia; order Artiodactyla; family Bovidae; genus Bos; species Bos javanicus. The sequence goes on along the minus strand of NC_083891.1, from coordinate 61,039,447 downwards.
GGCAACCCACTCCAGTATTCTTTCCTGGAGAATTACATGGACAGAAGAGCCTGGCAGGCTACAGTCCACATGGTCACAATGAGCTGGACACAACTGAGTGGTTAACATTTGACTTGCTTTCACTTTCAGAGGCAATGTTGATAACCCTGCTAAAGTTTGAGGACCAGTGAAATACAGAATGCAGAATGGGACATAGTACTCTATAGTATTTCTTAAAACTGACATGTATCTAATGTCAATGAAGAATTATATGAACTTTAAAACTGATATGGTAAAGTAGATGCATTAAGCCAAGTCAATTATAAAGTCTCAGATGATTTCCAAAGGAAAAAATGATTGGAATTCTTGAAACAGTGATAAAGCCAAAAACAGCATCCTAAAGACAAACCCTTATTAAAGACAAACCTCCAATAAATCATATACAGTGTTTCTTACCACAGGTGCTACCAAAAAAAAATTACAACTGTGACAAACTAGACCATTTTTCAACCTTTTAAATGCTTTAAGGTTCTGATAAATTCAATCTTCCATTGTTGCAAAAGCTTAATGATATCTGGAGAACTATCCCATATTTACACAACCTATAAAAATTCCCAAATGAAAAAATGACTGGCTCATGTTTGAAATTAGATAATTTTACAGTGTTAAAAGAGAACAGACATTTACAGTCATTTCATTAGACCCTATTATTTTATAAATTAGGGAAATGAGGACCAAAAGACTCATGTGATGAGCTGGCTGCTCACAGAACTAAAACTCTTGAGAGTCCCTCAGACAGCAAGGAGATCAAACCAGTCCATCCTAAAGGAAATCAACCCTGAATATTCATTGGAAGGACTGATGCTAAAGCTGAAGCTCCTATACTTTGGCCACCTGATGTAAAGAGCCAACTCTCATTGGAAAAGTCCCTGATGCTGGGAAAGATTGAAGGCAGGAGGAGAAGGGGATGACAGGATGAGATGGTTGGATGGCATCACCAACTCAATGGACATGAGTTTGAGCAAACTGCAGGAGACAGTGATGGACAGGGAAGCCTGGTATGCTGCAGTCTACGGGGTTGCAAAGAATCGGACATGACCGAGCGACTGAACAACAAGAACTAAAACAGAGTCTGGGCCTTCTGATCTGCAGTCCAGAATGCTGTCAACTACCACTCTGCCTCAGCCATGATTTAACCTAATTTTTTTTTTAAAAAAGAAAGACCTAATGATATTTCAGCAATTTCCAAAAATCCTCTAGAACATAAATTTAAAGTTTTAAATTTAAAACTTTAAAGTTTTATATATTTAAAACTAGGGCTTCCCTAGTATCTCAGATGGTAAAGCATCTGCTTGTAATGCAGGAGACCTGGGTTCAATCCCTGGGTCAAGAAGATCCCCTGGAGAGGGGCATGGCTACCCACTCCAGTATCCTTGCCTGGAAAATTCCATGGAGAAAGGAGCCTGGCAGGCTATAGTCCTTGGGGTCGCAAAGAGTCTGATACGAGTGAGTGAGTGACACACACATACACACACACACACACGTATTATGTACACTATTCGGCTGTTTCTCTTAAAGAATCAACAGAAATCATGACCTGACAAACTGAACCGAAGATAGATTCTCGCATCTGCACCAGCTCCAGCCCCAAGAGACAGTATCTGCTTCCACCCTAATTGAATTCTGTACCATGTAATGAAATGGTGAATCAGTTATTGAGTAATTCAAACAGACAACTGTATGAATTAGTACCTGTTTAGCCACATGTTGCTTTTATTGCTTTGATTCCGTGGGGATAATTCTAAGGGTCCCATTCATCTAGGTATGAGGCACCTCCAGACACAGGGACGCAGCACGGAGGGCAAGGAGTGACCAGTGGCCAGGCCTGGCTCTCCTGCAGATCCCTGACCAGCCCGGGGGCGGAGGCGGCCAAGCAGGGTCACGAGCAGGGTGCCGTGAGGGGAGGCTCTGCTGAAGACTCTGAGGGGGCGACATTTGATCTGAGACTCGGGCAGGTAGTGGAGGGTCTGGAGGAAGAGGATTACAGGCAGAGGTGACCGCAAGTGCAAAGGCCGAGGAGCAGTGACGGGTGTGCTGGAGGCAGAGGGGCTGGGCCAGCTCCCGGGGGACAGGGAGCGAGGCAGAAGGCTGGAGCTTGCAGGTGTGGGAGGGTGTTTGGATTTCATTCTCAGTGCAATGGGAAACCCCAGGAAGGCTTCTAATAGGAGCAGAAGGGGATCTGATTACTTATGAACACAACACAGTCATTACAAATTCTAAACCTGCCTGTGAGTTTATCACTGACCCCCCCCATCTCTGCCAGCAACTCTCATTACCTGAACTAAAGGTATACAAGCCCACAGCCAACCTCATGGGACCACAGGAAGTCACATTAAGAAAGTTTAATTTAAAATATCTCCATAGCACAGTCTGAGCAAACATGCTAAGGAATGACTCAGAATCTATACCATATCATCAACCTATAAACATTTAAGCAATACATTAACACATAGCCACTTTACAGGCTAAATTGTTTTATTTTCTGGATACTCAGCCTGTGTACTAACGAGAACAGCAGTCATAAAACGATTTAAGGAGATGCCTGTTAGAACTTTAATGCTATCTCCATTTAAAAATCCTCCAAAGAACAAACTCAATATGCACACCTGCCTCTATCCCATGGATTAGGCCACTGAGTCTTTCAGAACCTCAGGGAAAGCAGTTTCAATATAGTAACAGGGCTGAAAGCTGCACTGAAGTCAGTCTTACAAAGCAAAAAAATTTAGAACAACTATACTGTTATGGTTATTTTTTGAAGAGCTACTTAAAACAGAGAGTGAATAAGAAGGTGATACATAGGAATGAGAACCAAAAAGTTTTCTTTTTGGAAGAGCTATTTTTGTTTGAGTTCTGCTTCTGCTATTTGATTTTACGTATTATTGTTTGATTTGTACATAGGAAAAAAGCGGATGCTTTTACAGCCTGAGAGAATTCGCTCACAACGCAGGCAGACTGTGACGCAACAGAGAGGGACAAGGTTTCCGAGGGAGGGCAGGACACAGGAGGGGCTGTTACTTAAATAGCCATCTCAAGAAGTGAGGACAACTTTCAAATTTACTACGATTTGAAGTGTGGGTGATGCCTCTTTTAAAAGAAAGGATAGGGACTGTCAAGATATTAGCTCAGTCCAGGGTAAGGGTAGAGATGATTTATTGATACTAAGTGGCCGTTATGTCAAAAGCTTTCACATTTATCATCAATTTAAACATCACAACTTTCCAATCCGTTTGCAGATCAAGCATGAGAGGCTCAGATAAGTGACTTTCTAAGGTCAACACTTTAGCTGGCAGCAGAGCAAGGCTCGAGACGCAGCTGCCCCGACTCCAGCGCCCTCTCACTTCCCCATGGCCTGCTGCGTGCCTGACGGCGCAGAGGAGTCTCAGGAAAGCAAGGCCATTTCATTCAGCTGCAGTGAGTGACATGAGGCAAGAGGAAAAACACTGCTTGGACCATATCTTACATGGCCTTGAACAGATCCCAGCTAAGCAGATCCTGGACGACAGGCAGAGTGAGCCAACTTATGTCACAAGAAGGTTGTCATTTTTTCACAAAATTCACAGCAGCATCAAGAACACCTTTTCACTTCTTTGCATTTCTTCATAGTTAAAATTCTTTACATTTTCTCTAAGAACAAACAAGCAGAACACTCTTTCCCCCGAGCTTTCCTCAAGTCTGGCACCCTGTGCTGACAAAGAAGTACGAACAAAGAGGACACACACATAAACAGCAAGAAAATGCGACACGATCCAACAGTTTGCAACAAGAACTTGGACCACACTATTTTGTTTAAAAAAGTTTGTAACTGTATTCATTCATCTATTATGATGTTTATGCATCAAAATTTACTTCATATGGTTCCTTAGTAGATTGCAAGTTGACATGCTGGAGACATTGGAAATGCCAGCATTTCCAATACTGAAAGGAAATACATGATAACACATCTGGAAATGAAAATATTCATTAGACTGGCCATGTTAATTGGCATCTACAAACCTAGTTTGAATGAAAATGTTTGAAAATTATGGGGCAAAGATGATGGCCTTCTAGTCAACAGAACTATGGTGTCCATGATTTCAAAAAAATCCCTCAAGCATGGCCTTTCATGATGCAAGTGTGAGAAGAACAAGAAGGGACGATGCACCATTAGACCCGTATTTAAATATGGAATCCTACTTACAAGATGAGCATCTCTAGATGTATGCATGACACATGGCCAGCATTTAATTGTATTCAGAGAATGCTACCCACTTTGAATGTACACACTTTAAAAATCTAGAAAACGTGGAATAAGAATTTGGGTTCACTATCCTTAAATACTCTTAAAGAGATCTCTTCAAGAAAATTAAGAGATACCAAGGGAACATTCATGCAAAGATAGGCTCGATAAAGGACAGAAATGGTATGGACCTAAAAGAAGCAGAACATATTAAGAGGTGGCAAGAATACACAGAAGAACTGTACAAAAAAGATCTTCATGACCAAGATAATCACGATGGTGTGATCACTCACCTAGAGCCAGACATCCTGGAATGTGAAGTCAAGTAGGCCTTAGAAAGCATCACTACAAACAAAGCTAGTGGAGATGATGGCATTCCACTTGAGCTAATTCAAATCCTGAAAGAGGACACTGTGAAAGTGCTTCACTCAATATGCCAGCAAATTTGGAAAACTCAGCAGTGGCCACAGGACTGGAAAAGGTCAGTTTTCATGCCAATCCCAAAGAAAGGCAATGCCAAAAAATGCTCAAACTACCGCACAATTGCACTCATCTCACACACTAGTAAAAGTAATGCTCAAAATTCTCCAAGCCAGGCTTCAGCAATATGTGAACCGTGAACTTCCAGATTTCAAGCTGGTTTTAGAAAAGGCAGAGGAACCAGAGATCAGATTGCCAACATCCTCTGGATCATCGAAAAACCAAGAGAGTTCCAGAAAAACATCTATTTCTGCTTTATTGACTATGCCAAAGCCTCTGACTGTGTGGATCACAACCAACTGTGGAAAATTCTGAAAGAGATGGGAATACCAGACCACCTGACCTGCCTCTTGAGAAACCTATATGCACGTCAGAAAGCAACAGTTAGAGCTGGACATGGAACAACAGACGGGTTCCAAATAGTAAAAGGAGTATGTCAAGGCTGTTTATTGTCACCCTGCTTATTTAACTTTTATGCAGAGTACATCATGAGAAATGCTGGGCTGGAAGAAGCACAAGCTGGAATCAAGATTGCTGGGAGAAATATCAGTAACCTCAGATATGCAGATGACACCACCCTTATGGCAGAAAGTGAAGAAGAACTAAAAAGCCTCTTGATGAAAGTGAAAGAGGAGAGTGAAAAAGTTGGCTTAAAGCTCAACATTCAGCAAACGAAGATCATGGCATCTGGTCCCATCACTTCATGGGAAATAGAGGGGGAAACAGTGGAAACAGTGTTAGACTTTTATTTTTGGGGGCTCCAAAATCACTGCAGATGGTGACTGCAGCCATGAAATTAAAAGACGCTTACTCCTTGGAAGGAAAGCTATGACCAACCTAGACACCATATTCAAAAGCAGAGATATTACTTTGCCAACAAAGGTCCGTCTAGTCAAGGCTATGGTTTTTCCAGTGGTCATGTATGGATGTGAGAGTTGGACTGTGAAGAAAGCTGAGCGCTGAAGAATTGATGCTTTTGAACTGTGGTGTTGGAGAAGACTCTCGAGAGTCCCTTGGACTGGAAGGAGATCCAACCAGTCCATTCTTAAGGAGATCAGTCTGGGTGTTCTCAGAAGGAATGATGCTAAAGCTGAAACTCCAGTACTTTGGCCACCTCATGCAAAGAGTTGACTCATTGGAAAAGACTGATGCTGGAAGGGATTGGGGGCAGGAGGAGAAGGGGACGACAGAGGATGAGATGGCTGGATGGCATCACTGACTCGATGGACGTGAGTCTGAGTGAACTCCGGGAGTTGGTGATGGACAGGGAGGCCTGGCGTGCTGCGATTCATGGGGTCGCAAAGAGTCGGACACGACTGAGCGACCGAACTGATTCTTAAATTCTTATTTAATAGTCCTAATATAGTTGTTTCTCATTATCATTATATTGTTCTGCAAATTATTTGTAAAATGGCTTAAAAAGAAAAACTTTCAAGGAGCCATTTAACCCAGATTGAAAAATGGTAACAGGTTATTTTTCCTCATATATGGAAGAATAAAGCAGCTTTGAGTCAGCTCTGTGAAAGCTTAAAAGATGTCTTCTACAAAGATAAAACATGTACTTTTGAATCCTGGCATGATTTAAACAAGAGTTTGTTGAAAATTATGGTTACTTATCTTCCATCTCCATAGCAATCAAAGCTAATTACTCATTTCAAAATCAGAAATCATCTTTTTCAGCTGGTCAATAATCTTTATAAGCTTCAAAACTCTGTAGAACAGCCTGGAAACCAGGGGTCACATGAAATCTTCTTTAAGACCCTTCTTATCTCCAGACTCCTGATTTCACAGAACTGAAAATTTTAGTCAAGACTTACATCCAACAGCCTATTAAAATTCAAATGTATGTCTGTCTAATCTACAGCTTCAAATCCCACTGACTACTCTGTTTCTTTAAACTAATCATCTCGGAAACTTTGTATACAGAATGCTAAGTGAACAGCTCTTAATGATTTTCTAGACATCAAAGTTTGGTACTTTTTTTTTTTTTTTAATTTTTTGGCTGAACCATGTGGGCCCTTAGCCTCCTGGCCAGGGATGCACCTGTGCCCCCTCCTCACTGGCAGAGCCGAGTCCTAACCACTAGACCATCAGGGAAGTCATTTTTTCCCTGAATCCTCACCATTATCCTTATTAGCAATCACTTTATACATGATGCATTAAACTTTCAGAAGTCTGTCCCCTATCCAGCAGTGATGATTAGGGAGTGTAGCAGACATCACTAACAGACGGTCGTCCCCACCAACACCAAAACCCTAGAGAGGACAGCATGTAAACCACTGTTTTGATGCCTATAAAATAACTTAACTATAGTTCTAATACTTAAAGGCTTACCTAGATATAAACTGTTTTATCCTAATAGACCCAGCTTCTGAGATTTTAAATCCCTGTGTTTGCTTTTCAATCATATTTTTCATCTCCTTTTCATGATTAGGTAATGATATACTTTGTCTCCACCCACGTGCTTGCTTCATACTATCACTTCGAATGTCTGTGAGCAGCCTCTTTCCCAACTGCATATTTCTAATATAACCACATAACCAAGCTTAGCAGAATTATATTAAAGATAATGAAGTTTGAGCTCAGTACGGGTTACTGGCACTAATTTGGAAAATTCAGAGCATTTTTTCTGCCTATTTTCCTGTTTTTGCCTATATTCCAGACACACAAGTGAGGCTGTGAGAGAGTCTTTTGTTGTTGTTTCTGCTGTTTGCAGAGAAATACAATTTTTAAACTCAAATTCCAAGAGTGTTATAAAACAGCCTTCTCCAGCCCCAACGGTGATACCATCCCTGAGTTGTTTTCAAGAACAGGCTCAATAAGGAAGTACTTCCTGCCTTACAGGTCAGGTCTGGTTCCGTTTTTGGATCTTCTCCATTGCATTCAACCTCTGCTTCTCAAGGTGCCTACTCACAGATTTGGGGTTGAGGAGCAGGAGAGAATGTCGTCTTTGTAATATTTTTCATTTTTGTTTTTCTTCAATCATAGCAGCTGAAATTTTGCAGCCAAGCTGTGGCTTCTTTAACTACCACACTGCAGTTCTCAAACTTCATTTTAGGCTTCTCTGCATAGTTTCTAAAATAGACATTCGATAAATTTACAAAACAGGGCTTCCTGGCAACCCCCTTTTCCCAGACACAGAAGTGCTGGCGGGATCTTGTCCCTCTCCTAGGAGCCCAAAGACGCCTGGAACCCTGGAGCCCCACATCAACCCTCTTCCTCACATTCTGTGTGGTTAATTAGTGCCAGACAAACACTGCATCTTAGCATCTTTTGTTCCAAACCACTTCTTGGATAAAGCGGCCAGGTTTTAAGTGGGCCACTTCTTGAACCGATTAGCTTTCTGCTATTATGTTCTATAAAAGCAGACTTGGGGTGAGGGAGGAACAATTTCTCTAACATAAAAGCATGTGCTATATCTTCTCCTCTGCGTCCCCAACCACATGCTACCGCCAGGTTCAAACAGCTGCTGCCTACTTCCCTAGTCAGAAATGCAATTAAATATAAATGTTTTCAGAGAGCTCAGTGCCTGTGCTCTAAAGCCCCACAGCAGCATTAACTCGAATGAGTCATTACTGACGATTCCACGCCTAGGCCGCAGGTGAGTCAGGCCCCAAACCATTGAAACACCTCACTGTAAACGCTCAGAAACAGAGGAAAGGATCAACCCCAAAAGAGAGCTGCAGACGACTCTGTCTCTAGTCTCCTGCAGTGACGGTGCCTTCCCTCCAACTCTAGGGCTTCCCCCGTGGGAGCCACTGTGGTTTGGCTCCCATGACCCAGAGAGCCCACTTCCCACCGTGAGCCAAGGGCCAGATGACGCACCGGGCTTCTGAAAGGTCATCCCTTTGAAATTACTCATTTTAACTTTAACTTTCTCCATTCTTGTTGGTAAATTAACTTTTTGATCTGATACTGCCTCATTTCAGTATTCTGGGATACCACAACACTACTTTAGAGCCCAGGACCTAAGCTTTACTTGAGGAGACACCTGCGCTATTTGCTCTTCCCACTCGCCTCCCCCAGCAGCACTCCCGGGAACCCAAGGGTTTGGCAGGGGGCTGGCTGCAGGAGCTATCTATGGACGGCAACGAATTATAAAAGTAACAGGTCCTAATTGTTTCCACTCCCAAGAATATTCATAAACTATACATTTGGGCTTCCCAAGTGGCACTAGTGGTAAAGAACCCGCCTGCCAATGCAGGAGACACGAGAGAAGCAGGTCTGATCTGTGGGTCGGGAAGGTCCCGCGGGGGGGGGGGGGGGGGGGCCTGGCAACCCCCTCCGGGGTTCTTGCCTGGAGAGTCACACAGACAGAGGAGCCTGGTGGGCTACAGTCCATAGGCTTGAAGAGTTGGACATAACTAAAGAGAGTCAGCATGCACGCATACATTTGTGGACAGTTTAGTTTTCAAAACTGGTTGTCTTTTACCCTCAGAGTCTGCGAGCAGTGAGCCGGTTTAGATGAAGGCTTTGGAGCTGAGGTGAAAGATTCAGTACCTTCCACGCCTGTGCGCCCACCCCTCTTCCCAGCAAAGCTTGGAGCTAGTGAGAAACAGCGAGGAAACCAGACAGAGGGAGATAAAGAGCTTTACTACTAACAAAGCCTTGGCTGGATAGGGTGGCACAGGTCAGTTGCCCAAGCGGCCTTGCTGCTGTTTCAGCCCTTGTTGCTACTACTGTTAGGCCGCTTTATCCACCCCGTCACCTTCCTGCAGGGGCCTGCCCTGTGACCCTGAGAGCGTGACGGGACAGGGCCCCATGCAGACTGTCTGCAGGGCAAGACGTGCTGGACCAGACACCGTCTCCTGCCCGAGGGAGGAGGGCATGCGGGCCCCCGGAGCCAACTCCCTCTGAGGAGCAGCGCAGACTCACACTCTGCACCAGGGGCCGAGCCCTGCAGCCGGCAGGAAGCTCCCAAGTCCCCACACTGCTCTCTTGGACTGAAACGTTTCCCTGTCTCCTCTGTCCAAACCCTGTTCACGTGCATTATTCACGCTTTCGTCAACCCTCCTATTTGCAGAAATCTTTGCTTACTAAAAACTAGGTGATGGGGCTTCCCTAGCAGGTTAGTAGTGAAGACTCTGCCTGCCACTGACCCAGTGTCAAACCAGTCTGCGAAGATGCCACAAGCGCTGAGCCTGGGCTCAGCAGTGGGAGCCGCAGCTCCGACGTCCAAGAGCAGCCACAGCCAGAGAACCGCTCACCACAACCAGAGCGGAGCCGGCACAGCAATGGAGACCCGGCCTAGCCAAAACTAAAATAGACAGAATAAAAACTGATTCTCTATAAATCCACTTACACAGCCACAAAACCTGTAACAGACTTCTATATGCCAAAAAGCAAAAAACAGTGGAGGGCTGTTAACTCATTTGCATTCTTCTCTTGAGATATTTCAAGACACGTGACCCAATGTCTTAGATATAATGATGGCTACTAATATCAGTGCACACATAAAATATTAGTAAAGCTTAATTTAAGCGTAAACACAAGCTTTAACATTTTCTCCCCACATCCAAACGCACATATCTGCATTCTCCCTACAATGCGAGCACCCCTCTTCAGAGACCACCTCCTCCACAAAGGGCTTCCCAGGTGGTGCTAGTGGTAAAGAACCTGCCTGCCATGGAGGAGATCTAAGAGACTTGGGTTCAATCCTTGGGTAGGGAAGATCCCCTGGAGAAGGGCATGGCCACCCACTCCAGTATTCCTGCCTGGAGAATCCCATTGACAGAGAGGAGCCTGGTGGGCTGCAGTCCATGGGGTCGCTGAGAGTCAGCAGCATCTACTGAGTGTTTGCCACTTCCAGGCACACTGTTCCAAGAGCTTTACAAGTATTAACTCATTTAATCCTCCCCAGAATCCAATGAGTAAGTATTATTACCATCCCCACTGAGAAGATCACTTCCACAATAAAGGCAGAGTCCAGCTTGGATGAGGCTGAGAACAAATTCGAGTTGAGAAAGAAGAGGGTAAAGGATGACTGCTTATCCAAGAAAAGAGGGAGATGAGGGGAAACAGGAGCAGGAGCTAGAAAGGGGTTTCGTTCTGAGGGGTTTTGGTTTAAGATGGAGGTTCTCTGAACCCTTTGAAGCGTTGATGAACTGAAGTGACAGAATCTAGGTCTGTCCAACGGGAAAAACATCCAAGGCCACTGGGAACAGTCAGGTTTAGAGAGAACAGGAGCGCGATCTCAAGCATCCAGAGAGGAGGCGGGAAGGACACCCGGGAGAGACTGGAGCAGGGTACCGAGCAGGGTCCCAGGCCGAGCGCGGTCCCAGGGCCACGCCAGGTCACAGGCCGAGCGGGGTCCCAGGGCCACACGGGGCTGACTTGCACGCAGGCACCACGAGGACGGGCCGAGACACGGTAAGAGCTGGGAGGGATGGGACGTTCCGCAGGCGGGCCTGCGTCCCCGGCTTCCTTCCGCCGCAGCCCGTGGGCAGGCGTGCAGCCCTGGTCTGGTACAGACTGACGAGGCTTCCAGAGGGCGCGCTGCGTGCCGGCAACCCACGGACAAGGTGGAGGCCATGGCAGCGGGTGCTCAGAGCTCCACAGCAGCCTTCCGGGTCACTCTCTTCCCCCTGCTCTCCCACCAGCACCCTGCTCCCGCCCGAATCCCAAGAGATGAGACAACACGGGTCAGGCCATTACACTACAGTCATTTCAGAAGCAGTCGGAGTCACGGAGAGAGAAGCTGTTCGAAGAGCAGTGAAGGTGATAATCACACCCATTCACGTTGGAGGGTTCTGGGGTGTGATGTAAAATTTGTCCAAAGACGCCCAGCTGGGAAAATGGTAAAACCAAGCTTCAAAACCAAGTACATCTTTCTCCCAGAACAAGAAATGCCATTAAAGACGATAAATGCTATCATTTAAGTCACTGCATACTGAACAGAAACTATTAGATCTTTACTAGGTCTTAGATCATCTGATTATAAACGAGAATACAGCCGAGTGTTTACTGCCACAGTAAAGGCAGAAAGTCGAAGGCCATAAAATCGAGGAAGAACCTGCAGGAAGAAGGCTTCGAGAGCAGAACTGCAGACTGCAGGTGCCTATGGGGCCGGCAAGAAACAGAAAATGCAGGCGATTCAGCGGAACTGGGGACGGGGAACTGTGCACATCACGCGAAGCAGGAGCTATGCTTCACTCTATGCAGAAACGTGGGCACATCGCCAGACTTTCTGCTTCTTTCTGAGAGATACTGGAAATAAACTCATTTTTTAAAAATACTGACAGTTTTTTAAGCATGTCCTGCTCAAACAATATAAATCCGTGGACCACCAGCATCCACTCCCTGGACCTGCAAGACAGGAACTACTATCTGCAGGCACCACTATGGTTTTTGACAGAAACAGAAATAGTCAAGTATGGAACCCAAAGCGCGGGGAGGTGAGCTCACTGCTCACAGCTCAAAGTGTGGTGAGAACAGGGGAGACTACGGAGTGGGATCAGTCACGCGTCTGCTTCCTCGAAGCTGAAATCCGTTATTAGCAATATTCTTCGTTCTCTTTCTTCAGTTGTGAACTTTCCCAAAGTTAAAGAAAGAAAAAGAGAGAGGCACGGAGGAGGAACAGACCAGCGGCAGAGGAACGATTCTAATGTCCAGGCGCAACCTACTCTCAGGCAGTTAAACCACCAGTTAAGGAAACTGTAACATCACCAATTCTGAACCGCTTAATATTTGGGCAGCGGTGGGAAATCCCAGGCTTACACCACTTCAATGAATTTCTACATTTCAAAAGTACACTGATGTTCCTGAAGATACATACAAGTATATACATAATAGTTCTCAAGCACCATAAAAAATGCCATTAAACAGGATGATGAAGCTGAGATTTCCAATAAGTGAAAAATAATTTCATCCTGTAATTACATTTAGATACTTAGGAGGCTTGGATGTTGACAGCCAAAAAATCTAATTACCAGACAGGGTAAAAACGTAAGAGAAATCTTTAACAATTAAATTTATATTTTCCCCAATTATTTCAGTATTTTGATAGCTGTTTACCGTGAACACACATATCTGAAGTGATTCATTTTTAAAACCAAAATCGGAAGATCCCTAGTTAACCCTAATCTGTCCAACAGGCCCGAAAAGGAAAAGCAAAGTACTTCGGGGTTTAGAAAACAAATAAATGGGGTAAGAGATAAAAGACCCAATAACCAAAAAATATCAGTGGGAACCGCACATAAGGGTCAAGGAAACTGATCATCAAAACCAGTATACTACGCTGTGGGCTTGGCCAACCTTGTATGCAATGAGTCCTTTTCACTTAGTTCTTGCCAAGGGAAAGTAAACCTTATCAGTGTGTGACAGTTCAAGGAAGATCTTGAAATTTAAAACAAATATGTCACATATTCAAGGGATTTTAACAAGTGTTTTTAAACAAATGGCACAAACGAGAACATAACCAGCACAGTTAACTCTTCCTATCTCTCAGTGCATTCCAAATCAGTTGCAGTTTCAAAGAAACACGTTTGTGAATGCATTCAAAACAACTCAGCTGCAAACGTGCCAGCATCTCAGAAAGCATGAAGCAGCCCAGGAGTTAGAGGATGTTCTCGGTGGACAGGAAAATGGTGACTTTTTGTTTGCAAAGAAAACATTTTCCCAAGCTTTACCTGAGGCCCCAAGACAATTCTCTTTACCTCTGATTCTTCTGCAGGAGCGTTCTCGTAGCAGCATGGCCACTTGGTAAACTCCACCCCGATGTTTGAAAATCAGCTGTGAGTTACCTCGAGGACTATTCTCTCCATTCTCAATATTTCCCAGAAAGTAAGACTCAAAAATTCAACTAATACAACTTCCATATAAATCCTGTTTTGACTTATAAACATCACAGTTGGTTCTTATAAACATTACATTGGTATCAGACACAAGATTTTCCTTTTTTCTTGGTTTATAAAGAAGTGGACTGATTCAACAAGAGCCTCCGTTCTGCAGAGATTTAACCTTACAACCCTTCTATCACAGAATCACCATATGAAAAGAAGTTAATTTGCACTCATTATCCTCAGAAGGAAAGAATTTTCAGAGATGGGAGGAAATAAAAAGATTTCTTCTTTTTTTAAAAAACTCTTAAGGAAATAGTTCACTCCAGTGGTACAAGTTTTCCACAAGCAAAATTCAAGTGTAGACCTTAACTGAAACTTTCTTTTCTGCAACGGATTTACTAAGCAAAGTAATAAACTTAACAGCAAGATGTTTCAGCTCTGCCTCAGACCAATTCACTGGAAACATTTAGGAAGTTAAAAGAAACTCTACTTTTTTTGTTGTTGTTGGATAATTATGGGTTTCTGTAACTACACAAAAATGTAGAGGAAGAAAAAAGATTTTGCTTTTGTATTTTTTTTTTGTTTAAAAGATAAGTTCATCAAAAGTTTCACTAAAAATTAAAAGTTCTGTTAAAGTTTCACTAAAAAAGAATAAAAATGTGGAAGAAATGCATAGCTCTGACCTTCCTCTCATTTTTTTCTAAGCAAAATATGAACTATACCAAAGGAAAGAAAGAGAGAAAAGCTAAAAGAAAAGATGAAGACGAGACGAGTGGCGTAACAGCATGGTTGAGCACAGAAAGCTGCCCCTTTATCAGACGTGCCCGCACGCGTGTGTCTACAATACTAAGGTAAGATACTTCAGTCGTGTCTGACCCTTTGCGACCCTATGGACAGCAGCCCACCAGACTCCTCTGTCCATCATATCTTCTAGTCTAGAATACTGGAGTGGGTTGCCGTGCCCTCCTCCAGGGGATCTTCCCCAACCAGGGATCAAATCCATGTCTCCTGCACTGGCAGGCGGGTTCTTTACCACTAGCGCCACAAGGGAAGCCCAATCAGCCACATATTCTCCATCAAGTTACTCTGCTTCTCTTTGCCCGTGTTCTCATCTTGGGAGATGAATGTCAGTTCACTGTCCCTGAATGAGGTGTTCCATTTCATCTTTAAAAAAAAAAAAAGCTATGCATTAATTTCCTGGATGACAAGGTGATGAGGGTATGATTTACTTTGATAAACACACCCTGAAAGGTTAAAAAAAAAATAAAGAGTTCACCACTATAATCAAGTAATTCTGTCATCCAAGTAATAAATTTTCTTAGAAGTGGGAAAAAAGATAACTGCTATCTGATAATAATGGACTTTACAGTCACAGAATATTTTTCAAGTACTTGGAGAAGAAAAGCATTTTACACTCATGGAAACCAGTTCATGGGGGTCAAACTGCAAGCTGTCTTCACCATTCTCTAATCTAGGAGTATTTATTTAGAAGTGCCCATAATCTGGAACTATCCACAGCTGAAAACTAATTGAACTTACTCGTCTCAAACCCTAAACACACAAATGAAAAAGGCCTTGCTCATAAAAACAGATACCTTAAGGGTCTAGAATCAAACAGGCGAGATGAAAAGGTATTTGCAAGAAGTACTACTCACAGGTTGATCTGTTCACACAAGCCTGCAAACAGGTGAAAGAGCAAGCCAGGGAGGAAGGCTGGAAGCTAAACGGCAACGCTGGAAACGAGCGTGGGGTGACCCAGAGCCAGTACCAAGGCGATCAGGTGTCCCCTGCCAGGAAAGGAGCTGCAGGGCTGGCCCCTGGAGTCCTGCTGAAGAATCAAAGAAAACCAGCAAACATAAAGCTGTAAGGGGGTAAAGTACGCCTCTACCTGGTGTGCTACACTGTCTGAGGGACCAGCACCCTTCCTGGGCATCACAGAGGTTGGACAGAGGAACGAAGCGCAACTCTACAAGAACAGAATAGAAACAAGGTTTTCAGGAGTTAAAATGCGGCCATCTCATCAAAATGGGTGGAAGTTGGGGCTGCCCCAGTGGAATAATGGTGAAGAATCCTCCTGCAATGCTGGAGACACAGGAGACATGGGTTCAATCCCTGGGTCAGGAAGATCCCTTGGAGGAAGGCATGGCAACCCACTCCAGTATTCTTGCCTGGAAAATCCCATGGACAGAGGAGCCTGGTGGGCTACAGCCCATGGATTCGCAGAGTCAGACACGACTGAAGCGACCGAGCACAGCACATCGCCAGTCAGCCTGCGCAGAGAGGTAGGGAGGAGACAGAACACATCTTTTTCTAAATCTCAGAGAAGTATCAAGCCTTATTTGAAACACAGCAGGAAAAGTCACTACAACGTTACTGATATATCTCTACAGAGAGCAAGAAATGAATAAAAACTAAAGTCGCACTGGAGTTTTATCCCATCCAAGTGAAAATTAAACTTGCAGAGATACTAGAAGCAACGGCCCATTTCTGGTTTGTTTAGTGTAAGCAGCTGATCGGGCAGCAGATCTGTAAACGGAGGACGCCGCTGAGGCCTCTTCTCCTCTGTAACGCATTACCCGCCGCTGAGGCCTTTCCTCTCCTGTAACGCATTACCCGGCCCCTACTGCGGCGCTTTGCACGTAATGCTGACTTCTGTGAAAACAGTCCTGTATCTGCTCAACTATTTGAAAAAGAGGTTTAAAGGTTACCTCTTGGCCACACAAATCTCCATTCTATGTACCATTTTACACTCATCAAGAAATGACTATGTCTAGATAGATAACTCAATCCCTAGACAGATTACCTAGATGCATGACGATCACCTCTAGAGATGAAAGCCTCATGCACAAGCATCCTGGCTGCAGAGGACGTGGCCTACGTTGCTGGCAGCTCGTTCCACAACACCCTTGACCAGACCCTCTTTCTGTTAAGTGCCCACCTCTCCTACCCACAGTCACGTGCTTCAGGGAAAGTCCCCTCTAGTTTTAGCTCCAACAAGTAGATCGTCATTTCTAAACTCACCATGGTAACTGCTTTAGAATGCACATGTGAAACATGAGATATCTAACTGAGGGCTTCTGGGAAAGATCTCCTAGGAAGAATGCTGTTCTTCTGTGTCTTCTTCTGAGACTTTAACATTACTGGAAGTGCCAACTGCAACTGCTGAAGCAGCTTCTGACCTAGAGGGACGCCAACCTGGTAGAGCTGAGAGACAGAAAGGACTCCAGTTCTTGAAGATGTCACTGAGCTGCTAAGCATACGCCCTGCTGTCTGGACCCCATAGGCTTCCAGCTTCTCAGCGTGTGACATCCTACATTCCCTCATGATTTAAGCTTGCTTGATTCAGGCTGTCCATCATGTGCAGCCAGAGGCATCCTAATGACCCAGCTGCGGGGTGGGCCTCCCTCCCGGGCACTGGGAGGGCTGCTCTCCCTGGCTCCTTGTGGTTGTGTGGGGTCGGGTCACGTAAGCCATGTGAGATGATGCTCTCTGGAACTCCTTCCCCTCTGTCAGGCAACTCGCAACGTTCTGGAGAGCATCTGCTCCATCAGCCTGGATTCCTGAGTGCAGGCCCCCTCTCACCCCCACCCACTGGCAACGCACAGTCAATAACACAAACAGGAATGAAACCTTTGCTATTTTAAGCCACTAAAATCATTTGGGAATTTTTAGTGTAACATAAGCTAGTCTAACCCCCTGATGGCTCAGTGGTAAAGAATCCGCCTGCAGTGCAGGAGACCCGGGTTCGATCCCTGGGTTGGGAAGATCCTCTGGAGAAGGGAATGGCAACCCACTCATGTTTCTGTCTGGAGAATCCCATGGACAGAGGAGCCTGGTGGGTTACAATCCATGGGGTTGCAAAGAGTCAGACATGACTGAGTGACTAAGCACAAACATACAAACTAGGCTAAAACATTTTAAAATAAAAAGAAAAACAAATGAAAGAAACATTAACCTGGGTTCCCAGTGAGCACACATAAAAAGGGAAAAATAAAACTGTCTCACAAATCATGTTTCTGTTTACCCAGATGTGAAGAAATGGCAAGAAGGGCTGGCTAAGGGAAAGTAAGCAAGAACCGTTACCTGAAGGGAGAGCAGCACCTTCTAAGAAACCCCTGACAGTGAATGCCCAGCTCAACAGAACCAAAGCAGCTACAAATGACCTTACCAGTACAATACTAAAGCAGCTTCCTATCTAAACTTTTCCCTCTTTACTCCAGGGAAAGGAGTAACTTATGGAGAAGACCAGTCTGGGTAAGAACCTGAAAAGAAAAGAAAGGGCCAGGGGGCTCACAGAGAATGATGGGATCAGATTCTGGACGAGCCAGCCAGTCACAAACGCAAAGGGCCTTTCAACTTTCCTCATCTGCATGGAGTGAACGGATTATAATGATCGTCTGTCCAAAGGACAGCAAAGACAAGAATACAATGTCTAAACCTTTACAGCCTACAAAACATAGTTATTAGCTCATTTGACTCCTCAGTTATTCCAAAGCGCTACCTGGCTATCTCAAGAACAAGAACCTGCGAGCTGTTAATTTCAAGAAGACTGTTTTAGTCCTAGAGACACATTAGGGATCCCGAGGACAGCAATCTGAGGCTTTCTATCACACAACACAGAAACGCCCACCTCGACTCAGCTGCTCCTCTCTTAACTTACATGCGGAATTTGGTACATGGAGTGTGTCATCAAATTCCTCTTCCAGCAAATACAGAGGAGAAAGGACAAGGCAATTACCCTCTGACACAAAAGCTGCACAGCCCAGCCTGCTGGCGTTTCTGTCAGAAGGGCCCCACTGCCGATCCAGTCAGCCCAGGCGACTAAGTTTCTAAAACGCCTTTTAGTCTCTTCCACCACAAGCCCCCAAACCCTCTCCCCTCTCTGAGCAAAACTGTTCACCAGAAGGCTTTCTGTGAAAGCAAACACATTTCATAATAGATTCCGGGCGGGAAAAGCGCTTCACAAAGTGTGGTGGCCACAGCCTCCACAGCTCCAGGAGCGGCCAAACTCACAGAGCGGAGCCTGCGTGCACTGCTGTGTGCACACACACACCCTACCTTCCCCCACCCCCACCTTTACACACGCGTGCACGCGCGCGGCCTGGCCCCAGGCACAGTCGGCCAGAGTGACAGGACAGGTGATGGGCGTGCCTGTCCCACAGGATGGAAGGAGCCCCAGAGCGGAGCGGACAGCTGAGCAGGGCCTCTCCGTGGGCCGCAGAGCGGGCACCCCGCCCGCCTGGGGAGGAGAGACAGAGCGCCGGCTGGGGAACAGCTGCGGGCAGGCCGGAGGGGCGGGGCCGGGCAGGCCGGAGGGGCGGGGCCGGGAGGAGGGGCGGGGCCAGCAGGCTGCAGGGCTGGGACGAGCTGCCGGCACTCAGCCCTCGTCAGGACCCAGCAAGCAGGACCTGCTCAAGGAAATAAACTCAACTCCAAGAGGCAACTTCGACGAAAAGCAAGAGCCTCAATCCCAGAGCATCCAAAAAATCTCTGTGGAATCTTTTTCTTTGGCCCATGATAAGAAACTATAAAACAGACCGTTTCTCTAAGGAGAGTCACAGAGGAAAAAAAAAAGCCAAACTTTTACTAAAGTCCTTATCTTGAGGAAACTACCCTTCTTCATCTAATTGCTTGGAAGGTACATAAACAAGTCATGCCAGGCATGTCATATCCTGAATAAGGTGAAGTTCATCCAGAGTGTCAGGAACACGGGTATGGCATGTCCTGCTTCAATATTTATGCTGCAACCAGTAACTAATAAACTTCAAAAGTCCCACTACTTGGCAGGACTGTTCAGATGCACCTGAATGCATCTGCACACATTTCCTGACATAACAGTGATCAGATTCTTAGAGGCAGTGAATAGAGGACTCAGACCTGTCAGGGAACCAAATCAGATGCCAGCAATACTCACACACTGTCTGTACCGCCTACGGAGCACTGTGGAGGCTCAATATACAACAGTTATCATACTAATTATTATTAAAATAAGTCCTCAGTTATTTTCCTCTAATCAAATTCACCATATATCTCGTAAGTCTTTGTATATGACTTATATAGACCCAGTTGATTATCAAAAAAGAGCCATTTTTTGGTTTGAAATGAAAACATTTAGAATAATGTGAACATAAATACCTTCAAAAACT